>NC_084472.1:52788551-53092176 GCF_027409185.1 Cynocephalus volans
CCCTACACTTCATACCCTTCTGAAGGTTGTACCTTTCGCATGTGTTACTTATTCAAACAATTAAACTAAAAAACATAACAACAGTGGGACAAAAACTGAACCTTGGCAACTATTTTTGTTGGAGCCCTTTATTAGGAAGTAACCATATTTCACATCTTGATTTACCAATGATACTTGACAACTTAAGAGCTTACCAGTGATTTCCCCAAAGGCAGGGACACTTCAATTGTACCTTAAATTTTTGTGCTTGCATTAGTTATCTACTGCTGTATAACCAAATACCCCAAAATTTAGGAGTTTATTTTTTATTTATTTATTTTTAAAAGATGACCAGTAAGGGGATCTCAACCCTTGACTTGGTGTTATCAGCACGTTGCTCTCCCAAGTGAGCCACAGCTGGCCCTAAATTTAGCAGTTTAAAACACAAATATTTATTATCTCAGTTTCAGGATCTTGGGAACCTGGGCGTAGCTCAGGGCCTCTCACAAGGCTATGTATGGTCAAAGTTGTAAGCTGGGGTCACAGTCATCTGAAGGTTTGCCAAGGGAGGATCTACTTCCAAGTTCACTCACAAGGCTGTTGGCCAGAAGCCACCGTCAGCTCTTTGCCATGTGTGTCTCTCCATAGGGCAGTTCACGACACAGCAGCTGGCTTCTCTCAGGGTGAGTGAGAGAGCAGGAGAACAAGAGAGCGTGAGCAAGAGGGAAGTAGGGTTTTTTGTACCCTAGCCTTGGAAGTGACATCCCCTCACTGTGGCCACGTTCTGTTCATTAGGAGGGCATCACTAGGTCTAACCTTCCCTCAGGGGAGAGATTACCCACAAACAGGAGAAGCCACATGTTACACTTCACAAAAATCCTGAGACACTACAGCAGGGTCCCACATTTGGTCAAAAGGAGTTTGAGAAAGCTTTTTATGGAACAAGCCTAAGAAGTCTAGCAGTAAGGCCAGGCCATGGCTCACTTGGGAGAGTGTGGTGCCAATAACACCAAGGCCACGGGTTCGGATCCCTGTGTAAGGATGGCCGGTTAGCTTACTTGTGAGAGCGTGGTGCTGACAACACCAAGTCAAGGGTTAAGATCCCCTTACCACTCATCTCTAAAAAAAAAAAAGTCTAGCAGTAAAATGAAACCCAGAGAGAAATTACTTCACTCGAACCAGCATCAAGAAATGCAAAGAATTATGAGCATTCATGGTCAGAGCTGGAAGGTTCCCAGAAGACGCAAAATTAGAATTCAAAATCAACTTTTAAAACCCAAAGTTGTTTTCAGCTGTGCCTTAATGTTCACTTTTTATTTTAGCAACATTGAACGTGATGTTTCTATGTTGTTTTTTTCTATGATTAATTATCAATTCTTGTGTAATGAAAGAAAAAAGAAATACTTGGGTATCATGTTAAAACGTTCTCTTTCTGCGAAATTCATTATAAATCACTGAGGCATATAAATGTTAGAGCACAGAAGCTGAATCCATCAACTGGCCTTGAAGTCCAGGTTTCTGATTCTTGTAACATATTTGATTATTATGAACCTCAAATTTCACAAGTCTGTATATGTAAAATTGTTGTGGAAGATGTCAACAGAGAGAAATTTTAAAAATCTAAAGTTGGAAAAAGTAAAGCAAACATCACTGTTTAATCTTTTACTCACTTGAGTAAATCCTTGAAAGCATTAAAAAACACTCGTGAAATTTTTAAAGACTTAGTAAAATGAAAATGCATACATTTACCATTACTTTGAAGGTTTTACAGGATTCTCTCAACTTGAAAAAAGAGGCCTTTGGCCTGGCTCCCAAGTCACTATGCACAGCTGTGGGAACATCTGTTTGCATATTTACATATACTAATAATGGCTTCAGGAATTTAACAATTAAAACTATGGTGGGCTGGCTTCCAATTCAGGGTAGGAGGGTGTGGAATACCAGAAGAAAAAGCAAGTTTCTTGGAAGATGGAAGGAAAGGGGAATCACAATTACTTGGCAGTCAGGATTCTGTGTAGTTTGCCAGTTCTAATCAACGCCAGAAAGATTTCATTTAAACTCCAAGAAAGATACTTTCTTGATTTGTACATTGTGCAACCCTTGAAATTGCTTAACTTAATTGGCTTTAACCAAAGGGGTTGCCTGATGAAAATAATACTGTACACAATATGTGAAACCCTTATTTTCTCTGTGGATGATGTCACCCTAATAGAAGGAAGACATGGTTTCATATTTCGTTTTTGCTCACGTATTCCAGCATCCCACCCCTCCTCACTGATGATGAAATGATTTCCAAGTGGTCAGGAATCCATTCTCAATAGCCATGTTCCTGATTCCATGATCATTTACACGGAAGACAACTTCCTTGTCTCAGCAATGTATGTGATGTATGTGGCCTGGCCACTGCTGGCAGCTCAAATGAGTCTGCTTTCGGGTCAGCCAGCTGTTTAAAATTTTAAAAAAACAGACTTGAAGACCATTTGCACAACCACTGCTGCTCAAAGAAAAGTAATCTCCAAGAGCACCAAAAAGTGGGCCTTAAATGCTGATCGGTCTGCTTTAAAAATCACTTGAGGAACTTCAGAAAGGGAAGGGAAGGACATAGGAATTTCTACTTTTTCAAAAGCTCCCAAGGTGATTTTGATGCCCAGCAGTCAGGATTGGTTGGGCTCCTGGTCTAGACTGAGGTGTAACGTGAATTTCTGTTCTTGCGAATAAGTGGGTTACTTTGATCATATCTCTGTTCTTGAGACTGTTTCACCCCCTGTCTGAAGAGCTTTGTTCGGTCTTGGCAACACTACAAAGTAATTAAAATCATACACCCATTTTAGATATACAAAAATTGTTAGAGAAAATCTCCAAATTATTTTTACAAGAGGAATCCAGAGTTAAGAGAGGTTAGAGGAGATGAGAGTGCTGAACCTGTATTTAGTCTCCCTGTGCCTCAGTGTCCCTATCTGTAAAATAGAAATTAACGTATTAATTAATTTATCACTTATTGAATACATACTAGGTTATGTATCCCAGGGGCGAAGAAAATGGGTGACTCTCCCATTCCATCTCAAGGGGAGAGAAACCCTAAGACGGATAGTTACTGTTCAATACAGTAAATGCCAAGAAAGGACAATATGCCCAGGATGCAGTGGAAGCTTGGAGAAGCTACACCTAACCCAGCCTGGGAAGCGTGTGGGAGGCGCTACAGGCCAGAGCACTCTGCAGCTGAATCCTAAACAATGGAGAACATTGCAGAAAGGGCAGAAGGGGCAAAGGTGCCCTGCTATCTTCAGAATTCTTATAAAAATAAGATATCGTGTGTGAAAGTGCTTTGTCATCACAGCAAATCACTACACGGATCACAGCTATGAAGTTATTAGGTGACTTAATCACAGCTGATGAACTGCAGAATCCAACCCAATGTCCTAAGCACGTTGGTGGTATAGTGGTGAGCATAGCTGCCTTCCAACCCAATGTCCTTATGTTACACTACTCATTTATTTCAATCAATTCCCCCATAGGTTTATATCCAGACATTTCCACAAACCCAAATAAGTTTTTGATGCACTAAAGGACATCCTGTAAAGGATAGATTCCTACATTGTCTACTTCCCAAGCAGCTCTGTCCTGACCATGCACTAGAATGACCCCAAGTGTACCCCAAGATGGTTAAGCAGAATCTCTGGGGTGGAGGACTCCAGCACCAATATTTCTGATGTTTCCCAGGTGATCCTGATGTGCAGCCAAGTTTGAGAACCTCACTTATGGAAAAGGCAAGAATAAACAGCACTTTCACACACACAGACAATTCCTCAGTCACCTATGGTTTATGCATCTTATAGAAGGTTCCAGATCATGTGAAATCCATTTTTTGAGTCTTGACTGTAATACGGTTCTCTTAGGAAAACAGATTTACCCTCTGAATGGTAACTGGCTCGGATTATCTCTAGTTTGTCTTTTCTGAAGATGCAGCTAATAGAAGGCAGGAAGTTCCCAGAAGTAAGTTGGTGACAAAGGATACACTGTCCAGGCTAAAAATGCTCTACAGAGCATAAAATAGGTAATGTACAGATTACAGGGAGAGAGGGCACCTGAGGGAATGCAAGCATGGCTAAGATAATATTTAGGTGGCTTTGTGTTTAACATAAGTATTAATATGCTTTCTGTGGTCCTTTGAAACTGATGACAGGCATGCAACACGACAGGCACATGTGGCTTAACAAACAAGTGTCGTTTTTTATGTTTCCATTTCTTTTAATAACAGGAAGGCCCATGGAGAATAAGAAGCTTAAAGGTATCAAATATGCCTGGTAGATGCTACCTTAAATGAAGCCATAAAATGCTTCTTTACATGACTGACAAGAAGAGAGTATCTAAAAGAAAATTAAGTATTGGAGAAAACACAGAAGTCACATCCTCTCCCACACATCAAAGGGCACATGAGGACAGAGCTGTTGTCATTTCTACACTCTTTCTGGTCTCCCCCTGTTCTCTGCATTCTTGCTACTCACAGTGAAGTCTGCAGACCAGCAGCATCTGCTGATCTAAAACTTGTGAGAAACGGAGAATTACACCCCAAACCAAAGGCAGACTCTACATTTTAACAAGATGCCCAGGAGATTCACATTCATGTTAATATTTGAAGAGCCACTGGTCTACACTGTGGAAACTGACACTTTCCAGATGTCAATCCTATCCACAAGTTGGCAAGATGAAAGACAAGATTTTCTTTAGGATCTATTTCATTTCAAGTATTTCCCCCGCCCACCCCAACTGGAACTTTTTATTACTCCCCAAGCCTGGGGAACCCCAAAGTATCACCCTCCAATAAGACCACTTCTTGGGAACCTTCCCGAACACCCCTAAACTGAGTAAGCCACTCCCTTCTCCATGTCCCCACAGCCTCGCGTGTCACCCCACCCCTCCCTCAGGCACTTCAGCAGTCTCTGTTCATTCATTCACTTACCCGGGCTGCCTCTACTCCCACTGACATGCCACCAACATGAATCGCACAGCAAGCAGCAGCCATTGTCAGCCTCTGAGCTGTGGTGAGCAAGACAGACGTGGTCCCTCCTCAGGAAGTGTCTAGGTTCATGGGCACAGCACACCAGTAATCCCAGACATAAATAAAGGGTTACACTCTGGTGAGTACAAGAGAAAGAGCAGAGGGCATTACTAGCAAGGAATCTACTTGAACGGGGGGGGGGGGGGGGGGGGGGTGTCAGAAAATACTCAGAGGAAATGACACTTGAGCCAAAAAGCCACAGATAAAGAGGAGCCACTGAGAGGAAGAGCTTTTCAGAGCAGAAAGCAGCAAACGCAAAGTTCCTGGGACCGGAAGTTCTCGTCACGCTCCAGAAGCCGAAGCAGGCCAAGAATGGAATTCGTGGGAGGAAGCAGCTGGGCCTGGTGAGGCGGGGAGACCAGGTGGCTGCTGTTAGGACTGCAGTGGTGAGCTCCTCAAAGCCTGTGCAGCGGCTGTGGACACGATCCAGCATCTGACTGGTTGCTCTAGGTTGGAGAGGGCGGGGGAAATGGAGATCAGGAGGCCACTGGAATGGTCCAGAAGGGGAGAGTGGTGGCTTGAACTAAGAGGACGGTGGTGGAGATAGAGGTCATAGGGTGGAGTCAAGGTCTTCCGGAGGTGGAAGCCACAGATCTTGCAGATGGATTAGAAACCAAAGAGTGGTTCAGTTTGGAAAAGAAAAAGACCAAGGTTCAAGTCCAGGTTTCCGGCTTAAGCATCAGCTGGAGAGGAGTCATCTTCTAAACTGGCAAGGGAGTTCAGTGCTCGATGTGCTATGTTTGGGGTGCAGGGGATTTACACCTCATGGAGTGGGAATCATGCCTGAGACTGAGTCCTGTGGAACCCCAGCATTTTAAGAGGATTCCTATCCGTGGTTTAGGGCAGGATTTCGCAACCTCAACACTATTGATATTTTAGGTCAGATACTTTGATGGGAGGGTTGCTCCATGTATTGTAAGATGTTTAGCAGCATTCCTGGCCTCTACTTCTAGAGGCTAGTAGCATCCCCTGAGTTGTGACAATCTAAAATGTCCCCTGAGAGACAAAATTGCCTCTAGTTGGTTAGGTTAGGGATACTTTTGCAGTTTTTAAATAACCTGGTGCCTGTCTTCTGTCTCAAACAATTCACAGCCAAACCAGGGAGAGAATTCCACAAATAATTTCAACTTTCTCATATTCTGGCTTTGTTGACAAGCATCTAAAATTGATTAAATAAATCCAGACCTAGTATTTAGCATGACTTTGCTCCATCTAATTAGGAAACAACTGGAGTTATACTAACCCCAAAATACTCTTAAGATACTGAAAATTTTATCTTTTGTCTTTTGACAATAACACAAACCCAGAATAAAACTGTGAGTGAATATAGGTATTAGCTGTTTTTCCCCCTGTATGTAAATATTTCACAGCCTAGAATTACAGAATGGTCTGCTGAGTTTCCAAGTACCATTTGCAAGAAGATCTCTAACCCAGACTGAGATGTCACAAGAGTTAATTCTTCCTGAGTAGGTGCTTAACTATCAAAAAAAAAAAAAAAAAAAAAAAAAAAACCCCTAGTATTCTGTGACAATTGCAAAGCATGGCAATATATACCAAAAGCTGGTTCAAAAGTCTTAAAATAACTGTTTTTGTTTGTGACTATTTTACTAAGTTGTAAAGCCCAAGAACTTGGTTATTCTCCTCTGGCAGATCACTGAAGGAATAAAAACCATAAAACTCACTTAATTAGGCTTAAGGTGGATTCTTTTTATTGCAGGGTCTCACAAAACAGCCAACAACGTTGGTTCAATGTCATACGATGCCTTCTCTCTCATAAAACACACCTTTAATAATGGGAGCCAGTGTTAGTGCTTATCAGTATGGACTTCACTATTTAAATGTACCTGTAGAACAGCTACTACGATTCCAGCACTGTGCTGGGCGCAGGGCTACGACATGAGTGAACCTGGCCAAGGTGCTAGTCTCACCAAGGTGGCCACCTAGTGAAAGCACAGACAAGTGGACCAAAAATTACAATAGAGTTCAAGGATATACACCCGTTCCCATATCTGTCCTGCTTCTCACCGCTCAAGGGGACAGCACTAAGGAATCCTAACACACCCTTTCCTGCCACGGCTGGACATTACTTCGGAATCCTACCCATCAAAAACCTCAACTCGGAGCAGGCATCAGAATCACCTGGAACTTTTGTTAAGACACAGATTGCTAGGTCCTACCCCCAAAACTTCAGAGCCAGTAGCTGCTGCCGATGCTGCAGGTCCAGGGACCATCGTTTGAAAAGCAGTCTCTAGGCAACTGCCACTGATCAAGCCGAGCTGGCACGTGAAATAACAGCTAGCTACTGTCTCTGAAATGGCACCATCTGTGCTAGGGCAGGCACGTACAGTGAGCTACTGGAACAAAGGAGGAGACCCTCACTTTGACCCGGGAGGGATGAAGAATCAGGAAGACTTCCAGGAAGAAGTAGCACCTGGTCAGCAGGTAAAGGGGAGGAGGAGAAAAAGTCACAAGCAAAGAACACAGCACATGCAGAGACCCTGAGACAGCAAGCATGTTCTGTCCCATTAAAATTCTAGGTGAAAAGGGAAATAAGAATTGATATCAGGTAAGGGTAGCTGAAGCAACGGCACCATTAACCTTAGAAATGAAAACATTCCCTTTCCACGGTAAACATTTTAATGATCAAATATTTCATTGTCTTCATTTTTTCCTTTTGCACTAAATCCTTTTCTCCTTCAACAATAGCTCTTGCTTCAAAAGAGTCTGTCATGATGCCAAGATTATTAAATACTAACAAGCCTGCAATTTTAATATTACTGCTGTGGATATGCGCAGGCACAGGATGCTCAGAGTTAGTCTAAAAATGGTGCTTGCAACAGTCAGGAAACAAGCAAAGAATGAAACAAAAGTCCTAAGATGACCTTTTTTAAGTGGAGACCAAGGTGGGGCCAGGGTGGGGGAGGGGAGGGTCCAGTAAATTTAACATAAAGAGGGGTGTTAGAGCTGGGAATATTGCTGGGTATATTCTACTCTAAGCCCATTTATTTCAATAATGAAATGTGTTCTTCTAATAGTTCACGAAAACTAGAAACACAAAAAATGTTAAACGGAGTTTTAAAAAATAAATCAAAATTTGCTCGAGTACAAAAGAGAGATGCTGTCTATCATCTTTGTCACCTGTAGTAAGATGTGTTAAAATACAGCCAAATACGGAGAATAACATTGACTTTGAAAACGGTGGAACAGGTAAATGACCCCTAAAAACTTAGAGCTTAGACAAATTCTACAGTATACAAAGACTGCCTGACAGGATGTTATAATAGAAGTATTATTGTGAAGATTTAAAAATGAGTATTCAAATATAAAATGTTGAAGACAATAGACTTTGTAATATTAATTTCTAAGGATATTCTAGACCAGAGATCACTGCATAATGCCTAAGACAATGTGGCAAAGAAAATTTTACTAACAAATAAAATGTACTTCAGTTCTTGCAATGGTCGCCAATCTTTATATACACTTAGCCTGTGCCAAGTGCAATTAAAGCCATTTTATGCTTACTGGTTTCCTTACGGCACATGCAAAAGAACCTATGTGTAAGATGACAGAACTTCCTCAGATAAAAAGTGGGCATAAAAGTTCCATCTAGAACACTGTAGGTGGGCAGCAGTGGGTACCTTATGCCATGTCCTCTCATATGGGCTTGGTCCTTGCCATGAGCTTCTTTTTCAAATCTTTTACTGATTTTTAACTTTAAAAAGTCTTTTCATTTAAAAATGCTCTAGTGTTTGTCAAACCTCAGCGGTTAGGTACATGGATGTTGGTATTTTTTCTGAAGATTTAACATCTCTCAAAATAGAGAGAAAGAAAGAAAAAACCCTTTAAAATAAAAAGGTCTCATTTGAAATTTTATAAACCTTCTAAAGGAACCTGAAGTATTCATTGTGCTGACATAAAAATATTTTATAAAAGTGAATATGGAATGAATGAAACAGAATCTATTATACATCTCTGCTGTCAGAAACACACGTTTCATTACTCTCTAAAACTACAATGCTTGAAACTATTTTCTCCCTGTAAATTTTAGAAATTGGGATCTTATGACAAGTGAGGCCCCGAGGAGTCATGTAATCACAACAGGAGGGTATCCTATAAAACATTATGTCCATGATTGGATGCACGAATAAACTGGAGCTTAGAAAATTAACTGCTAATCACCAAATTAACAGTTAGGTAAAGAGTATCCTAACCCAGTTCCCAGCACTGCCCACCCGCTCAAACCCCACCTCCCTCTGGCTATCTCTTCTGTTCATGGGGATAACGCCTGTCCCACCAACTCCCAAATGAGAGGATTTTTAAACTACAAAGTGGTTTAAAAATGTAAAGATTTGCTGTTATTACCAACGTCAGACAACCATCCAGCGACTGACCAGAGCTGACATCTCCTGAGCCCAGGCCCTATTTGCCAACACCAGGCTACTGTTTACTACAAATTACAGATATTTGTTAAAGTCTGGAAAAATGTCAAAGCCATTTTGAGAGACTAGGAAAATCAATCCTCCTTCCACCTCCCAACCCCCAAAATAAAACAAAATACATGGAAGATCCAGAAGTTTTTATAAGGAGCTTGAATATACAATGGAGTCCCCAAATTACTAATGATTTTGTGCTCCAAAAGTTCATTTCTGGGTAGGGTTGCCAGATAAAATACATACAGGATGTGCAGTTAAATTTGACTTTAAATAAACAGCACATAATTTTTGGTATAAATCAGTCCCAAATATTGCATAAGACGTACTTATACTAAAAAAAGTATTCATTGTTTATCCATTCAAATTTAACTGTGTCCTGTATTTTTATTTGCTAAATCTGGCAACCCTATCTCTGGGCCATTTGAATCACTTTTCCAACTGTCAGCTGTGAAGCCCTGGAAAGAACTCTCCCTGGGGGAGTCTAGAAACCTGAGTGCAATTTTGGGTTTTGTTAATTACTAGTTCTGAGATCTCAGGCAAGTCATAGTTTCTTTGCTTGCAAAAAGACACCAGTAAATTCATACACCACTGGACTGAGTGGGTAAATACCACATGGGGAAGTACAGTCCGTCCTCTGGATCTGTGGGTTCCGCATCCGTGGATTCAGCCAACAGCAAATCAAAAACATTCGGGGAAAAAAAATCGTGCTTGTACTGATCATGTACAGACTTTTTCCTTATTATTCCCTAAACAATACAGCATAACAACTACTTGCATAGCATTTACATTGTATTAGGTATTATAAGTAATCTAGAGATGATTTAAAGTATATGGGAGGATGTGCGTAAGTCATATGCAAATAATACTCCATTTTGTATCAGGGATTTGAGCATCCGTGGATTTTGGTATCCTAAGGGATCCCCCATGGATACCATGGGACAACTGTACAATACTTTGCAAACAAAGGCAGCACCGTTTTGTTATATCACTCTATATACATTACTAGAAAGAGTGATTTGGTTTTTAGGTCAGGCCACATCTATTAAATAATATTAAATTTAAACCAATTTCTTTTTTTTTTTTTTTTTTTTTTTTTTGTCGTTTTCGTGACCGGCACTCAGCCAGTGAGTGCGCCACGGGCTTGGCCCTAAACCAATTTCAATACTCTGGTTTCCATGTAAAATTCCTTGACTTTAGCAAGTTCCCATGAAATCCAAACTGGCCCTCTCCTGCATCTGAGAAACATTTTGAGCCACGTAAGGTGGTCCTGTCTGCTAGACAAACCTGTAGATCGCTACTGTCATGTTCTTCCATACAGCAGGGCTTGTGCATTTGCACGAGTGCTATTTTCTCAAATTGACAGGCTTTGTTGCTCAAAAAATAGTTGAAGATATTTCACAAAAATCCATCAAAATTAAAAAGCTGACACTAAAAATAGGAAGCACCGGTTTTTACAGGCTTTTCCAGTGTCCCCATGGAGCTCCTCAAACCCAGCTGCACACTATCAGTTCCCAAAGTTAAGTGTCTCCTGGTCAGACTTCTGAATCTACCAGCGCTTGACCTCTGGCCATTCCCAGGTGTCCCGGCAACTGAACACACCAAAGCCAAATTCTTCTGTCTTCCAAATTACTCCTCTACTTTTGTCTTCCAAATCTACTCAGTAACACCATCATCTTTAGTCGCTTATGTTAGAAATCTGAGAATCATCTGAACCTTTCTTCCTTTAGGTCCTCAAATCCAATCCATCCCCAAGACCAGGATTCCACTCGTCAGGTGTAGCCCCTCCCTCCACTGCTCCTCATCCCAGCCCAAGTCCCCATCACCTACCTCTCTCTGCAGCAGTCTCCTAGCCCTCCTCCCCACTACTGGTCTTGTCCCCACCCCCCCAGCCCACTCTCCACATTGTAGTTTGGGTTCTCAGCAGAAACCAGAAATCAAATCATGTCACTCCATTTTTTTTTACAAATATGTGAATAGCTTCCTGCCAGGTTCTCTACAGCTTGGGCCCTGCCTACCTCAGCCCTGCTTCTCAGCCCCACTGTCACCTCACCCCAGCCAGGCTGGCCTTCTCGCGGTGCCTCGAACACATCACTAAGCTCTCACCCCGCTCAGGGTCTGTGCACATGCTAGACCACTCTTCTCCTGTCTGGTACCTTCTGTAAGAAAATAATTTAAGTGATTCACTTTCAGAAATGACTTATCTGAGGGTGTTTTAACTGATTCAGGCCCAGCCCAAAAGTTTTTTGACTGGTCCAGCCCACTCCCAGAGGGTCTCTGAACAGACAGAGCTCTCCTTGAGATGGTACCTAGTTACTAGCCCCCATTGTTTTCTTTATTCCCTGGTGTTTCTCTTTTCACAGGGCTTTAGTGGTCCTTTTTCACAGGCTTGTCCTGAGCCTCCAGACAAAGGAATTCCTTGCAAGGGAGTAATAAATTTTAGACGTCATTTGGGAAGATTGTGCACCCTATAGTAAGTACTCAGCCAATGAGGAACTGGGGGAAGAGACTTGCATACTAGGGAATAAATTGCTTGCTATATAGCCCTTTTCCATGTGTCTGCACTTCAGACACTCAAACCTTAAAAGGCCGTAATTAAAGTCTTGCTTTGCTATACCTCATGTCTCCATGTCCATCGTTTGGCACTGAACAGGCGAGAGTGTTTCTCACATCTTTTCATCCTTCAGATCTCAACTTAAGTATGACCTTCTCTGAGATACCCTCCTGAGCCATTTATTTTTAATTGTGACAAAATATATATATGTAACAAAAACTTCCCATTTTAACCATTTTGAAGTGTACAGTTCAGTGACATTATGTGCAGTTATGTAGTTGTACAACCATCAGCACTATCCATCTCAAGAAATTTTTCATCATCCCAAATTGAAACTCAATACCCATTAAACAATAAAACAATAACGCCCCAGTTGCCCACTCCCCGGCCCCTGGTAACCACTGTTCAACTTGCCATCTCTATGGATTTGACTATTCTGGGTACCTCATACAAGTGGAATCATACAATGGTTGTCCTTTTGTGTCTCGCTTATGTCACTTAGTATAGTGTCTTCGAAGTTCATCTATGGAACATGTATTAAAATTTCTTTCCTTTTTAAGGCTGAATAATATTCTATTGTATGGATACATGGCACTTTGTCCATTCACCCATAGATGGCATTTGGGTTCCTCCCAGGCCATTTTAAAACAGGGGCCTGTAATGCTCTTAGTAATGTCTTATTTTCCTTTAAGGTGCTTATCACAAATTATAATTCTATTATCAATTTGTTTCATATCTCTTTCATTTAATATTTTGTTTAATGTCTACTCCTCTCATTCCATCCCCCACAGCCCTGTAAGCTCCATGAGGGGAAGGCCTTGCCTGTTTTTTTCATCACTGTGTTAACCAGCAGGCACAGGGCCTGGAATGTAGTGGGCATTTAATAAGCAATTGTTAAATCACTGAATGAAAGAAAATCATTAGGACACTGGAAACCCACTAGTCTTCAGATTCACTCACAAACCCTTTGGGCTTTGTATTCAATTCGGGAGGTGAACAAATCAACACACACATACATACGTATGAGGGGACTTCAGAAAGTTCGTGGAAAAATGGAATTAGAAGATAATACGAATCTTTCCATGAACTTTTCTGAAGACTCCTAATACATATTTTTAGCTCTCTGGGTACAAACAATTCCCTTTATAACATGTAAGTCAGTCTATTAGTAACTAGCATACATTTCCATTTCCTGTGCTTTTTGAAAGAATACATCATGTGCAAAAGCAACAAGTATATTTGGCAATATAAAGAAATTAAGTATTGATAAATGCTATAATGTGGGTAAATCTTGAAAACATTATGCTAAGTACAAAAAGTCGACCACAAAAGACCATATATTGTATGACTCCATTCATATGAAATGTCTAGAACAGGCAAATCCGTACAGACAGAAAGTAAACAAGAGCTTATTGGGGGCTGTGGAAAGAAGGGAATAAATGAGAGACAGCTAATGGGTACAAGGATTTCTTTTGGGGGTGATGAAAAGGTTCTAAAATATATTGTGGTGATGGTTGCACAACTCTAAATATACTAAAAAGCACTGAATTATACATTTTAAAAGGATAAACTGTGTGATAAATGAGTTATATCTCAATAAAATTGTTTTTTAAAAGTATGTGTTATGAAGGTGGGGGGGTGGGGTGGGGAATGCTGCCTGTATCTGAGAGAAGAGCTCACCCTCCCAATTAGGCAAAGGACAACATGGGAGATGGGAGGGGGACAGGGGCTTGTGAGCAGCAGTACCCTCGTGTTGGTGGAGGGGCAGCCCATTGTATCTGGCAGGGTTGACCTCCTAGCCATGGGTACCCTGTGGAGCACAGACCATCTTCCTGCCAATAAAAGTAAAGACTTCTGCTTCACGCAAACGATCTCCCTTTTCTAACAACATTCCTCTCTCCCCCACCCCGCCCAATAAAGTAGGAAGACACACTGATGATAAACACAGTTAAAGTTCTCTGAACCAAAACCTTACATGTGTATTTCTGAAAAGCTTCTTTATTACCCATTGCAAGTGATCTGAACACACCCCATTGAATTTACAGCATTCTGAAACTCAGATTTCCTTCTGTAACTCAGGCTCTGCCAAGAAAGTTATTTTTGGCTTCTTTCTCTCTCTCACACTCCACATCCAACCTGTCCGGAGATCCTGTTGCCTTTACCATTTATCAAAATAAAAGTTACATCTATGTCTATCTAATCCCATTCTTTCTCTCTCTCTCTCTCTTTTTTTTTTTTTTTTGTTTTGTGGCTGGCCAGTGTGGGGATCTGAACCCTTGGCATTATAACACCATGATCTAACTAACTGAGCTAACCAGCCAGCCCCCACCCTCCAAAAACAATTTGACATCTCACCCCCCATCATGGCTTGCCTGGTTGAGCCTCGGAACTGGTCTCTCTGATTAGGAGCCCTCCCTCTGGCCTGGTCTTCACACAGCAACCAGAAAGACCCAAGTCAGATCACGCCACTCCAGTGAGCAACGTGCTGCCCTGACCCTCCATCTCTCACAAAGTCAAAGCCAAAGTATTTACCCAGCACGGGAAGCCCTGCAAGATCTGGCTCCCCACCTCCCTGCTCTCACCACTTCTTCTCCCTCTCCCCATTCACTCATTTGAGGAACAAACTACCTACTCAGACAAGCCAGGCACTCTCACCCTAGGGCCTTTGCACCAAGTCATCTGTCCCCTGTGCCTGGGACACTCTTTCCACCAACCGTCCTCAACCACCCTCTCTCCTACTGAGTCTTTGCTCAAATGTTGCTTCCTCAAAGCTCCATCGATTATTCTACTTACAATTATATCTTGCTCCCTGACCCTCCCATTCATTTTTATCTCCTATAGCACTTGGAGCGCTTGACTTCGAGCATACTGCATAATTTACCTATTTACTGCATAATTTACCTATTTATGAGCATGGTGCTGATAACACCAAGGTCAGGGGTTCGATCCCTGTACTGGGCAGTAAAAATAAATAAATAAATAAAATTACCTATTTGGGATACCTATTATCTCCTGTCTGTTCTGCTCTCTAGAAAGTGAGCTCCATGAGGGGAGGCTCTTTACCTGCTTTGTTCACTGACATATGCCAACAGCCTGTCTGACCAGCTGGCTAGATAAATGAGGCCTCGGCCTGTGCTTCAAACTTGGTATGGGTTAGGAGGGGGGCCCACTCCGTGCAATGACCTAGAAGACAGGAAATTCTGTAGGAGAAGCCACTGGTTGACTTCTTTGGGCATTCAAGCTGGAACTCGGGTAATGTGACCCATACTTAACTAAGACTACAGGACCAGAGCAAACTTTCTTAAGCTTTAAACAGTCTTGGATTGAGTGACCTCAAAGATTGAGGACACTTCAGATGCCTCTTTCATCACCACTTGCATAGCCTGAGGTCCTCAAACTGAACTTTGAGAATGTTCACCATGTTTCTCTATCTAAGCAGGAAAGCCTAAGACTGATAAAAAAAGAATTCTAAATGATCTTATTCAAGTTGAGTTAAATAAATAATGTATCAAACCTTAAAGAGATTAGCCATGTTCACCCCAATATAGTTTTTGTGGCTGTGAGTGGCATGGGATAGGAAAGTGGAATGACATCCAGAGCTGGTGGTATTTTGGGTTGATTTTTTTTTTCTTTTTTTATTTTAAAAGAAAACCCTACTTTTTAAATATGGAAATCCTTATTTTGGCTAATTTTCAGGGCACTGTAAACTCATGAGAGTCTATTATTCTCTAGAAAATAAAGATTAAGTTGTCTTTAACCTAATAGTCTGACATCTAATGATTATTAAAGACCCCTGGCTTTTATACTGCTACACATATAAGCACATTATTATGCAGATACATAACATTTGATAACTCTGCTATGCTACAGTCTAAAACTGAACCTTAGCATAGAGCTTCTTTTGAAAGCCAAAAATTCTACTCTAAGGTGGAAAACAATGTGACATATAAGTATTCAATTTTTGAAATATTTAAATACCAGCTTTTCTTACATTCTAACCCTCTCCCTTCATTTAAAAAAAAAAAAATTTTTTTTTTTTTAATTCAAGTCAATTCTGGAAGAAAGTTAAGGACTTTTTTTCTCCACTACCAAATGTCACCTCTGGAAGGTGGCTGTGGTGTGCAGAGGCCTCTAGATTGTGCGGCCACACCTCCTGAGCTTCTACACCCCCCTTGGTGCAGAGCACAGTGTCAAACAGATCACAGGCCAGCTGGGTGATGGAATGACAAGTGACCACCAGCTCAGTTCAGGCAGCTGCAGGTGAAAAGGAGAGACATGTGGCTGTCCTTCACCTGTCTTCTGCACCCCATCCTCCTGTAGTTCCCTGCATTTTTATCACCAAGCTGTTTTGGAGGAAAGTGAGGTATGAAATACTGCATGTCCTGCCCATCTTAACTACTTCCTATGAAAGATAAACTTTACCAAATCCAATAAAAGATCAAAAAATCTCATGAACAAACAGATACTTCGACACCCAGGTTCATAGCAGTGTTATTCACAATAGCCAAAGGTAGACACAACCCAAGTGTCCATGGAGGAATGAATGGATCAACCAAGTGCACTATATACACACAATGGAATAAGATCAGCCCTTAAAATGATAGAAAGTTCTAGCACAAGCTACAATATGGATGAACCTTGAGAACATTATGCTAAGTGATTTCAGCCAGACACCAAGGACAAATATCGTATGATTCCACTTAACAGGAGGTAGCTTAGGACAGTCAAATTAATAGAGAAAAAAATGCAGAATGGAGGTTACCAGTAGTTGGAGAATAGGGAGAGATGGAGAGAGTTAATGTTTAATGGGTGCAGAGTTCCAGCTGGGAGTGATAAGAAAGTTCTGGAGACGGATGGTGGTGATGGTTGCACCACATTGTAAATATGCTTAATGCCACTGAAGTATACACTAAAAATAGATATATAGGTAAATTTTAAGTTATGTATATTTTACTCCAACTTTCTTAAAGCTCCCCATGAAATACACTTCTGTACTGAGAAGGTTGAGACCATGAGGAACTTTCCCTCCTCCTAAAGTTGCTCTGGTACCAAAACCAGAGCACAGATTTTCACTTAATTCTCACAATCTCTATAGTCTGATGAATACCACACATTTATTTTCTTGTTGTATCAAAACTCTACAGGATGGAGGGCTGGCCACTTAGCTCCGTTGGTTAGAGCACAGCCTTGTAACACCACAGTCAAGGGTTCAGATCCCTGTACCAGCAAGCTACAAAAAAAAAAAAGAAAAGAAAAGAAAAAATTCTGCAGGATGTGCTGGCCAGTTAGCTCAGTAGGTTAGATCACAGAGTTATAACACCAAGGTCAAGGGTTTGTATCCCCACATCAGCATACTGACCAAAAAAAAAAAAAAAAAAAAATTCTGCAGGTTGATACAGCAGCTACTTACTAGTGCCTGACTTAGAGGACCCACACAATTGCTTTCTAACATAAAGAGAGGCCAATATTTTCCAGCATGAAATGTGCAAAACCTGACTGATCTTCCCATGAGTGAATGTTTACACCACCCAAGTCAAAGGATTATCTATTTTCCTATAGAGAATATTAAGTATTTCTTCTGGATCCACAGATCACATTTGGAGATATCAGAGGATTGTCTCAGTAGTTCACTGGGTCCCCAGAGGACAAAGTAAGGACTTGTGTGCAAGTCATGCCACACTTCATAAAATACATAGCACATCCAACCCATGGGAGCCTCCCTAGACAGCAAGAAAGGACGTTCAGACACTGTTTGGTGCCCAAGGACCTTCAATGAAGATTTTCTAGCTCAATTCAATTTTAGTAAAGGTTAGAAAACTGATTTCAAACACTACCTGCCTTAAATAAACGAACCTCAATTCCATGGAACAAAAGCCACTCGGCAAAGAAACAAAGCCATAAAGGACAGCCCTGTCAATAAAGACCGAAACTACTAGGCAAAGGTCAGGCTGCACACGTATCAACACAGAAGTGCCAGGCTCTCAGTGACACTGGGCAGTGGATGGCCTTCGCCACTGAAGCGCTGCCCTGGAACAGGGGTGACTCTCTGCCCCCAGGAGTCAGGTCCTTTTCCCAGACTGAGAAGGGCTTTCTGCCACAACCTCCCACAGCTTCCAGGCCCATTTCTCACCCATTAAATGCAAATCCACTAGAATTAGACTGAAAATGAATATGGACGTACAGAGGTAGAAGTGGCCTGGGCTGTCCTCCAGGACCTAAGAAAGAGAGGGACAATGTCCAGAGCAGGGAAAGAGACAACACCTGGTGTACTTTCTTATCAGAAAAGAAAAAAACCCAACTTAGGCCCTCTGTGAACCCCACAGGCTTCCTGTGAACTTCACAGACTGTGAAGATGGGAGGTAATCCCCAGCACAGTTTAAAGATGAATGAATGAATGGGGTTGCACTGAGGTTACCTAGCAATTAGCAATTACCCAGGCTCATTAGCAATGCTTACCCAGGCTCCACAACTAAGAAAATCACACAAAGGGTGCTGATTCTTCCAAGCCACAAAGTTCAGGAACACCTGAGTTTTGAACAAGGAATTTAAAAACAAAACAAAGCAGAACAAGAGTATGGAGGATGAGGGAAAGGACAGACCAACAGAAAGCAAGGGGTAAAGGAAGTACAGGAGTATTCAGGTTGTCCCAAGGGCTTCCACAGTGCAGGAGGACATAGCAACCAGATGAGAGAGCAACCAGGTCCCCTCATGGCTGTGACTGAGCGTGTCCCCCTGCAAGGTAAGAGGTCACCGAGCACTCTGGTTCTCCAGCACTCCAGAACAATAATGTGTATTTGGAGGTTTAGAACCTCACCCCTACTCTGGGGAACTCTTTCTTTCCAGTGTCTGGTGCAAATGGCACCACTGTTTGCTAAATAAATATTGACACGTAGAGTGACTCCTGTTTCCTACATAATCCAGGGGAAAGGCAATGGCTGGGTGAGCCATAAATATTTACTGAGCGATAGCAACAACACAACAATAATATTAACGATTGTCTTTTACTGAGCTCTGTGCCAAGCCCTCTACCTAAACTGTCTCATTTGGAACTACCACACAACCTTGTGTGGTAGTGCTATTATTATCCCATTTACAGGGGAAGAAACTAAAGTTTGGAGAGATTAAATAATTTGCGCTAGGTTACACAGCTAGGAGAGCTGGATTCCAAGCTGGGTCAAAGGACTCCAAAAGCTAGCAGCCTCTACTTGACTGATGCCTCTGGACTCAGCTCGCTGGGGCCAGTTATCAAACATAGTTCCCATTGTGGATGGTTTGGGTAGCAATTTATTTAAAAGTGTAGTGCATTTAGAAGTATCAGGAAAAGTACTAAAACGTTCCTAAATCATCAGGTGACTAAAAGTTCTTTGTTTTCTAAAAATAAAAATGAGAAACATGGGGTGTTATAACACCAAGGTCAAGGGATAGGACCTCCATACTGGCCAGCCGACAAAACAAAAAAAAATTTTTTTAATTGAAAAAAAAACCACACGCACCCATACACATACACACACACACACACATACATACACATACACACACACACACACACACAAACACACACACACACACACACACACACACACACACACACACACACACACATGCTTTCTAGAATCTTCTACCAAAATGCCAGTCTTCAGTGACACAGGACCTCAAAAGATCTTAGACTGGGTATTATTTTTAGTGGAGCACAGGGATGGGAATTCAGGAATAACTTGGTTAACAGGATGAAGAAGATAAGCTATCTTCTTTTGGTGTTATTAAAACTCTGCTGGCAGCAAATTAATTTTTACTTAATGTGTAACAAAAGATCTACAGGTGTGAATACAATTAATCTAATTGAATAATGCCAACAAACAGACCTGAAAATTCACGAGATACCTAAAGACACCACAAAGAAACACTTCCCAGGAGACTAATCTAGTAGCAAATATTAGATTAAGTGCTTAAGAAACTTTAAATGCACCTCTCTTTAGAGATATGGTACATAATGGACCCAATAAAACTTGGTCTTGTACCTAAGAAGCAAGTTCCTCTGCATTCGTAAATGCATAGGCTTCTTTCACAATGACTGAAACTAAAGAGCAAAGGTAACTAGTAAATTAAAATCTCTTTAGAGTGAGTTATAAGGACCACCTTCATTTTGTGAATGTCAATTAATGAAAAACTACAATGAAATTTAAACTAGTAAGACAATAAAATATTAAAAATACACCAAATATCCGGACATCATACTCATCTTTTTTTTTTTTTGATGGCTGGCAGCTATGGGGATCTGAACCCTTGACTTTGGTGTTACATGGCTGTACTCTAATCAGCTGAGCTAACCAGCCTAATAAAGAAAATAAGAAAACAACATTTAAATACATACTATGAGGACTGGCCCATGGCTCACTTGGGAGAGCGTGGTGCTGACAACACCAAGTCAAGGGTTAGGATCCCCTTACTGGCCATCTTTTTAAAAAAATAAAATAAAAAAATAAACACATACTATGTATAAGGGACATTCACATGTTCTCTCATTTAACTCTTTCAACAACCCAAAGAAGGTGATATTATCTTCCCTCCCCCCAACAGAGGAGCAAACAGAGGTTCAGAAAATTTAAGAATTCATCTAAGGTTATAAATTAGTAAGTAAAAGAACTAAAATATGTGGGGATCTAAATCCATGTTTTCCACTACTCCTTGCTGAAAAAGGAAGAGAAAGAGGAAAGAAGCATGAAGGAAGGAAGGAAGGAGACATTCTACACCAGATCTAGTAGTGTACTCCATTGGTGCTAAGATCCCAGAGACTGAAAACCAGGCCAACCATGGATCCAGTCTTGAACTTGCCTTATTCCTGAAGACTTCCTTTTGTTAAGCCATTTGCTTTACCAAATCATTGTATTAAAGCCTCGATTTAAAACCAAACACACACACACACACACACACACACACACACACACACCCACCTTCGGGTTCTGTCACTAAGAAGTAATAACAGGTGCACACGAGTATGTATTTTCCTTAAAATAAAAACCAGAGGGAAAGCTTGAAAGTAAGGAGAGCTGAACTCACACAGATGGCATTTGTGTTGACTAATATTAAGCCACATGAGTCTTGTTTGCCTCTTAACAACCTACACAAAGAACTAAAAATTACCAAAGTACAGCCACTAGAAAGTGACAAACAAAACAGTTAAGGTTTCTTACCCAAAATTAGAACAAGGAAACCTCCAACTACATAATGAAAATCATTAACAAACTTCAGAGGAGTAATTGCAGGCAGGCATGACTTCTCCAGAGAGTAATCAGCTAATAGCCATTAATGATCTTTTGCACAGTATATGCATTTATAATAGGGCTTAATAATGTGTTCAACAATAGGCCTAGAATTAATGGATAGCACTGTAGGCCTACCACAAAAGTATTCCTTAGACGATGACATTTTGTGTTTGTTTCCGCTTTTTATATGCCCTTATATTCACTATCCCTGGAGGCTTTACCACACATCGGGGTTAGCTTTTGTTCCTAAAAGCAGTTAACCTTCCTCAGTAACCAACCTACCGTATGCCGGTCGTCTCCAAGCATTTCACTAGTGTTATTTTGTTTAATTCTCCAGGGTTAGGTTAGAATTTCGAAGCCATCCCAAGCAGGAAGATGGGAGCAAATCTTTTCTCAAGCCAACAACAGGATTAGCAGTTTCCGGGAGGGGAAATCGGAGGCGCCCAGAGCTACCCAAGAAGGGTTCGGAACCTGCCTGGGACCGCGCGTACAGGCCAAGGGGGTCGGGCGGGGTTGCGGAGGACTCAGTAGGTGGAATTGTGGCCCAGGTCCGCTTTCCTTTTGTGTGTCTCTGTACCCTTGCCCTCCCCACTACAGCTGCCACGGATCTGCGGTCCAAGCCTTCCCTGACCAGGACCACACGCGCAAATTTCCCTTGGAGAAGCTGGACAGACACGTCAAGGCTTTTCTTTCACTTTGGGGAAGAGGGGATTGGAGACGGGAGTGGGGTGGTTTAAAGCACTCGCCATTCCCTGCAACACCTCCCTTCCCCTCAGCAAGCTGTCCCTCCGCAAGCACGCGGCGAGGTGACTGCACCCGGCATCAAACAGGTGCGGGAAGGACCTGGTCTATGGCAGGGCCGTGGGAGCTGGTGGCCACGATCCTACAGTCACCGGAAAAAGTGTCCCTCTTCCCTGTCACCTGCCGTCCCGCATTAAAGCTCACGGAAGCTGTCTGGGGGGCACCTGGCCCTGCAGCGGGCGCGGTGGAGGCAATGGATCCCCCCCCCATCCCTCCCTGTAGGTGCGGCCGCGGCCAGGTGCATTTGGCCCTTAAGTCGTTTTCGGACACTTTACCGTCAGCTCCCCAAGAGGGCTCCAGCAGAACCTGGCCACTGGGGACTCCCGGGGGCGGGGGGGGGGGGAGAGACCGGGGGATGGACACCGCAGGGAAGCCAGCAGCAGCAATCCCCAATGAGCTGCAAACCCTTTCTGGCTTGACGCTCGCAGCTTAATCCCGGACACGTGTGGAGCAAACGAGTGAAGAACCCAACACCTCTCACGAGTTTCCTCCTCCAGGCAGGTGAAAATTCCATACACCTCGGCACAGCGCTGCCCGCCCGGCCAGTCGTGCCTCCCTGTCCCCAAGGCCGCGGAGGGTCCCGGCACCCTCACCCAAATCCCACCCGTGAATGCTCGGGAGCCCGGGAGCGCGACAGCTACTACCACCGCATCCCGGATCCCCGGAGTGCGCCAGCCTGAGGGTGGACAGCGGAGCTGCGGGACCCCGAGCGGGGTTGTGGAGGTCCGGGGGCCTGTCGCCGCGCCCCTCCTTACCTGGTGCTCGCTGAGCCCCGGCTGGGGCATCCGCAGGGCGTGCGCCGCTCCGAGCGCTCGCTGCGCACCTGGCCGCAGCCGCCCGCCCGGCCCCAGCCCCGGCTGCCGCGCTAGCGCTTCATGGCTCGCGGGGACTGGCCCGCGGCGCCGGCGAGCGAGTCCAGTTGGCGGCGGCTCCTCCGGCTCCCGTGGCTCGAGTGGCTCTCCGCCTTCCCCCGCCCCGTGTCCGAGCGCCCTTCCTCTGTGGCGCCCTGTTCCCTCCGCTCCGCGGGACCGGCCAAACTGGTTTCTCCGCTCCGGGAACTTGCCTCCCGTCTCCCTCCGGCGGCCGCAGCCACGGCGCACTGCTGGGGCTGGGACTGGGGCTGGGGGCGGGCCCGGCCGTCTTCCCTCCCTCTGTCCCTCCCTGGGCGGAGAGGGGGCTGGACGGTGAGCCCCGGGGCGGGCCGGCACGGCCCAGGTCCAAGCGCGCGCCCTCCGTGCGTCCCAGTGGCAGGTGGGCACCCCCGGCGGTGCCCCAAGCGCACCCCTCGCCTCGCGCAGCCCGCGCGCGATCCGGCAGCTGCGGCCGCTCTCGGCTCCCGGGGCCCTCCCGAGCCACCCCGCCCAAGAACCCCGCGTCACTTTCCCGCCAGCCTCGGCCGGCTTGGCCGCAGCTCGGGGTCGGTGACCGCGGCGCGCCCGGGACCTGAGCTCCCTCGGTAAGGGGAGCTGCGCCCTCTCGATGCCAAGTCACGCTTCGAGACCGGTCACCGAATGCGCGACACGGTTCGCCGCGCGGAGGGTGGGGGAAGAGACAGTGCCAAAAGACTTCGAGAAACTTTTCCCGTAATCGGCAGCAAGCAGGCTTTCTGCTGAGACCAAGCTCTCACGTTTCCGGGTTTGAAGTCAAAAGCAGTTAAAGTGCAGCAAGTGAATCACGCAGTGTGTAGTTGGAAGTTTGGGACTTGCGCGCAATGTTGCTGGCTGGCGTTTGGGCGTGTGAATTGCGCTCCCCCCCCCCCCCCCCCCCCCGCAGTATATACGTTACACTCCTTACACAGGTAACTTGTCATTCGGTGGACTTTTACTTCTCACCTATGTGGACGAGTCGCAGGGATCAGAATAATGGAAAGTCAAAGGTGTAAGAGTTTGCCTAAAACGCAGTAAGGAAGATAGGACCCCAAGACAAATATTTAGTTACCTGCAGATCAGAAACAAGTCATTGCCCTGAGAGTTCCGATTCCCTCCTGGGTGCAGCAGGGAGGCTTCCTGGAGGAGGCCGTGCTTGAGGTGGGACTCAAAGATCCACAATTGAACGAATTAGAGTCGTGTGGAGAGAGCATTCGAAGGGTGGTCCACTGATTTGATCTTCATGTATATGAAAGATCCAACTGATACTGTTAAACCCAAGGTTGCCCTGGGTTCCTTTTCATTGGTCACACTCGATCTTTGACTAGGTGGTATCGATTAGTCATTTAATACCAGTTTTCTCATCTTTAAAATGAGTTTGAACCAGCTTGATGTCAAATGGTTCCAACACTTATTTTCTGAACATAACAGTAGAGCCAAGGTACAGAGGCAAGTGAATATAGGTTCTGTTCAGCGAGGATGGGGTAGACCAATCTGCTGTCAGTGCAGTCCTGATACATGAGGCTAGTGTAGGAGTTGCACCTGGAAGCCCTTGGATGCAAGGCTAAGGGGTCTGGACTTGTTTTTCGGTAGCATCTGCAAACCATTGTAAGTTTATGACCACAGCGGTGACATGATCAAAGTTGTGTTTTAGGGGAAATAATCGGGACAGTCTAGAAATGCTAAGACTGAAGACTGGAGTATCATTTGGGAGGCCACTACAGCAACATAAAGTAGGCCTAAGGGAGTTGCCATAGAGGTCAGAAGGAGGAAGGAGATTCAAGGAACACCATGGGGGAGAAATGGTGTCGGGAAAAATAGGAAAATGTCAGGGCCCCTCAGATTTCAGAATCTTGCCAAGCATTTGCTGTAAATATCCTCAGTTGTTCTTTGTTACTACTTAATGTAAATTGTTTATGGGCACCCAGGTGTCCAGGGTTGTGGACTTAAGTATAAAAGACTAACAGCTCTGCTCCACGGTGCTTCTCAGAACTCTCAGAGAAGCCGCTAGGACAGTTGCTCCTAGATCTGAATAAAACCCATTCATTTATCTATACCCACAGCTCCCAAAACCTATTTTTTCTATTACCTAGCTCACAGACCTGCACGTGGAGGGTTTGTAACCCAATCTGTACAACAGACTCAAGGGGTCTGTAAGCCCTAGCTTTACAAATGGTCAGGGCATGGAGTGTCCAGAACCTGCAGCTGACTGGCAGAGCAGAGCGTGGAAGATGCCCCAAGTTCTCAAAAGTGGGTGACGGCATGGTGAACAGCAGTGTCAAAGAGAAGGAAGCCGCAGAGGAGGGCCCTGTCCCTATCAGGAGAAATGCCAGCCAACCTAAGAATCAAGAGAGGACGCTAGATCAAAAGAGAGATCCCCTCCTTCTTGCAGATCCACAATAAAGTGCTCAATCTGACCAAGAAAATTTTGCATAGCAGAGAGACTATAGTAGGACACATCTAACTCACACCTGTATCCAGATTTGATAAATAACGTTCAGATGGCTGCATTTATGTTTTTTTTTTATTTATTTATTTTTTTTTTGTCTTTTTCGCGACCGGCACTCAGCCAGTGAGTGCACCGGCCATCCCTATATAGGATCCGAACCCGCGGCGGGAGCATCGCTGCGCTCCCAGCGCTGCACTCTCCCGAGTGCGCCACGGCTCGGCCCCAGATGGCTGCATTTAACACCCCTGTGTAGACACCAAAGATTTCAAACTAGGTTTCTCCTCTCCTTTTACAGGCCACATTAGAGGAGAGGGGTGAACATAGGGGCACAACGGGTATTGTTTCAAAGACTTATTCAACAAATATTTATGGAGTGCCTACCTGTTCTAGTCACTTGAGTACATCAACCAAGTATTTGAACCAATCAAGCATATTGTAAGTGACAAGAGCTTTGAAAAAATAGAAAAGGCCTGACTGGGAGGAGGGGGCCCCTGAAGGAGCCTTCTTCTGGGATGCTGTGAAAGTTCTCTATCTTGATCTGGGTGGTGGTTATGAATGTACATGTACATAAGATTTTATCAGCCTGTATGCTTAAGATTTGTATGTTAGGGCTGGCCAGTTTGCTCACTTGGGAGAGAGTGGCCCTGCTGGCCAGTTTGCTCACTTGGGAGAGAGTGGTGCCGATAACACCAAGTTCAAGATCGGATCCCTATACTGAACAGCAACCCAAAAAAAAAAAAAAAGGATTTGTACATTAAAAAATAAAATGAGTAATAAAAATCAAGCTGGGCTGAGAGATTAGGAGTGGGAGGCGGGGTTACAAATTTTAAGTAATGTGGTCAGGGTAGGCTTCCTGAAGAGTTGCACTTGAGAAAGACTTGCAAGAAGGTGGAATTTCATCCCAGACAAGACCAATTCTTTGAAAACTCATCTTGCCTGGAATCCACAAGATGAAGGCATGTTCAAACCTTATCCTAGTAGATTTCCCTCATGTAAGCCTTCTGCACCTTTCTGGTCTCTGGGAAGGAGACTCTCAGTGAAGGAAGTAGCTGACCCGGAAGTCCTAAGTGAAAGAACTGTGCCAAATTTCAGGGTGCTGTGCCAGATCATTCATTGACAGTGTCTCACACAGGCCACAAGGATTGATTTTGAAATGTGTCTTGCATGAGTCACTGAGAGGTGGCTTCTTTGTCCTGGCAGAGTCCTGATCCCACCAGCAATTCTTTCTTAGCATTCTGGGTGGGATAAATAAGCACTCGGGTTTTATTTAGAAGCCACGCCCATTCAGTAACCAACACCTTTACCTCTCAAGCTGCTGGGGGAAATAATTAAATTTAACAGAAACAGCAATTTCTAAAAGAGGGTAACAATTCGTTGTACCTTGTATAATGGCCCCTGTATTGATGACAAGAGGGATCAGCGTACCTGCTATGAGGAGAGTTACCCTGGGCTCATGCGTGGTGATCTCCATAGGGGCCTCGGGCCCAGGGCATCGTCAGTCCTCCTGGGGAAATCCAAGTTCTGGTAAGGATGGCCATGAAGCCAAAGGCTGTGGGTTGGGGACTGGGCCACTCCCTCTCTGGTGAGTGGAATAGCCAACCCCCCAGTGACCTGGCTGTTTGCAGTGAGGACAGGGCTCAGGAGGAGCCTGGGGTTAGGACGGGCCCATGCCCAGTGGCTGGTTGACTGCATTTGAAGCAGTTCCCAGGTGGCTTGCCCCTAGAGGCAGCCAGCTTTGGAGTGTGTGATCCCCGGATAGCGTTAGCCAGGAGCTGGTATTTGGCCTGATCTCTTTTATAATGATCCTTCTTCTCCTCCTCCTCCCTATTGTTAAAAACGTTGAAAGCTGCATTGAGGAGGTCTCATTGTGTCATATTTGGACCATCCTCAAGTTTTTTAGTTTTTTTCAAATATTAGGGTCTGGTTGGGTAATGAAATGAGAGTGTAAGAGGGCCATGCCTACGGGGGAGTTTGGGTCTATATGTGTGTATTCATGTAAAGCCTCAGAGAGGCGGGTGAGAAACTCACTGGGATTTTTGGTGGATCTCTGTGTGATTTCTCTAAGCTTGTCATAATTGACCGACTTGTGAGTAGCCTTTTGGAAGCCATGAAGTAGGTGTGTGATCATAACCTGGAGATCTTGGTCCCTGTGGCTGGCCTGGTAGTCCAAATTTGGGTTCGTGTAAGGGACAACAACGGCTCCCACAGGCTGCCTATTATTTTGGGCATATACCTTGTCTGCCTGTTGTTGGGCTGTTATCCAGACCTGCTGCCTATCCTCAGGGGACAAGGTAGAAGTGAGAATCATGAAAACATCGTGCCAGGTGAGATCATAATACTGGGTGAGATATCTGAATTCCTTAAGATATGTGTCCAGGTTGGACTGAAAAGATCCCAGTCATTTTTCAATTTGGGAGAGATTGGAAAGAGAAAAGGGGATATGGACCTGGACAATTCCCTTCATCCCTGCCACTTCACAGAGGAGGTATAAAGGAGCCGGAACTGAGGTGGGGTTGTCACCTGATGAAGGGGAAGAAGGAGAGGGGTTGGGTGGCTGAAGACAAAAGGAGGGAAAAGATGAAGGGGCTGGTGGAGGATATGGAACATAAGGAAGTGTCCAGGGAGCAGAGTGGTCTGACAGATCAAAAGATTGATACAAGTCTAGAAGGGGAGTCAGACATGAGCTAGGAGAATTTGAGACGTAAGACAGTTTTGACAAAGAGAAGGATGTGATCAGAGATAGAAGAGGCTTAAACATAAGGAATC
This sequence comes from Cynocephalus volans, assembly GCF_027409185.1. Taxonomy (NCBI): domain Eukaryota; kingdom Metazoa; phylum Chordata; class Mammalia; order Dermoptera; family Cynocephalidae; genus Cynocephalus; species Cynocephalus volans. The sequence goes on from NC_084472.1 coordinate 52,816,719, forward strand.
TCTCCAGTTTTGCCACTTTGGTGACAAAAGTTGTCTGGGTCTCTGAGAGTATCCAAATCAAAAGTGCCATTTTCTGGCCACTGGGATCCATTGTCTAGTTTGTATTTAGGCCAAACCTGATTGCAGTAGAAAATGAGGAGTTTGCACTTAATATCTCCCTGGAGGCCAAAAGGTTGGCCAGGAGACAGCCCAGAGGCATAGAGCATGGAGAAAATGAGATGTTTAGGTTTAATGTCTCCCTGGAGGCCAAGGGGTTGTAGAAAATGAGACATTTAGGTTTAAATTGACCAGGAGACAGCCCAAGGGCATAAAGCATGGAGGTTTGGATTGTGAGGATCCCATTTAGAGGTCAAGAAAGGAGGTGATCAGTCCCAGTAGAAGAAGAGTAACACCAAGGAGTGTCCTCATTGGTGTGTACCTTCTTTTTGAGAGAGGAGCCACCAGCCAGCTAGAGGAGCATCCTCCAATAACTGAGGGACACAAGAGGTGTTCCTTCAGCCAGGCACCTGGGCTTTGTAGCAAGTAGAGAGTAGTCATAGAGAGTAGTTGGAGGAACCCATAGAAGTAGGACAGACCCACTGACTCACCCCGAATTGAGACTGATGTTGGATGTGTTGGTCTGAAACAGCAATAGGAGAGAGTCCCGGAGGTACCCAGTTCAACAGGTCCAGAAAGGGTGGCCGAGGGCCAATCAACCCAGGTGGGGATCATCCAAGAACATCAGCCAGAACCCTTCCAGGGTTTCGGCACCAAAGTGAAAGAAAGTGAGCCAAAACACTGGGTACTGATCAAGCTTTATTAAAGGAAAAGGATCTGCTGGGCTGCACTCAAAATGGAGGGCAGCAACTGTCATGGGGGTGGGAGAGCTTATATGGGCTGTAGGGTGCCAAGGGCTGGCTGCAGCAGTCAAGGAGGGGCATTGCACCCATGTGGAAGCAAAAGGGTTTCTATTTTGCAGAAGTCACAAGGCTTCTCATAAAGGGAAGAGGGGAAGTGTTGGTGGCCATTTTGTGCTTGGTCTTGCTTAAAATGTCACTGGTTATGTTCAAGATCTATCAAATACCATAATTGGATTTCCCACCCTCTCAATACTGTTACAATGGGAGTTAAGTTTCCAATACATGAACTTTTGGGGGAAACATTTAACCCATAGCCATTGGTTCTTGTATTTACTTTCATATTACTAACACCATGCTCATATTGCCATTTTTTATGTTTTCTCATATGAGGCATCATTTTTGTGTGTATGTGTGTGTGGCTGGCCAGTTTGGGGATATGAACCCTTGACCTTGGCATCATCTATTGACTTCCTGTTACAGGTGATCTATCTCACTGAAGCACCCCATTCACCACACCTCCTACACACACACACACACAAACACACTCTCTCTCCATTCCCCCATCATAATTAGATTGCCATTTATAGTTCAATCAATATTCAGTGAACACCTTACTATGATGATGGAAATATTGTTCACAGCTCAGCCATGTGGTATGCCATGATTCCATTTCCTTACTTATAAGGTTTTTCTGGCTTACTGTTGAGTCAATAATTACCTTTTCTTCTTCATTTACTTTGTCTTCCATGTTTCTATCATTAATTTGTTCCCAAAATTTCTCTCATAACCATAAAATTCCTCTTAATATGGCCAAACACAGAATTTATCAGTTTACATTTTTTTTCCCTTGAGACATTCTCTGCTGCAGCTGTCTGCCTTCTTGCTCCAGTACAAATAGATTGTTGTCATACAAGATTTCCCTTCATCATCATCCTGAGAATTCCTTTTACCTCTCTCCTCCACATCTTTTTTGTTGTACTTGCTAATTCTGGTGGAGCACATCTGGAAAAGGGAACATGAGAGAGAAGTTTTTTGAGGCCTAGTGTTGGTTTAAGATGCCTTCAATTATGAATAATAATAATAATATCTGTTGCTTTATGTTGCTTCGCCCCCCCACGGATTTGTCACCCCACTTCCCCTGGGTGATGGAGATGCAAAGGATTACTCCAAGCCATCTCTTCTGAGCAGTGAGAAGCCCCGAAGTGGTTAACTTCCCTGGGACCTTCCAGTGAGAGGCAACCCTTCTCCTTGGGAAATTAACCCCGAATTGGGGTTCTTTTCCTGTACTTATTTTCCAGACCAGGAAGTTACAGGAAGAGAACAAAGGTGGGGTTATAGTTTAACAATACAGGCTGGTAACTTTCAGTGATACAAGCCAGATGATATTCCAGTAAGGCAATTAACAAAAGCTCGATCTTAGCAAACATTCCTTCTTACAGCAATTTCTCAGTATCTTTACATAATGATCAGTAACTAGTCTGTCCTTGAGCCAGCAACCTTGCTGTGCCACAAATCTTTATCTTACACCAGAGACTTATAGCCTGAGGAAAATTTCCAGTCCTCTGCAAGGTCAATATTTGAAACTGCAAGGCTTTGGAAAACCCCTCACATATGCTTTATGGTATATTCCACAAATATCCTAGAACAAAATGAGGTTCTTATTACTGTTGTTGTTACTATTATTTTCTCACCTCTCTGTGGAGGTTCAAAGTTTGGCTAGTGGCTCAGTGATGTCATTAGAACTCAGGCAGTTTTCATGCTTTTGCTCTACTTTGATTACAAAGATGATGTCCCCCACTTTAGATCACAGGTGGCTGCAGCAATTAGCTAATTTTATTTGCCAGAATCTGGGACATATGGGTAATCCTAGCTACATGGGAGGCTGAGAGAATGAGTGCAAGGCATTTGGAGCATCTATTACAGGGACTGGGGGAATATTTGTTGAAGAGGTAACCTACATGGTCTGTACATCGTTTATATCTGAAAACGTCTACTCAACTTTCACAGGTAAGCTGGGTATAGAACCCTAAGTTGGAAAGCATTTTTTCTTAGAATTTTGAAGGCATTGTTCCATTATATTCTAGATTCCTGTGTTGTTGCCAGATGCTTGATATTTTTCTGATTCCTAATCCTATATATGTGATGAGCTTTCTGCTTTCTGGAAGCTTTTTTTCTAGTTCTAAAATTTTATTGTAATTTGCCTTAGTTTAGTTTGTATTACTCTTTTAAATTAGAAAGTAATACAATTTTTTTTAGAATGCATGTATTTTTTAAAACAACAAAAAGATTTATATATTTTTTCCTTTTTTTTTTTTTTTCTTTTCTCAATTCCATTTACTTCTGTCCAACTGCAATTGGCCCAACATAACCATGACAGCAATGAAATATCTGTTTCAGGCTATTCCCCTTTGGAGTCTCTCACTTTCTCTGGAACCCTAGACTTAGCCTCTTACCACTTGATGCCTTGCCTCAACCTGTCCTCTGCACATTTTCTTTACATTCAAAACTAACCTAAAGCCACTGCTGACCTTTTAGAGCCAGGGTAGCTAATATGACAAATTAATTCACGTAGAGATGTTAATAACTTCAAATACTGTCATAAGCTCTCCTTACACAAACATAGAAACACTAAATCACAATCTTAAATATTTTTTATCCCAAATGAATGAGTAAAGGTAAGACTTTGACAGTAGTAAATGATGATTAAGAAGTCCACATTTTTTTGTCCTTCAAATTAGATGTCCTAATCTGGTTCTAACCTCTCTTTTCCTTACAAGTTAGAGTTAAGTATCAATAAAGAATTGAAACATTTTACATACCTTCATTCAAAGATACAACAAATGGGAGTAATACAAAACTCACCATATTCTTCTTAGCTCTACCAACAATTGCCAGAAGGTAATCTGCTGTATGCTTAATACTTACTTGTGCTATGATGCCTCCCGTTCACCCTGTAGCTTTAGAATACCAAGCTACTAGGAGTTGCCAAGACTTGTTTCTTGAGAGGCACTTTGGTGGTGCTGTCTCTTGATTAGTACAGGACTAATGCTTTGGGGCGTAGGGGACAGTGTTTCTTTTCACTTGTCCCTTTGGAACAGGATTTGTCTAATACTTTAGAATTTGAGTCTGATGTGGCAGAAAATCATCTATCCTATGCTTCCCTGGCCTGCCCCTCACCTGATAGCACAGAGTTCCCCAAAGTTCCCAAATAAGTCAGACAGTCCCAGAGGCCAGCTCAGGAGCACTCACAGACAAGTCTGTGAAGGTACCCAGGAGCATCCTCTATTTCTTCCCTGCTCCCACCACTGGCTCTAAATATGGCTGCACCTGCCACTTTCTTTTATCAGACACAGTCATCCACAGATTCCTGGAATTTTGAAGTAACGAAACCTATCCCTAGGTCTATAGGAGAAGAAGGAGAAGATGTAATTACACAGGAAGTGTCTCTCATCCCTCCTTGACTGTTAGGGTACAGAGCCTTGACATGTGGGCTCCGGCATCTTACAGCATCTTTAGAATCCAAGAGCAACCCAGGAGGACAAGGGACAGAGCTAACCAGTAAAACCCATACTGCAATCAGAATGACTTTATCCTCTGGATGGTTAAGGATTTGCTCATGCAGAAAGCTTGTGGCTCGTCTCCTTCTTTCCTTAGGTTGAGAACAGTCCCAGGCTGTTCTTCATATTCTCATGCATTGAGAATTCTAGCTGATTCTTCTTCCGCCATCCACTAATGGATGTACATTTCGGTAGTTAAAACACATGCCAAAAAAGAAAAAGAAAAATCTTTTTAAACTATGCTTCATTGGATATGTAGGACTGTATTCAGATCTAAACAATCTGTGCCATTCGACTGTGGGCCACCTGATCAATAATTACTCCAATTTCATCTGGTGAGTCAAAGGCTGCTGAGCTTCTCTGAGAAGACCTGTACAAGCATATTTCCTATGACTCACTTAAAATAACTTAATATCTCAAAAATGTAGACAATTAAGTGCTGGCAGGTGATTGTTTCACTGAACTACCTGGTCCTGGGCAGTGCTGAATGACAGTGACCGGTGGTATGGTGGTTTTCAAATTTCTTTATATTCAACTTTTTTACTTTCTTTTTTTTTTTTTTTAACTGTAACACCTTGAAACAGGAGAGTCATGTATGAAACAGAGGTTGGAGGACCTGACATGATTGGCTCAATGGTGGGACCTCAGAGGCAAGTCTACCATGAAGCTAATGACACTTCAAGGACCCTGCAAGCCCCTGTGCCTAACTTTGTATTCTTAATTTTGTCACTTTTTTTCCCCTCCTTCCTCTCCTCTTCAGCCCTCTGCAAGGAACCCTAGTCCTCTGTGGAACAAAAATTAAAAACAACTCGTAAGGTGGCACACTTCCCAGACTTGGAATCAGGAGACAGGGTCGGAGGCCTCTGCCTGCTATAAGCCATTTGTGTGTCTCAGTGAGGTCACTTGGCCCTTCCCAGACTCTATTTAACCATCTGTAAAATGGCTGTGTGTGACCAGATGATCACCAAGGTCCCTTTCAAAACTAAGCCTTTGTTCTCAAGCCCAGTGGGGCCACTTCCTACATTCTCTTACAATAGCTTCAATTCATGGGCTTATCCTTCCTCTCTGAGATACTGGAAAAACTCATGCCACCCTCTGACATGCTGGGCCCTGCCCAGGCTCAGTCCATGCCCATCCTCTTCAAGCAAGGACTTCAGAGGTGATAATGGGACAACTCTCTCCCCTCCCCACTATTCAATATCTCCTCTTCTGCTAGATGAACGAGAAATGACTGGTTGTAGCTCTATGTGTTAACCCTTCTGAGGGTGTCTTTGTTTTAAACTGAAATTAATATTTTATCTCAATGGCACAACTGTGTAGTGGGGAAATGTTAGGCAGCAAATGCTGTCAAGGCTGAGGAAAAGAGATCCCTCTTGAGTCCTTGAACAGGCCTTCCTTCAGAGCCACTCAAGTCACCAGGGACCACTGCCTGTTCTGGAAGCAAAAGACTGACCTAGGTCAAAGGGCACAGGAGTTCTGTCAATATGGGCACAAGGGGACTTTCACTCACTTGGAATGTCATTTGCCTCACACAGCCAATGAAGTTAAACATTGGTGTGGTGGAGACTTCACCTGCCCACCCCAATATCCACCCTTCACTTCCTCCCTAGTCACAGACCCTGATATTATTTGGGGGCAGCAACGTGCCCAGCAAAGGACCACAAATCCCAGTCTCCCTCCAGCTAGATGTGGCCAAGTGAAAGTTCTGACCAAGAGGTCAAGCAGAATGTTAGATGAGACTTCCAAAAACTCTTTAAAAGTCAGGAAACACACCCTTTTCCTCAGTCTCCTGGTCAGCAATGTGATCAAAATGGCTGCTAAGCCAGACGCCTTCTTGGACCTGAGGGGATTTTGCAGATGAAAGACATTTGCTGAGGAGGGTGAACCAGAAAGATTAAAGGGGCCTGGGTCCCTGATGATATCATGGTGCCCTCTGTCAGCCCAGACTGCCTCCCTCTGGACCTTTCTATGAGAAAATAAAATTCTTGGGCTGGCCCCGTGGCTCACTCGGGAAAGTGCGGCGCTGGTAGTGCCGAGGCAGCGGGTTCGGATCCTATATAGGGATGGCCGGTGCACTCACTGGCTCAGCGTGGTGCGGATGACACCGAGCAGAGTGTTGCGATCCCCTTACGGGTCAAAAGAACAAAAAATAAATAAAAAATAAAATTCCTAAGTGTTTAAGGCACTATCTCTCAGTTCACTGTCACTCATAGCAGAATATAATTCCTCACCGACGTAAATGGTAAGACTAAACTTTACACCTTTTAAAGGAAGAATTCAGATCAAAGTCTATGAGAGGTGGAGATAATCTTAAAATTCTCAATGGTCCACCCATTTTAGGAAGAAGCCCCTGACAGGTCTCTCTCTCTCTCCCTCCCTCCCTCTCTCTCCCTCTCTCCCTCTCTCCTTCTCCCTCCCTCCCCCTCCCCCTCCCCCTCCCTTTATCCCCTCCCCCTCCTCCCCCACCAGCTGCCCAGTGGTGATCCGAGCTCCTGACCTTGGTGTTAGCCATACTGCACTCTCCCAGGTGAGCTGATCGGCCAGGCCTCTACATCTATATCTTTAATTGGGACCTACTCACGGAGACATTGATATAAACCCTGAATCCCAGATATTCAGACAATATTTAAAAGGAAAAAGAAGGCTGGCTGGTTAGCTCGGTTACTTAGAGCGTGATGCTGATAATACCAAGGACCAGAGTTTGATTCCCTGCACCTGCGAGCTGCAAAAAAAAGAGAGAGAGAGAGAGAGAGAAAGAGAGAGAGAGAGAGAGAGAGAGAGAGAGATGAAGAAAAAAAGAAAAGAAAAACACCACTGGTAGATTATTGTTCCTCCCTCACAGGGTAGATGATGAGAGGTTGGTCAGTCAGGAAGTGTCACCTCTGGGTGCAGCCAGCACTGGCTGGGAGGCAGAGAGGCCCCAGGCTTGAGCAACGCCAGAGCGATTCCTCTGCTAGGGAAGCATGAGGTCATCCGTCCTAATTCACAGTCACCTCGCCCCACAGGAGTTGACCCACAGCACCTCCCTCAGACCATCTCTGTTCTGCTGCTGTGGCCATGAAATCTGCACCAGTCCCTGTAGCAGAGCTGGGGATAGACAAGCAGTCATGACCTTACCCTCACCGAGTAGGGTAAGTGCTCTGGAGAGGCAAGGCCAGGTGAGAAGACAGAGGATGGACCCCTGACTCATTCTTGGAGTCCCAGAAGGTCACATCTAAATACAGACCTGGAGGATGAGTAGGAGTTTCTGTCCTCCCCTTAGTCACTGTTCAGTGGTGGCTACAGTCATGTGACAGTTCTTCACCCAGATCCAAAGAGTTAAGTGGGTGGTGGTAAATAAAAATGACAAGAGGTCATTGTTTTGGACTAAGTTCCTGCACTAGGCCCCAACAGACCAAACGAAAAATCAAAATGGAGTCGCCCCTGCTAAGTTCCACTTCACTTATGTTGTGGTCTGACTTTTGGAGAAATCAGGAGAAAGAGACAACAGTAAATTTCCCAAGGGACTGGCCGGTTTGCTCAGTTGGTTAGAGCCTGGTGCTGATAACACCAGTGTCCAAGGTTTGATTCCTATACCAGCCAGCCACCAAAAAAAAAAAAAACTCAAACAGGCCAGTTTAAATCTTCAACAGGCATGATAATGAAGTTCCTTCTGCTTTAATCCTTACACAAAAAGAATAGCCTGAAGTAACTTGATGTTAACTCGTCAGTTATTTTTCTATTGTTCTCCCTGCCCCACCTTACAAGGAAAGTAACTTTGAAATGACCAATCTGCTTTTTGCTTTTTGTTTCTGCTTTCTTCAGCCTTTTCTGTCTATAAAACCAGTCTTCTCTACTAAGTTCATTGGAACACTTAATTCTACTTTGTGAAGTGACATGTTGCCTGATTCTAGAATAGCAATAAAGCCAACTGAGATCTTTAACTAAATTTGTTGTAATCTGGACCTTTGACAGTTCCAATGAGGGGGTTAGAAAAATAATATGCCCTCTATCTTCCTTTCAAAAATCTGCAGACACTGCCGTTTCATTTGCTCTGGAAGGAGTCAGAGGCCAGCGTCAGGGAGTGGGGTTGTGGGGCAGGAATGCTCTCCTCACCTAAGGACACTGGGTCAGGAAACGCCCACCTTGGTACTTTGGGGGGTCACGCCCATGGACTATGCTGGCAATGGGCAGCAGTATTTATGACTCTGGGCCTTCTTTTATATATATGTATATACATATATATATATATTGGGGGGTTTTTTTGGTAACATTTTTATCAAGATATAATTTATATATCATAAAACTCACCCATTTAATGTATACAGTTCAATGGTTTTTAGTGTATTCATAGAGTTGTTCAAACACCTCCACAATCAATTTTAGAGCATTTTTATCACCTCAAAAATAAATCCTGTACCCTTTAACTGTCACCCCTCAGTTCTCCCATTTCCCCCTGTCCCTGGCAACCACTAATCTCTTTTGTCTCAAAGCTTTGGCCTGTTCTTAACATTTCATATCAACAGAATCACTTATGCGTCATTTGTCACTGATGTCTTCCACTTAGCACAATGTTTCCAAGGCTCATCCGTGTTGTAGCATGTACATTGTTCATGCCTTTTTATGGCCATATTATTTATGCATACCGTTTTGCATGTGGTTCAGGCTGGCATCCGGACCAACCAATCCGTACATGAAAAATACCACTGCTTCGACGATTTGTTCTACAAATGTTGTCTACAGCAAATACCATGTGATACCTAGTGTTTTGTATCCCTAAAAGCTTCCAATCCATCTTCACATCTTCATCTCCATCACCACCAGCTCCATCTGCTATCATTGCTCCTGGACCAGGAGCTTTCAAAATGAAATGTTAGCCTTCAACATTGGTGGGTGACCTCCCACCCCCAAGGACTTCCTGTGGTCTCAGAATGAAGGCAGAGTCCTGAGCGTGGCCAACAACACCCCAACTGGCCCAGTGCCTTCACCACCTCTGTCTCAGGTTCTCTCTTTTGGCTCCAGCTACCCCAGTTTTCTCTCAAGCCCTCTTACTTGCCATTTTGAGGCCTGTGCCTGGAACAGGCTTCCATCTCATCACCTGGCTAATGCCTGCTCATCCTGCAGGTCACAGGTCAGTTGTCCCTACCAAGAGAAAGTCACATCCTATATGTCATAATTCTCATAGACCCCATTCCTTCATAACAGAGCTGGACCCCATTCAACTGGACCCTTAGGATTATTTGATTAAGACTGTGAGCTCTTTGAGAGTGGGCCATTGTCTAGTTTTGCTCCTCATTGATTCTCCTCTACTAAACAATGCCCGGATTATAAATACAGAATAGATGTCAGTGTTAACAGTCACAGAGTGAGCCCTCTAACCAGACACTTACAAACACTATATCACGTCATCCTTATAATAATCATACATGGAAGGCGTTATTAGCTTTATTTTACCAATGAGATAAATGAAGCTGAGCTGTATAAATTAATAACTATCCCAACGCTGCTAAGTGCCAGAGGAAGCATCCTAGCCCAGGCATGTTAAATTCTCACTTCTGATATCCTTCCACTAATACCAGGCTGTTTCTGGAATCAGAGCACAAATCTCTCCCACTTAAGATTTACTAGATAAGTCCCTGTTCACAAACGCCAAGTAAACACAAAAAAAGAGCAACAGGGCAAATGTTTATGCCCCAAGAAAAGCATAAACTAAGGATTGCAGGGATCGCCGGGAGATTATATCAGGACTGGGCTTTCATGGAAAGCTTTCTGCTATTTGAGTCTCAGAAAAGAATGTCCCAGCTGATTGTCAGTTGGGTTCTTACTGGCTTGCTTAAAGTAAGTTCTCACATTTCTAAATAGAGACAAAGAATTTCCTTTGGAATTTTCTTACATTGTTTTATTTTTGGGTGTCAACCTTTTCATTGTAGTCGAGTGAATAACTCACTGTTCATTTCCTTTGGGGGATTTTTTTTTCCTTTTTTTTTTTTTAAGGCAGCAATACCTCCACCAGAAAAACTGGTTACCAGAGCTGTCCCCAGAGGGTCTGCTGTTTTGCATAGTTGTCACTGAGGTGTTTCCACTGAAAGCTTCTCTGTCACTTTGAGGTCACCTGACAGCACGTGAGCCAGACTCATTGGTGACCTCATCCCTCCGGACCTGGTCCAGCAGCTTTGAGCTCGTCATCCTAGTGCAGCAGCTACTTGCTAACATAGTTATATCATTAATAATTCTTTTCCAAACCAGGAATTTCCCAATTAATGTTAAATGGGAAAAGAATGGTTAATCAGGGCTCCTAGCCTGATTCATCTTCATATTACAAAGGACAGCCCATTCAGGGGAGTGACTTTTGTCCTACTTGCTAGATTCCTTTGGTTTCTGTAATCAGAACAGCTGATCCCTGTTTTCTTACAAAGATAAATTTACTAAAAATTAATGTGTCTATACATAGAAAAGAATATTGTTCAGCCTTAAAATGGCAGGAAATTCTGACACGTGAATGAAACTTGAAGACATTATGTTAAGTGAAACAAGTCAGCTGCAAAAGGACAAATGCTGTATGATTCCACTTATAGGAAGCCCCTAGAGTTGTCAGATTCATAGAGATAGAAAGTGCAATGGTGGGTACCAGACGCTGGGGGGAGAGGTTAGTGCGGAGTTACTGTTTAATGGATACAGTGTTTCAGTTTGGGAAGATGAAAATGTCTTAAAGATGGACGGTGGTGATGGTTGCACAACCATGTTAATATACTTAATGTCACTGAACTGTATACTTAAGAAAAATGTTATAAATTAAGGTCAAGAGTTTAGATCCCGGGCCGGCCCATGGCTCACTCGGGAGAGTGCGGTGCTGATAACACCAAGGCCCCGGGTTCGGATCCCATATACGGATGGCCGGTTCGCTCACTGGGTGAGCGTGGTGCTGACAACACCAAGTCAAGGGTTAGGATCCCCTTACCAGTCATCTTTAAAATAAATAAATAAATAAATAAATAAATAAAGAGTTTAGATCCCCATACCAGACAGATGACCCCCCAAAAGAAGTTAAAATGGTAAATTTTGTATGATGCATATTTTGCCATGAAAAATAAAATGTCTGAAAATTTTTTTCAGTCCTCCCTGCCATCCTTCTCACTGTTCATTAGTTGCACCTTTGTATAGCATGCCACCCACTGTCTTAAGTTGTGTTCCTCAAAATGTGGTCCCTGGACCAGCAGCATTGGCATCATTAGCAAGTTTGTTAGAAATGCAGAATCTCAGGCTCCCTCCAGCCCTATTGAATGGGTGTTTGCAGTTAACAAGATCCCAGGTGATTCAGTTGCAGGTTGAAGTGTGAGGAGTGCTGCTCTAGCCTAGTGATGTGCAAGCTTTTTTTAAATTTTTTTATTTTTTTTGAGTCTAGCCAGTACAGGAATCCAAACTCTTGACCTTGGTGTTGTCAGCACCACACTCTACCATCTAAGCTAACCAGCCAGCCTGTGTGCAACCTTGCCCACGCATTGGAGTCGCCTGGCAACTTTTAAAACTACTGAATTGGTTAGTTAGGTGTGGCCAGGCTTCAGGATTTACAACTGCTTGCCAGGTCCTTCTCATGTGCAGCCAAGGTTGGGATGCACAGATCTAGATTATCTCCTTTTCTCATGATTTTCTCATCTCAGTGCACATTCATTTTCTGGAACATCATTTCTGAATGAAATATTCTGAAGTTCTGTTTGAAAAGTCTTATCGTCACCTTGGTTTTTGTCATAATCTAAATGTGTGCAAAAGAGAAACTTCTTGTGACCTCTTGTTTAATTGAACTCATCATTGGGGCATGCAAAATTTTGGATGAAAATATTTCTAAAACAAATTCATGTTTCCCCAATTTTTCTTCCTTTTTTTTTTTTTGGCAGCTAGCTGGTATGGGGATCTGAGCTTGTGACCTTGGTTTTGCCAGCCCCAACTTTTAAATAGCAATTCCATTGCTTATTCAATTATTTGTAAGTAGGCTCAGGTCTCACGCAATGTTTGGGGGTAACATAGTTTCTGTTATCAGGATGCCCAGGACTTGGAAACTCAGGAGAAGTGCTGTGATCACAGAGCTGTATTAACAGTGCTAGTTAATAGAACATATTTGGTAACAGAGATGCCTAATATAAGATGAGGCGACTTCGTGAGGATACTGAAGAAATCCTGGACAACTTTAGTTGGCCAAACCCATCCACCTTACTTGTCATTCCTGAGAATCGAGTCCTTTCTCCACCAAACCAAATACGGACCATCTCCCATGTGCCAGCAGCCATGAAAGATCTAGGGTGTGATGGTGAATTGGGAAATCCCTGTCCTCACTGAGCTACACTCTAGTGGGAGAGATGGGCAGGAAACAAATGATCAGATATTGCAGGTACATAGTGTCAGGTGCAAAAAAAGAAAAATTAAGAAAATTTTTAAAATAACAAAAAAATCAAAAAAATCTAAAAAGATACATAATATCAGGTGTTAGTAAGAGCCATGAAAGAAAATAAAGCAGATTAGGACAGAATTGAGAGCTGCTATTTTATTTATTTATTTTTGTCTCTTTAGTAACTTTAATTAAAGCATTCATTTTTTTCTAAATCTCTTATAAGCACCAAATTTTAATATCTAAGTCAATTTGGGGGAAAGAAACACCATGAAGAACTTCCCTCTGGAATAAAACAATGATGTTGGTTCCTCTAAACATCCAAATTGAAGTTCTATCAAAACCAAAACAAAAATAGCCTACATAGAAATAAAAAATAACAACAAAAAAATCACATTCTGGGGTGGTCAGTGCATTTAGCAGTCTGTGCTGTGCTGTCTAATCATCCTTTGGCTGATTTTCAAAAAAACACCACCCTACTTCACCAAAGCATACATTTTCCATTCGCTTTTTTAAATTAAAAATAATTAAAAAAAGAAAACTTTAAGGAATTCAAAATGAATTGCCTGACTCATGTTGATGGCATGCACAGTACATGGAGGTCAGGAAGGCTATTTGCAGTACATGTGATTAGGGGACATTTATCTTCAAGGTTTTGCTTTCTTCCAAACAGTGTAAAACACCCACAATTCCAAGTACAAGGGGACACAAACGATCTTCCTCAAAAACTCCTCAAGACAATACAGGCACCCGAGCTGTTCTTCCTAGAGTGACAGGGCTTCTGTCAACTCGACAGTTCCCCTGTGGAAATATTTCCCATCCTGTTTCAGGACTTTGATTGAGAGCATGTGGAATCTTCTTCCTGAGATGTGGAGACTGGAACAGCTGTCAAATCGTTAATCACATAATCAAACTCCCTTCTTTGGCTACTTCTTCAGTACTGGAACAGTCTTCTATGAGAACATGAGAGCAGTCTCCTTTAAGATTGCCTGAGATGTGGGCACATGTTTTTCTCATATATTTTTTACATCCATCAATCACCATTTGGTTGATCTCTACCACAGTGACCATCTTTGGTTTCAGTTTGATTATTTCACATAATATGCCCCTATCGTCTCCCAGAATCAGCACCTCCTTGCCAATGTAACCTTTACCATTGCCCATGGTGGCCCGGGCACACGCCAAATCTCTCTCCACCAAATTAACATCCCTACTAAGGGTAAGAATTTTCCAAATTGCTTCGAGTGCAGAATTCTAACGTTCTGATAAGGTGAATCTTCATCGTACTTGCATCTAGGTCATGCCCAACCAGGCGCCCATCGGCAGTGCCAGTATCTGTCCACGGCACCTCCTTGAACTGTGGGTGGTAATTACTTCACCTGCCTGGTACTGTCCTGAGTCAGTTCGTTCATTCTTTCTTCTACTTTGTTCAAAAGGCTGTCAATTTCTTCTTTGCCCTGCACATCACTGTCGAAACTCCGAAGGTCCGGCAACACCATTCCGTGTGGGTAAATTCTCAAATTGGCAAAGCTGCTGTTTTTGTTTGTATAGGTTGCTAAGTAGCCATGGTCCTGCCAGATGTGCCCCAACTCTGCCACCCCCTGCTCCGGGAGGATGGGCTGGAGGCCTTTCAGAATGGTCCCAGTGTCTGCTCTGGCACCGAGCGTGTGGTTGCACGGGCTGTGCCGTGTGCCGTTGGGAAGTCCTGTGCCGCACCTGGGAGGTGGCCCAGGACACCAGGGGTCATGTGGAGCCAGGGCCAGAGCTGCTGATTTTGTGTGTGTGTGTGTGTGTGTGTCTGTGTCTGTGTGTGTGTGTCTGTGTTTTAAAGATGACCGGTAAGGGGACCTTAACCCTTGACTTGGTGTTGTCAGCACTACACTCTCCCAAGTGAGCCACAGGCTGGTCTTTTTGTTTTGCTTTTTAATTTTTATTGAATCAAAATTGATTATACATATTTTGGGGGGTTAACATTGAGATGTGTTGATCAAATCAATACTACTAGCATTTATACGGATACAAATCAAAATTACTCTTTATGCCCCTTGTCCAATCTCTCCCCATCCCCCTCTCCCTCCCCTCCCCCCTCTAATTACCCTAGATTTCTTCTCTCCTTCTGAAAGAATAATGGTTACTCTGCTGATTTGTTGCCTAGATGATCTGTCCAATGCTGAGGTGTGATCAGGTCCCCCAATATTATCATAGAGCAGATGCTTCTTCTGTCACTCTGAAATGGGCTTTGTGGAGAGAGACATCCTCTTTTCTTTATCTCTGCTGGTGACTCTCTTTGTGTCAATGCACTCCAGTGGCTGGTGGACTATCTGCATGGTGGTTGTCACGTCTAGCTGCTTTCATGGTGGCCATGGTTATTGTGGTGGCTATGGTTGGCCACCCACATGGAGGTGATGTTTTTAGCATGCTCCTTGGTGCTGGCAGTGTGTCTGGTTGTGGGGAGTGTGTAGTCCCTGACTCTATGCTTTGGGTCCCCGAGTGGGCCCCGAGGCACTGGTGCCGTGTGCCTGGATGTGGGAGGGGGTTCCGGTCCCCTTCTTCATGCCTCAGGACCCCAGACAGGCCCCAAGGCACTGGCATGGTGTGCCTGGTTGTGGGAAGGGGGTCGGGTCCACTTCTCCATGTCTCAGGTCCCCAGGTGGGCCCAGAGGTGCTAGCGCAGTGTGCCTAGTTGTGGGGGGGGGGGGTGTCCGGTCCCTGGCTGCATGCCCTGGGCCCTCAGGTGAGTCCTGAGGCACTGGCAGTGTGCCTGGATGTGGGTGTGTGGTCCAGTCCCTGGCTGCATGCCTCATGTCCCCAGGCAGGCCCCAAGGCACTGGTGGTGTGCCTGGGCCACAACTAATTTTTTGTCCTTTGCTTACTTCTAAAATGGAGGAACTTCCTGTGGGAACAAGTACTTGAGTTCTGTGGTTTAGCTAAATTGCTGCTTTGCTGCTGTTTCCCTAGGGAAGGCTTTTTGTGCAGCTCAGGGTTTATTGGTTGACCTTATAGGTTACTTCCGGCTCTCCAAAGACCTGGTGCACCTGGGTTGTGTAGTAACTCTGATCTGAACCTGAGTTTTTTCATCAAATGGCACCCAATGCAACTCTGCATTCCCGTTCATCTCCTCTGAGTGGTCCTGTGCTGACTGGGGGGCAGATCGGCTGTCCTTGTTGTGCCCCAGTGTTCCCCCGGTGGGCCTGTCTCCCCCACCACCTGTGCTCCAAACACTTCCCATGGGAAGGGCCCTGCGTCAGTCTCTTGTGATGACTCACCGGCCTCTGAATGGCTCCCCTTTTACACCTGTGTTCTGGCTCCTTGCTCCTGCATGGGTCCACGGGAACCCTATTAGTGGTCTTGCTGTCCTGGGGGCCACCAAAGCTCTCTTCTCCCCTGCTGACTCCAAGTAACTCCATCTGAAGGGCAAAGCTGCAGCTTCTGCCGGCTCCTGCTCCATGTGCTCAGCAGCTCGAGCCTTAAAGCAGCCGCGACTCGAAATGCTCAGAGCAGCTTTTTCTTTCTCTCATCATGATTTCTCCCACCTTCATGAACTCCGTAGGTTTCTCTTCCTCTTCCCCTGAGCTCCAGCAGCCCCAGCTTGGCTGATGTTACATTTTTATAGTTGTAAATTGGTTGATTTGGGGGAGAGAGTGACACTGGGGACCGTCTATTCCACCATCTTGACTGGAACCTCCAGAGCTGCTGTTTTAAATCAGTGCGTCTCTTGGAAATTTTATAAAGAGAGAGAATGATGTACAGCTGAAGCGAGGAGCAGGGATGAGGCTGATTTGAGCCAAGAATGGAAGGATAGAATTAATTGATTCAACAAATGCTGCAGTCTAGCAGATGGATCTCAAGTACTGCTAAAAAATAGGAATATAATGGTGATCAAAGCCAAGCACAAGTGTTTACAGTCTGCTTAGGCAGATGAGTGCTCATCAAAAAAAATCACATAAATAAATACAAGTTTACATGGAAGCAACCTAAATGTCCAATATGACATGTTCTTTTGAATTAAATCAATAAATAAACTTGTGCTTCTCAAATTATCTGAGCTGAAGGACCAGTTTTTGTTTTTTTCTGATGTTTTAGACCAATACTTTAAAAAAGTGCAATGAATATCAATTACTAGAAAAATAGAAATGGGAAAATCAATGCCATTCAAAACACAGGCTCAAACATTTTATTATTACAGTCAATAGGCATATAAAGATATTTTGATGAATAAAGTCAGAACAAACATAACAGGGATAAATAAAAGAATTACAAAAACTATTACATTGGTCATTGAAAGTGTGTGGATAGGTATGTTTAGAGAATCACTGTTAAATTCAAAACTTGTTCTGCAAATATAAAAACCAAAATTTACAAGTGAAAGTGATTTTCTATATTAAATGCTTATAAGCATTTGAATGTACACCAAGAATATCCATATTTACAGTTTTTAATGAAAGAAATGAGATTGTTTCTTACTTTTTAATTTATTTAATCTAGGTTGGATTGATATAGAGGATATTGTATTCCTAAACTGTTTTTATGTTTGGTTTTCAAAACATTCTTGACAGAGAAACCAGTCTCTCATAGGTGATGAGAACAAAAGAAATTTTAAAGCAATTTTATTGAGCTCAGGGTATTTATTTTTCACTGTTACACAAATGAAGCAAGTTATGTTGGTTCTGGGGGGGTTTTTGCTTTTGTCGTGACTGGTTGGTACCTTTGACCTTGGTGTTAGCAGCACCATGCTCTAAGCAACTGAGCAAACTAACCAGCCTGATGCTGTATTTTCAAATGTATATTTGATCATTCATTAGTAGGCAGTTCCAACCATTTATCCTGTAAAATTGTAAGTCAGTTTAAATTCTCTTTTGATGAAAGAAATGAATTCTAGATCTGAGAATTTCAATTTGTGTATCTTGTTTTGATGGAAAATAAAATTCAAAACATTTTGTCAGATTCATAAAGTACACAGTGATAAGTTTTGACAGGTCTGCACTATCAAGATTATCATCTATTTTATCAATAATTATGGCATATATCATGACAATCTATAATTACAACACCTGTAGATTACAAGTATACTAGAAAGCATCTAACTTCCACTTCTGCCTTTTAATCTTTTGAAAAATGTTTTCCTTCCTTGCATGGAAGTATTAAGATTATTAAAAATAGTGAAGCTAGACAAATGAGCAAGATTGTTCTTCCAAGTCACATCTTTAAAAAGTTGGGACCAACCTAGGTTTTATCTTTCAGAGGCACAGAGTTTGCTTCGTAGTTCAAACATTCTTGACACAATTCCACCCCTTGACAAATATCATACCTCAACATGCAGTGAGTTATATATGATTAACTTCTATATTTTTACATAAAGACAATAATCTCAATTTTAACACATTTGCTTTTAATTAATGATTTTTACTATGACACTAGTCACACTGTTTTTTTCAGCTGAGTTTTTTTTGGTAGTAAGACTTTCTCGATGAAGGAAGCAGTATGTTGATTTACATTCTGCAGCAAAATCCTTAATCTGTGTACCTTTTCCAAAAGCTTTTCTGTCACTGCAGCCACAGCATCAGAACTCACTCTTACATAAAGCTTTAACTCCAAGCTACACTTAATTGCTGATATAATCCTTCAGAGTTTTCTACAGTTCAGAATTTGTTGTGTTTATAGGCAATGAGGCTGAAAGAAATAACTCTTCCTTTAATAGCATAATCTTCAAATCACACATACACCTTAAAAATTGCCATTAGCAATATCTGTACATTGGTCAAGTTGCAATGAAAACACTAGCTTTGTTCACTTGATTGGTTTCTATATCATCAGTCACTTCCCGATTACACTGAGCTACAGTGTCATAGAAAAATGGTACCTTCTTTGCCAAAGATTCACTCATTTCCAAACAGATATCTTTGATTCAGTCTTTTACTGGAATGTCAGCAATTGTATTTTTTAATCTTAGCAACCCAAAGTGCTGCTTCATAAGATACTCGCAAATTACTGTTTATAAATGAAACTTTGAGCAGCTGCTTTCCTGAACTTTTTAATTGGTTACTCTTTCCTTCTAAGGATACTCTTTCCTTCTCAGGATTATTTTGGTTTTGAACTTTTCATGCTTTGTGTGTAAATACCGCTTAAGTGCTTTTATTGCTTAATTAACGAATACATCTCTATAAAGAACACATCTTAGTTTTAGCTTTTTGCCATCCATGATGGCTACAAAACCAAATTATATGAGGGATCATACGTACACCTTAGTAAAATTAGTTTATATGATTTTGATCTTACTTTCTTTAGAACAACGTTGGTTGTCATTATTTGGTTTACTGCCACTGCTACTTTTGGAAAAAGCAAGTCTTATTTTAACAAATATAGTCCCATACAGCT
Source organism: Cynocephalus volans (assembly GCF_027409185.1). NCBI lineage: Eukaryota > Metazoa > Chordata > Mammalia > Dermoptera > Cynocephalidae > Cynocephalus > Cynocephalus volans. The sequence goes on from NC_084472.1 coordinate 52,835,849, forward strand.
TGTCAAAATAAATAATACAAAATTTTATTTATAGCTAATAATGACAAACTATAATTTGAAAAACAGATTTGATTAAGAGCTAAAATTATTATTATGTAATAAATTATAAAAATGTGGCAGTGGCCCTAACATGCACAACTAGAATGTAGTTCACACTACATCACCTGAATTCAACAGCACCCAAACTCCCAAACTCATCTATCCCATGGTCAACCAGACAAGTCCTCTGACCACAGTCTTGGATGTGGCAGCAATGCCCACATTCTAAATGCATGCCTTCAAAATTCTGTGCTCAATTCATGGCAAAATACTGACAAATCATTCACAGACCAACTCTCATCTGTTCACCCCAATTTGAGTAGCACCATTTTAAATCAACTGGCCAGGGATTGCCTCTTGGAAGAGGTGATATTTGAGCAGAGACTTGAAAGAAGAGAGGCAGCCAGTCTTGCACATACTTGGAGGAAGAGCAATCTAGACACAAGGACCAGCAAGTGCAAAGTCCCTCAGGCAGAAGCGTGCTGTGCACTTCGGAAATAGCAAGGCCAGCAGTGTGGCTGTCACACAGTGAGAAAGGAGCAGGGTCCTAGGAGATGAGTTTGAAGAGATGCAGGCAGGGGCCAGATAAGACTGGGCTTTGCAGCCAAGGGGAGAACTTTTGATTTTGTTCAGAGTGTGGGACTTGGGCTGAGAAGTAACATATTTTGACTTGACAAGGTAAGTAATTTACTCCCAGTGTAAACTTCCCAGTGTTTTCCAGGATTCCTCTGCACATGACTAATCTTGCAATAGTTCAGAAAGGTCCGGGTTCAGTAGGAGGAAGGGAATGCCACAAGCTCCCTTTCCAGGGAGTCCCCTAATTTCTCTCCTTTACTTATGGCTTCTCATTTACAGGCCAGACAGTCACTTCCTGCCACCAGTGAGTCTGTCAGTATCTTCTCAGTGCACTCAGGTCTTCTGGCTCTCCTCCATAGTACAGCCTTGAACTGATCACCACCTTATCACATAGTGAACAGATATAACCCTTTCTAAATCACTGTCTTCATTCTGAACTCAAACCACTGTTCCATGCTTTAAACCAACCCTCTGTTGTGGTTTGTTGCGGGCATATGACTAGATGTTGGCCAGTTGTGCTTGAGCAGAAGTGACGTGTACAACTTTCAGGTCATGCCCTTTCCCCTTTTAATCCTTTCTGCAGGATGGAATGCAGATGAGTTGGCAGGATCAGGAACAGCCACAGTGGATCATGAGATGAAAAGCCACATGTTGAAGATTGCGGAGTGATGAGATAAGAGTTTGGAGCTCTAAAACTGTCCCTGACACGGCTGGTATTGCCATACTAGCTTGGACTTTTATGTGTTAGAGACGTTATTTCCATCTTACTTAAACCAGTATTATTTTGTATTATTTTGGGCCCTCTCTGTTATAGCAGCTGACCTAGTATCCTAATTTAACCATTAAAAAAAAGTAAGGGGAGGGAATGAAGGATGGAGGAACAAAAGTCAGATTTTATTCACTTCATAGTTTGGCTCAAAAGCAACTTTGAGTATGTGGAAGAATGCAATAAATAACAATAACTCATATAGTGAAATAAACAAATTCCTCATGTGACAAATGCTTTTACTGTCATTTGCTGTCTCGTGAATTGACAGAGTAAGATTCAAATGCACATACCGATACTCATTGCAAGCCAGTGCCATCAACTGTTGGGTTAGACTTTGGCCATCTTATCCTTTGGTCTCTACCTAAGGGACTCACAGGCAGTATATTTCATGGGCTCGAGGGCCAGTTACTGAATTCTTATCTCGGAATGAATTCTCTAAGTTTGTACTGTTTAATCATCTTACAAGGCAGATAAGCCTGTGTTTAGAGCAGGCTTTCCCATATGTGATCCTTCGTCTTTCACATCAGAACTGAGGTGCAGGTGAATGACCTGCCCGAGACTTTATCAGGTTGAAGTTTGTGCTCCATGTGGCAATTGAGAGAACAGAGGCTGAGTAATCAGACAACCTGGTTTTCAACAGTTTGGTGTAATGACCCGCCCAAGTCAGTCTCTCATCTGAGAGCACAGTTCAGGCCTCTCTTTTCTCTGCTGTCAGGGATGGGGAAAATGAGAGCTATTGATTTCCTCCACTCTTTACTGGAGCTCTCATAAGTACAGGATTCTTGAAAGAACCAGCCCTTTCTTAGCTAACAGGTAAAAAGATCTTCAGGTTCAAGTCTGGGCCACAAACACTTCTTGGACCTATGGAATTGACTATTTGCATGTACCTCATTCTATCTCTCCCCTTCTTTGATATCTTTAAGTTTTCCTTCTGAAGTAGTGTACTTGGTTTAATCATCTCTGTAAGCAATTACCAAAATAACAACAACAACAATAGTAATATCAAGATAAGTTATTGTTGTTTACAGTCCTTGGAAATTTTTGACATGAAACATTTAAGACAATTGTAAATGGGTGAAGACAAGTGCTATAACAAACATCCATGCAACTACCACTAGCTTAAGCAATAAAATATTACCACCACTGCAGGAGCCGCCGTGTATTCCTTTATTTCTCTCTCTCTAAATTTGGCTAATCCTCAACTTGGAATTTCTCATTTCTAAGCATTTCTCTCTATATTTTATATATATATATATATATATATTTTTTTTTTTTTTTTTTTTCCCCAAAAGATGGCCGGTAAGGGGATCTTAACCCTTGACTTGGTGTTGTCAGCACCACGCTCACCCAATGAGCTAACTGGCCATCCCTATATGGGATCCAAACCGATGGCGCTGGTGTTATCAGCACCACACTCTCCCGAGTGAGCCAGGGGCCGGCCCTCTATATTATATTTTTAATGCATATGCATGTTGCTATGGTTTCAATGTTTTTGTCCCTCCAAAAAAATTCACGTTGAAACTTAATCCCGAATGCAATAGTATGAAGAGGTAGGGCCTTTAGGAGGTGATTAGGTCATGAGGGCATATGGGATTAGTGCCCCTATGAAAGGGCTTGAGGGAGCCTGTTTGTCCCTATTTGCCCCTTCCACAATGTAAGAACACAATGTTTGTCCCTTCTGCCATGTGAGACGCAGCCAGAAACCACCATCTTTGAAGGAGAGCAAGCCTTCCCCAGACACTGAATCTGCCAGCACCTTGATCTTGGACTTACCAGCCTCCAGGACCATGAGAAATAAATTTCTATTATTTCTAAATGACCCAGCCTAAGGTGTTTTGTTAAAGCAGCATGAATGGACTGAGGCACGTGTATTTCTAAACAATATAGTACTTAATTTTTCAAATTTTGAAAATTTTATAAATAGAATACTATATGCATCCTTCTACAAACAGCTTTTTCTGTGCAACAACTGATAGATCCATTTGGGTTGATATCTGTAGTACTAGTTCATTAATTGTCACTGCTATATATGTATGAATATATGACAATTTGTTATTCTACTGTGGATATGCATATGAAACATGTCTTTAGAAAATAAAATAAATAAAATACAATGAGTCTTTTCGTATCATGTGTAAACTGTGATACCTGTCACTGTTGCCCCTAGAGGTTTGATGTCCTAGATGGTAGCCACAAGCCACATGTGGCCACTGAGCACTTGAAGCATGCCTAGTCCAAATTGAGATGTACTGTAGGTGTGAAATACACAGCAGATATTGAAGACTTAGTACGAGAAAAGGAAGGCAAAATATCTCATTAATAACTTTTATATTGAGGGCTGGCCCCGTGGCTCACTCGGGAGAGTGAGGCACTGGGAGCGCCAACGCCGCGGGTTCGGATCCTATGGAGGGATGGCTGGTGCGCTCTCTGGCTGAGCGCGGTGCGGACCACACCATGCTGAGGGTTGTGATCCCCTTACTGGTCAAAAAATAATAATTGTAATTTTTATATTGATAAACTCTTGGATACACTGGGTTAAATAAAATATACTATTACAATCAATTACTCCTGTTTCTTTTTGTTGTTGTTCTTTTGTTTTTGGCAGCTTGCCAGTATGGAGATCTGAATGCTTGACCTTGGTGTTATCAGCACCATGCTCTAACCAAGTGAGCTAACCAGCCAGCCCACTCCTATTTCTTTTTATTTTTTAAGTGTGGCTCCTAAAAAGTGTAAAATTACATGTCCTACATGCGTGGCTCACATTGTATTTCTGTATCAGCCCTTCTCTAGATGGTAAGGGTTCTGTGGCCTGGGACCTGCTCTGTCTTGTTCATGATTGTGAGCCCAGGGGTCAAAACTGCAATGGTACAAGGAGGTGCACAGGACACACCTGCTGAATAAATAAGTGAATCAATGAATGATTGCAGGAATAAATGAAGACTGCTACTTTTGCAATTCCACCTACTTCAACTCTTTGCCCTCAAGAAGGTTGCACAAAGTTGTCTCAGGATGAAATTTCTTTGGGAATCTCCACTTGAACCTGATTTTTTTTTTTTTTTTAAAGCCTACAGCTAGGCCTGAGGCTTGGGTTGGTCTCCTCTTTGGGGGACTAGAGTGCAGGGCACGCGAATATGTGGAAAGGGGGTGTGGATGCACAGTATGGCTGTCCCCTTGGCTGGTCCCCACCTGGTGGAGAAAATGTCCTTCCCTTGGGACAGTGGCCCAAGTGTTGTGGAGAGAAGAATGTGGCTGGTGGAGGTTAAGGTCAGCCACAGCCCACCTGAAGGAGGTTGTGGGTGGCTGAGTGAATGGCCTGGGGCACCCAGTGTGCAGGACACAGGGAGCCCACACCTGTACCTGCAAAGTTGGGATCCCATCCACCCATGTTGGTCCTGGGTCCTGTGGGGCTGCAAGGAGGAAGGAAGGGCCAGGAGGCTGCTGCCTGGTGGTGTAGGTGGCGGAGGCCAGAAGAGGCCACAGGGATGGAGTGGGCTCAATGGGTCAAGAGGAAGAAGGGGCAGAAGGCATTTGGAGGGAAAGCTGGTGCCAAAAGAAGAGGGAGCAGGAGGCTATAAGCCGGTATTCCCAGGTGATCTCCCATCCAAGTACTAATCAGGCCCGTTCAGGATGGTATGGCCATAGACTTGAACTTGATTTTGTCTGGTGACTCCTGGGCTGATCACAAAAGGACACAGGGCTCCCCTCCCCCATGCACTCCCAGGTGAGTGGAAGTTGACCCCTTGTTCCTAGGGAAGGGTCACCGGCCACGGCAGCCTGATGCAGCTGTGCTTCTGTGTGTCCTCGAGCCGGGTGCTGTTGTAATGTGGTGTCACTGAGCCTATGTGTGTGTGTGTGTGCGTGTGTTGAGGGGATAAGGAAGTGGGAATATCTTTTTCCAACCATTAAGCCATCCGAGGACCTTCTTCTGAAGTTTGGCATTGTTTTTGCTCTCAAGAACTTTTCAGTCAAAAATAATAAGCTTTATTTTGCCTGTCCTCAAGTCATACCATTCGTTTGATGTGACTATTAGCAAGAAAGTCAGTTCCTTCTCCTTCTCCTGCCGTTTCATAATTCCTGTGTATTGAAAATAGATGGGATTCCTGAGCCACAGACACTGTGACTAAGGGTATGAACACTTGAAAACAGGGAGGGTGACGTAGACAGCAAGGAAATGATTGAAAACAGCTTATTCCTAAACACAGGTGTACTCTTCTGTAGAGAAATCTAATAGACAAGAAACCAAAAGTTACTAAACAAATAAATCAAAAGTCTTCATATTACAAAATGACTCAACAGATGCATCATTTGAAGAGTGCATATTCCTCGGGCATTTTAAATATGATTGCACTATTTATAAAGCTGCTTCATTCGAGCTCTTCAGGAATCTTTGGCTACAGGTGATCTGTGCGGGTATCTTCTTTTATCAGGTTAAGTGATAGAGAAAAATGTTGACTTGTGCCTTTTTAATCTAAGTCCAAGGAACAGCTTTATGAATGTGGGGTAGGAGAGGAAAGAACTATACCTTTCTTCTCCTTTCTGGAAGGGAGAAGAGAGGAACCACATTTCTGGAGGCCTGGCCAAACCCCAGGGAAAAATGGCTCCCTGAGACAAATAGCAAGTTCAGAAGGCAGGGACACTTCTCGCTGTGGCCCAGGGAGGGATCCTCCACACCCTTTACATCAGTTTACTCAATCATGAAAACCGTCACTGCATAAAAGTTTTTATATTAATGACCATTAAAAAAATCCAGCCACTCACTCTCTGTTGTACTCTAGCTGCCTGGGTTTCCTCATCCGTGTGATGGGAGGGTCATGCTTGAGGGACAGGCAGTTGTCCACTGCCACCATTCCTCCTCCTGAACTCAGGTTAACATCGCTCTTGGCTCTGAGCCCAGCCCTAACCTCTGAATCCTGCCCAACACCTTGCTACAGAAAGACACCACTAGTCAATCTGAATTGCCACAAAAAACTCAATTTTTCACTTAATATATTTATGATCTTCTTGGTCACTGACATAACATGAAACTTATGGCCATTCCCAGTGGTCACCTCCACTTCCGAGCACAGGAATAGGAGTTAGAAAACGATGGTGAAGGGTCATGGGAAGTCACTTCACCTCTCTTAAGCCTCCTAGTCTTCCCTCAGGTTCAGATGTTACTGTCTCTTTAGCATTTGTAAGGGTTAATTTTATGTGTCAACTTGACTGGATCATGGGGTTCTCAGATATTTGGCTAAACATCATTTCTGAGTGTGTTCGTCAGGGTGTTTTCAGATGAGATAGCATTTGAATCAGTAGATTGCCCTTCCCAATGTGGGTGAGCTTCATTAAATCCGTTGACTAGAACAAAAGGCAGAGTAAGGGAGAATTCGGCCCTTTTTTCTGCCAGACTGCTGCAACATCAGTCTTTTCTATCCTCAGACTGCAGTTTACACCATTAGCTCCCCTGGTTCTCAGGCCTCAGACTCAGACTGAATCACACCACTGGCTTTCCTGAGTCTCCAGCTTGCAGATGGCAGATTGTGGGACTTCTCAGCTGCCATAATTGCATGAGCCAATTCCTTATAATCACTCTCTCTCTCTTTCTCTCTTCACATATATATGAAACTATATATCTATCCTTTGGTTCTTTTTCTGGAGAACCCTGGCTAATACAACACTTATCACCATCTATTGGTCTATACTTTTAATTTATCAAATATGGCCTGTGCCCCCTAACTTGAATGTAAACTCCATAATTTCCATTCCGTAAAACTCCATAATTGTTGTCTGTTTGTTCCCTGCTGTGTCCCCAGTACCTACAACAATACCAGGCCTGCACTATAATAATGATAATTCCCACTTCATAAAGTTATAATAACAATGCTAGAAAGATGCTAGATATATAGCATCAGACATGGTACAGCATATTTTATATGCACTAAAAGGAGAGCACATGAGAGCCCTTTGTGGCTTTAATGACTGTTGAAGGTATTATGAATCTATGACGGATGGACGTGATACTGTGCAAGAGAGCAGAAGATGCTGGAAGATTGTGGAACGTGATGAAATGTGGTAGGCAACAGAGTAAGCTTTGGAGTCAAAGACACCTGGAATTGTATATATATCTATAGACACACACAACTGAATATTATTCAGCCTTAAAAAGCCTGTCACATGCTACAACATGGATGAGCCTTGAGGACATTACATTAAGTAAAACAAGCCAATACAAATACTTTATGATTCCACTTATATGAAGTATCCAGAGTAGTCAAATTCAGAAATAGAAACAGAAACGGAAGGTAGAATGGCAGATACCAGGGGTTGAAGGGAGGGGGAAAATGGGAGTTGCTATTTAATAAGTACAGAGTTTCAGATTTGCAAGATGAAAAAGTTGTAGAGATCTGTTTCCCAACCATGTGAATATACTTAACACTACTGAACTGTGCACTTAAAAATGATTAAGATGGTAAACTTGATGTTGCATGTTTTTATCACAATAATAATAAAAAGACACCTGGCTTTGAACGCTGGCCTCCACTTACTTGCTGATGACATTGGTGAACTATATAGACTTACCACCCCTTGGTTTCCTCATCTGAGGGAGAGTATGCAGCTAGTTCCCAGAGATGCGGTAGAGTAAGGTGTGGGTCCTTCAGGATTGGCTGACTCCTTCATTTGCATCCCAGCTCTGCCACTTTCCAGATATTGGGCAAATCACTCAGCCCTTCATGCCTCAAATTCCCCATCTATAAAATGCAAGTGATAATAGTAGTACTTGTCTCATAGGGCGGCGATAAGGATAAATGTGTGTATATATATATATATGTATGTGTATATATATATGTATGTATATATGTATATGTAACTTAGAGAATACTTGGCACATAGGTAATACTGTAAGTGCAACAGTGGTAGCTATTTCTATCATCTCATAAAGTTCTGAAGATTCAATGAGTTAATGCAGATAGAAAGCTTAATATAATGCTTAAAATGTAGTAATTATTCAATAAATGATAGCCAAAAACCAGAGGCATTCCACTCTTTGGACTTGATTGAGTAAAAGACAGGTTTAGACAAAAAATAAAAACAAAAAACACAACTTTTTGTAAATAAAATATGTAATGATATCCCTAAAGATGGAGAAACATGAATGAGGATCCTTCGAAGAGTTTTGGTATTGACTCTTGCTTATTCCTTTTTTGCACCCACACCACACAAGTATAACATTTCTTTGAAGTCTGGAATGTTACTTTTAAAGTGCATGTGCATTTAGAATTCTACTCTATAATATAGCTGAGCTTATTTTAAATTACGAGGGCACTTCAGAAAGTTCATGGTATTAATACTAATGACCTAGAAAAGGTGCCTGAAGTTTCCTTGTAGTGTTGCAACTTTATTTTGGTTGATTATAGGGGAGATGTTTGTTCTATTCTCTTTCATTTTTTATGTTGTAAGACATCCAGCTGTAAGTCCTTTTGCTTCTTCTTACAAGAGGAGTGAGTTAGAAAGCAAAAACTCTTTCTACTAGTGAATCTGGGGCACAGTTTCTCATATTTAGAATTTTGAGATAATGAGTATTTCTTTAAAGCTACTTTTAAACCCTCAAGCACACTCTGCTCCACCATTTCCTGCCGTGTGAGACCCTTGTGTTGCTGTAAAGCCACCACCAAAGAAGGCCCTTACCAGATGTCTTCTCTGAACTTTAGACTTCCCAGCCTCTGAAACTGTAAGCAATAAATGTGTTTTCTTTATCAATCACCCAGTTCCAGGTATTTAGTTATAAGCAATAGAAATGGACAAGTACAGAAAATTGGTACCAGAGAATTGAGGTGTTACTTATAACAAATACTTGACACCGTGGAAGTGGCTTTGGAACTGGGAGTTGAGGAAAGACTGGAAGAATGTGAAGGAGCAGGCTTGGAAAAGCCCAGCTGCTGGTGGGAGTTTAGAAGACAAGAAAACCAGAGAAAGTTTAGAATGTTTTAGAGGCTGGTTAAATGGTGGACTTATTTAGGACCTGTTACCCCTTTCTTTTGGCCTATTTCTCCCTTTTGGAGTGGGAATATGTACCCTATGCTTGCCCCACCATTGTGTTGGAAGTAGATAACTTGTTTTGATTTCACAGTGGGGACTTTGAACTTTGGACTTTTGAGCTGAAAAAAGTTAAGACTTTGGGGATGAAGTGAATATATTTTTATGTGGAAAGGACATGAGTTTGGGGGGGGGGGTCAGGGGCAGAATGCTGTAGACTGGATGCCCTCCCAACCTCACTGAAGCTTAAATCCCCACTAAGACTGTCGAGCTGTCTAGGGTGGGAAATCCTATTATGGCAATTGAAAGGTGGGGCCTAGGGGGATCACTGAATTGGGGGACCATGCTGTAGTGAATGGATTAATAATGGTCGTCGTGGGCATGGTTCTGAGGGCTTTAAAAGGAGAGCACATGAAAGTTTCTCTCTCTCTCCTCTGCCATTTTCTGCCATATGAGACCCCTGTGTTGTTGTAAAGCCGCCACCAAAGAAGACCCTCACCAGATGTGTTCCCTGGACTTTGGAGTTCCTAGCCTCCGAAACTGTTAGCAACAAATTTTGTTTTATTTTAAATAAATAAATAAATAAACCCTCAAGCAAATGGTCAGTTATCTGCCTCACTGAACCAGCACCACTCAGAACACCTGCCACTTCATACGTTTCCCTGGTAGCAATGTTTCATTACAGGGGTGAAGGGTGCCTGCGTGCAGCTGCAGAAGTGGGCTGAAGTGAACAGTGGTGGACTTTGATTACAGTGCTAAAGGGCTTAACCCTAAATGTACAGTGTAAAACTAAAAATTTTTAGAAAAAAACATAGGAGGAAATCTATGGGACCTAGGGTCAGGTGAAGAGTTTTCAGACTTGATACCAAAGCACAATCCATAAAAGGAAAATTTGATAGATTGGACTTCATTAAAATAGTGAAAGATTCTTAAGAGGATGAAAAGGCAAGCGATGGATCTGAAGAAAATATTTGCAAACCACATATCTGACCAAAGACTTGTCAGAATATATAAAATACTCTCAGAACTCAACAGTAGAAAACAAACAATAAAATTAGAAAACAGACATTTTACTGAAAAATATATGCAAATGCCAAATAAAACTCACAAAAAGATTTCAACCTCATTAGCCATTATGGAAAAGCAAATTAAAATCACAATGAGATATCACAACATACTTATCAGAAGAGCTAAAATACAAAATAGTGATAACACAAAATGCTGGCTCTCTCGTACATTGCTGGTGTAGGAGTCCAAAATATGCCACCCCAGAATATGACTGTAAGAGACCAGAATATGCCACCACAAAATGTGCCTCTTTAGCATAAGGATTCTTTTTGTCTTTCTTTCTTCTTCTTCTTTTTTTTTTTTTGTTCTACATAAGGATTATTTTGAGCTGATTATTCTGAGAAACTGCAGCCACAAGAGGAGCTCTGGGGTTGGCTGGTTAGCTCAATGGGTTAGAGCACAACCTTGTAACACCAAGGTCAAGGGTTCAGATCTCTGTGCCAGCCAGCTGCTAAAAAAAGAGAGAGAGAGAAACTCTGAAAACAGAGTAGAAGTTGCCTTTTTGTAAGAGAAATTTACTTTTATAAAGAAAATCTCATTTGTAAGGTTGTATCCCGCTTAGCACCAGTAAGAGGATAACTCTAAATAACAGAAGACTCTTATCGATGGAGAAGTCACTGACAGAAATCTGCATAACAAACCTTACTCTTGTTCACGATACTTTTCCTGGGCATCTCTCCATAACCAGTTTCTCCACACCCTTTTTTCTTGGCTTCAGCAAACACAGTATTTGAGTCTGAATTCAAAACCACTTCTTTGAAATTTAATCATTTCTTTGAGTATACATGTTAATAAATTTATTTTTGTTTTTCTCTTGTTAATCTGTCTTTTGTTACAGGGGTCCATCCCAACTAAGAACTATGAAAGGAAAGGAAAAACTTATCTTTTTCTTCCCACACTGGAGTTAATATAAAATGGTACAGCCATTCTGGAAAATAGTTTATTAGTATATAGGTACGAGTAAATGTTAAAATATTTTGAATTAAAAAAAAAAAAGCTAAATATGCATTTACCACATGATCTGGCAAGTGCAGTCCAGCATTTATCCCTAAGAAATAAAAACTTATGTTCACACAAAACCTGTACACAAATGTGCATAACAGCTTTATGCATAATAGTCAAAAACTGGAAATAACCCAGATACCCTTCAATAAATGGTTAAACAAACTATAGTACATCCATGTCAATAAAAAGGAAGGAACATTGATACACACAACAACTTGGATGGATCTCAAGGGAGTTAGTCTGAGTTAAAAAAGCCAGTCTCAAAGTTTGCATATATGTGATTACATGTATATAACTTTTTTTATTATTTATTTATTTATTTATTGTGGCTGGCAGATATGGGGATCTGAACCCTTGACCTTGGTATTGTCAGCACCATGCTCTCCAAGTAAGCTAACCGACCAGCCCAATATAACATTGTTGAAATTACAAAATTATGGATGAGGGGGTCTTCAAAAGGGTCATAAAAAAGATTCATATTATCTTTTAATTCCACTTTTCACCAATTTTTTTAAGTAACCTGGTATACGGAGAACAAATGAGTGATTGCCAGGGGTTAGGGATGGGGTTGGGGACATATGAAAGGGCAACACGAGTCAGCCTTGTAGTGATGGAACAGTTGTGTATCTCAGCTGTGTTGGTGGTTACATGAAGCTCTATATGATAAGATTGCATACAACTACACACACACACACACACACACACACACACACACAAATGTGTGCTTATAAAACCAGTGAAATATGAATAAGCTTTGTGGAGCATATCAATGTCAATTTCTTGATTTTGATATTGTCTTATAATTATTCAAGATGTTAGTTACTACTGGGGGAGGTTGGGTAAAGAGTACACTGAACCTCTTGCTACACTTTACTTTTGCAACTTCTGGTGAACCTATCATTTCAAAACACAAAAATTTTGAAAAATATGCAGTTGGCATAAAACAACTTTTTAATTTAAAATTACCTCAAGATATACACATGCATAGAACTAATATTTTATCGTAATCTGCTTTGGTGAGTATATCTAGTTGTAAAGGTGTCCTGCCATTCTGTTACCTGTGTTCTGTTGCTAAATATAGTGTCACAGCATTTTTTATATGACAGTCATGGATTGTTCTCTGATTTCCTAACTTTTTGATAGTGATGTCTATATGACATGTGGGCAGTAAGTGGACTGCATGGTTTGGTCACTGTAGTTACTTTTGTAAACATCTCATGGCAAATCTCACTGGAGCAAATGCAGATTCTGTACTTCCACATGGTCATGGTCAGATGGCTTCATCTTGGGTGGTTGGAGGGCTGTGAGTATTTTTGATAATTACCACTTTCTGAACTTGTCCTTTGGTATACTTTCCATATTTGCTGATGCATCTGATACACTTGAGGTGTGTCTTTAAAATAATGTAACTTTTTAAAAGCACATAATTCCATTTTGACCTCCTTTTATGTACTTGTCTTATTTAGAACTCCCACAAATCCAGTGAAAATGTATGTTTCTCTCCTTTTTAAAACATAAACACAAGTTATCTAGATTTATGTTGTTCCTTGAGCTGCGTTATTCCAGCTGTTGTTATTCATATAGCCCTGTCAAACGCTTCTTTGGGGTTTCTTTTCTGACCTTTGGAGCACCCTGTTGACTGTACTCTGTTGTGGAAAATTTTCACCTTTTAAAGTTTCGAATTTATCTGTCTGTCTCTCTATATATCTACTTAACTACATACCTCTACCTATCAATCATCAAAAGCAATTTTCACTTATCAGGTTAGATAAATTCATCTCTGATACCATCAAGGATGCAGAGAAACAGGAACTCTCAGCACTGCTGGGGACACTGAATTGCTACAACTTTTTGGAAAGCAATTTGGCAATATGTATGTCCAAAACCTTTAAAAATGTTCATAGCTTTTAGTGAGTCCTTCTACTTCTGGGCATGTGGCCTATATTTTAAAAAGTTTATCCAAAGTGACATCTACTGCAGCAACTTTCTAATGGAGGGAAATGGAAACCCAGTCCACTGCCAACAGAATATATTCTAACCCCAATTTACCATAATGTTTTACTTCTGTTATGATTTGTTGCATGCATTTTTTAAAAACATGTTGACTCTCTCAGGGACATAAAGTTTGTCTTATTTATATTGATATCTTCCAAAGAACCTAGCATATAGTAGATGTTCTGAATAAATTTTATTTACCTACTGAATTTTTAAACTTATTTAACACTTACCATGAACCAATGCTATAGAGATACTATGATGTAGGCTCTTCTTTCTTTTATATATTTTATTTTATTTTTTCTGGGAAGGATCTTTTTCCATTTTTTTAAAAATTGAGATGTAAAATATATACACTGCACCTACAGTGCACAGATCTTAAGTGTTCAGCTTGATACATTTTCACACATGTACACATTCATGTAACCACCATCACTCCAGAAGGTTCTCTTGTGCCCAATCTCGGTTAACACTACACTCACACCCCAGGTAACCGCTGAAAACGGGATAGGATATCATCCGAGAAGGGTTCTCCCACTTAAAGAGGCAGAATAATCATGGGTGGGGTATATCCAAGAGATATGGAAGATGCTAACTCAGAAAATTCACTTATGTGAGCCAAGGGCTGATATTTACACCAAGTGCCCAGGAATGAACACATAGGTCACCACAGGCTGAATAACTTCCTCAAAATCACCGAACAAGCAGGTGGCAGGACTCAAACTCTGATGCCCCACCTCCAAGTCTCATGAACTTTTCACAGCCTCGGCAGTCTGGAGTGCATGTGTGGTGGAAGACACAGTCCAGGAGACACAGGCTGCAGGGTCTAGGGTTGCTGGGCTATGGAGGGAGTGGGGCAGGGCCCCAGGCTGGGCAGCAATAGGGCACAGACTCACATCCATAAGCTCACTCCCACACCCAGCCTCCAACCAGGTGATATTATCCCAAGACAGTTGGGAAAACAGAGTCCTAGCCAGAGGGGGAAGTGACCAACTCAAGATCACAGAGCCAGGGAGTGTCAGGGCTGGGGTTTAGACAGGAGCTTCTGAAATCCTGTCTTTTATATATATTTTTAGGTGGAAAAATCTGAGGCACAGAGAGGATAAGTAATGTGCCCAAGGTCATACAGCTGGTAAGAAGTGGAGGGAGGCAGGAAGCTAGGCAACCTCCCTTCCAACTTCAGGCAGTGTGAGCAAACACAGAGTGTGCCAGGACTGCAGCAATCATTATGCACATTAATCAAGCAAATATGAACCCAGGAATACATTCGTAATCACCATTGAGTGAACTATGTGCATTCTCTTAATGAAACATGACATAATAATGAAAATTATGTTTTCAAAAATTGCATAAAAGCCTGGATAAATGCTTATAGCACTAAGCAAACATTGAAAAACAAAATAACATGTGTAATTTGGTTACGCATAATGTCTTGTATAGAGCAAAATGACTGCAAGGAGACACACCAAAATTGTCATGGGGCTGCTACTCAGAAGTGGATTTATCCCTGGTATATTTTGTTTTTACAACTAACTTCCAATTTTCCTTTAATTGGTGTATATGCATATATATATTTTTTGTTCGTTTGTTTTGGAGGCTGGCCGGTAAGGGATCCCAACCCTTGACCTTGGTATTACCAGCACCACACTCTACCCATGTGAGTTAACCTGCCACCCTAATCAGTATATTAATTTCCTACTACTGTTGTAACAAAGTACCACAAACGGGGTGATTTAAAACAACAGAAATTTGTTTTCTCACAGTTCAGGAGCCCAGAAGTCTGAAAGCAAGTGTGGACAAGGTTGGTTCCTTCTGGAGGCTCTGGGGGAGAATCTGCTCCCTGCCTCTCGTAGCTACTGGTGGTTGCTGCAACCCTTGGTGTTCTTTGGCTTGTAGTTCTCCTTGTATTTCTCCAAACTCTGCCTCTGTCTTCATATGACCTTCCTGTAAGGACGTCAGTCATTGGATTTGAGTCCAAACCTAACCCAGGATAACCTCATCTAACTAATTATATCTGCAAAGACTCTTTTTCCAAACAAGGTCACATTCTGAGGCTCTGGGTGGATGTGAATTTTGGTGGGGGAACACTATTTAACCCAGTATAATGAATTTTTTAAAAATTATTTTATATTGGAAAAATATAAGTATTAAGAAAACAGAAGCCTGAGCCAGGTCTATTAAGTTGGGTGGATGATTAAAAAGGATCAAAATAGTTGCGATTAAGAGGTGGCATGACTCAAAGACAGGTTTCAAACATGGCTTCAGACGTAGAGCAGCACAGCCTTGTGGTACAAGATCTGGAGTCTTCGGCCTAGGTTAGAATCCTGCTTCCTTACCTGTTCATTGTGTGTCCACTCTAAGCATCAGTCTTCCCACCCGCACAGAAATAAAACTATGGTTATTTAAGACCTCAACTGTCTCTAGCCAGCCAACTGGGCCTTCTGAGAGGCTCAGTGTAAGTCATTTCAGAGGGGAAGTAGGACTTTTGCCACCTTTTTCTTCTCACTAGGCCAGAGGGGAAGCAGAAGGGAGTGACAGAGATTTGAAAGCTCTACAGGTTCCCTTGCAGAGAGCAGGATCCAAGGACAGCCCATGGCTGAGTCTTTGGCTGAGGTGTGACCTGGAGTGTTTTGCACAGTGAAACATGGCCAGTTGAGTAGGAGCAGAGATCCAGGGAAGAGAGCCCAGATAGGAGGGATGAGGGACTCTGCAGTGGGGTAGAGAACAGGAGGCCAGATCAACGTGGTGGAGAAGGCTTGCACCCTGTGTAGAAAAGTCCACCTGGGGTGAAGTTGGCCAAGATATTTTCAGGATCTAAGTAGAGGGCTGTTCATTGTTCAGTGTTGGACTGTTGCCAGAAGGGCTATGATATACACCAAGTATGACAACTGCCACCTATCGCTTGTTTCCTCAACTGTCAGTAACACTTGTGACATCCAAATGTCTGTGTAAATGATACTGTGGGGAGGGATGGAGGAAAGGATGCTGTTTTCTCATCTGGAGAGTCATGCTGGGACACCCGTTCACAGAACACAGGAGGGAGCCTTCCAAAGAACCAATTAAACATGCCAGAGATTGCAGCCAGAGGTCACCGGGAGAGCTGCGCCACGCCTGCCTTCCCTCACGTGGGGTAGAATTCCAGCTCATTTCCTTTGGATCTCAGAGCATGAGGTATTTTAGCCAATGTCTGCTTTGCATGGAGGGCACAGTGCACAGCCTTTAGTGAGAGCACAGAACATTCTGAAATGCATTGGAGCAGCATGTTTATCATACATGCTAGGTCTCCAAGAACTATTTTGATGTAAAAAATAATTTGCATGCGTAAACCCTCATATGCTCACTTGCAAGTCAAACTTATTCAAAGACTTTTCTTCAGTGTCCTTGCCAGCTTCTGCCATCCCTTTTCATTTCTCCTCTGATTTGCTTATCACATTTTCTAGTGAGGTCCCTGTTCTCTTTCATCCTGCCCCCCAATTTAGCCTCTTTCAAGGGCTTGCAAGTATTTACACATACTTTTAATATAGGTGCAAATGAATCCTTGAACACACTTTAATGGGATCCTAGGATATCTTTCAATGACTACCACCCACCCCTACCTGATTGTTGACCTCTACACAAAGCCCAGCCTAGTTCCTTTTTCATTTTGTTAGATATGTGAAATCATTTCTCCCTATCCACAGTCCCTTCTAGCCCATCCCACAGGCCGAGCTACCCTACCAGCCAACTTACTACAGGCTGGACCAAATAGCATCTTTCCCAGGAATTTGGAGTTGGGATATAGCAACTGAGCAAATTATCTGTGAGGAACCAGACTAGAAGGCCAGCAAGACTTGGGGTTAAATCACTATTTGGGGACATGAGCAAAGATGAGATGCTGGGGAGATGAGAAGGAGGGGGAGAAAGGAGAAGAGAGAAACAGAGACAGAGAGACAGAGACAGAGAGAAACTGGAGTTGCTATTTTCAATCCTGAGGTTCAGCTGGGTTCCTTGACATCCCATTTCCTTATAATAATTCTCCTTTTACGTAAATTAGCATGAGTGGATTTTAGTTACTCAACCAAATAGTCTTTGAGTCAGATTCTCAGCATGGGTCTTCAAAACAAAGTCTATAAAATTGATGAATGAGCATTACCTATATTAGCTAATCCCACTCATTTTTCTTTCCTTCTCTTCCTCTTTATTAAAAAATGTGAAATATATCATCCATACAGAAGAGTGTATAAATTTTTTGTGTACGGTTTAGAGCAACCCCTGGTTCAAGCCATACGTATATGTTTTCTGCAACTTTCTGGGCCAGATAGTAAACATTTTCAGCTTTGTAGGATATAAAGTCACTGTCAAAACTACTCCAGTCTGCTTTTATAGAATGAAAGCAGCTACATACAATACATAATGAATGAATGAATGTTCCAATAAAACTTTATAAAAATAGGCACTGGGTTGGATTTGGCCCACAGGTCATAGTTTGCTGATCTTTGGTTTGAAGAGGAATTGTAAAGCAAAGGCCGGTGTCACCAACACTCAGGTCAGGATACAGACAAGTCTCTGTGTGTCCTTCCCAAACAATAACTCCTCGTCCCTTCTAGACACTGCCACCATCCTGACACTGATAAACATTTTCTAGTTTCTCTTTATAGCTTTGCCATCTATGTATGCATTTCTAAACAGTATAGCATATTTTGCTTGTTTTTGAAAATGTAATCATGTTTATGCATTCTTCTTTTTTCTCTTTCTCCTCTTCCTGCTTCTTCTTGGTTTTCTTCTTTTACGTTTTTGAGATTTAGCCACAAGAGACTATAGTTTGTCATTTTATTACTGTACAGTTTTCCATTATATAAAGATACCATAATACATTTTATTGATTCCACTGCTGATTGAAAATTGGGCTGTTCTCAATTGAGGGGCTATAATGAATGATGTTGCTATGTAGGTTTCATGTGTCCTCTGACACTCTCGCACATGATTTCTCTAGGGTACACACCAAGGAGAGAAATGAGGGGGCAGGCAGGCTGTGTATTTCCTTAACTTCACAGACTCCTTTCCTAACTAGTTATATCCATTTATACTAACTCCAGTGACCGAGGGATCCCACACCCGTGTCCTTCCATTGCTCACATTCTCGCCAGCACTTGGTATTGTCAGATTTATTGCCTATCTGGTAATCGTGTTATACTATCTCATTGTGCTTTTAATCATTTCTATGATTACTAATGAGTTTGAGGATGCTTTTAAATATTTGGGTTCCCTCTTTTATGAAGTGTTTCATCAATTTTTTTTTTTTGCCCATTTTTATATTGGATTGCATGTCTATTTCTTATTGATTTGTAGGAATTCTTTATTTAACGTAAAAGTTCTCTGTTGGCTATGAACTGTAAATATCTTCTCCCACTTTGTGACTTGTCTTCTTACTTTCTTTATGTCGTCTCTCAATGAACCAAAGCCTTTCATTTCGATATAGTCAATTTATCAATGGTTTTCTTACTGGTTAGTATTTTTGTAACTAGGTTAAAAAATCCTTTCTTATTTTGTGGTCAAGAAGATTTTCTCCTGTATTGTCTTCTAAAAGCATTTTTGGTTTCCTTTCCATATCTATTTTTAGAATCCACCTAAAATCAAATTATATGTGTGCTGTGAGGTAGGGATCTAATTTTATTTTTTCCATTTGAGCACTTAATTTTCTCATGTTCATTTATTGAAAAGATTGTGTCTTCCCCATTATTCTGCAGCCACCTTTGTCATTTGTCAGTGTCCATATGCATGGGTCTGACTTGGATCTCTCTATTCTGTCCCACTGGTTTATTCTTGTGTCAATATCACGTTTTCTTACTTACAAAAACTTTTTATAACTCTTGATATATAGGACAAGTCCTGCTATTTTGTTTCTTTTTCTTTAAGACTATCTTGGCTACATGTAATCCTTTGTACTACTACATGAATTTTTGAATCTGCTTGTCAAATTTCATATTTAAAAAAAAAAACCTATTGATGTTTTGATTGGAATTGCATTGAATCTATAAATCAATTGCAGAGACTTGATATCTTTATAAAATCGGGGCTTCCAATCAATGAACATGGCATATTTTTCCATTAATTTAGGTCTATTTGAGTTTCATAATTTTCTGCGTGGAAGTCTTAGACATTAATTTATTCCTAGGTTTTTGTTTTTGTTTTTTCATTTTTTCTCTCTTAATTTCTTTCATTTATTTTTATCTTTTCTTTCTTTCTTTCTTTTTTTTTTTTTTGCTACTGTGAATGGTATCTAATTTGAAATTTTTTTCTAACTTTTTCTGCTTATGTAAATTTAATCGATATTTACATATTGATTTTATATCAGTATATACAAACATTATTAAACTCCCTTATTAATTCCATTGATTTTTCTGTAGGATCTTTTGGACAATCATGTCATTTGTGAATAATGACAGTTTTGATCCTTCTTTTCCAAGCCTTATACCTTTATTTTTTTTTTTTTATTTATCTAGTGCACTGGCTAAGATGTTTAGTATAATGTTTAATACACTAGAAGTGGTAGAATCAGGCAAATTTATCTTATTCCCAATTTCAAAGAGAAAGGTTTTTGACCTTTTACCATTTGCTGTAGGATTTTTTTTTTTATAACAGATTAATGATGTTCTATTCTAATTCTAGTTTGCTAAGATTTTTTAAAAATCACTAGACTTAATTTCTTTTAATTTTTAATTTCAAAATAATTTTAGACTTACAGAAAGGTTGCAAAAATGGTACAGAGTTCCCATATGGTCCATACCCAGTTTTCCCTAATGCTTAACATCTTATGTATTATCAAAACCAGAACTTGACATCAATTGTCCAGCGTTATTAACTAAACTATAGACCTTATTCAGATTTCATGTTTTTCCACTAATTTTTTGTTTGTTTGTTTTGTTTTTCTGGCCCAGAATTTTATTCAGGATTCCACATTGCTTTTAGATGTCATGTTTCATCCTATCTACAGATCCTTTTACGACCTGTCACCTTTGAAGAGTGTTGATTGGTTGTTTTGTTGAGTGTCTCTCAATTTATGTTATTAATTTAAAATTTTCTGTAAGGAAGAGTTGTCTTTTCTTCTCCATTTATTTATTCAATCATTAATTGCTGTCAGTAGGTATTCATAGATATTTATTTAGTTTTGTTGGTTATAATTCAGTACTATTATTCTTTATTTTCTTGCTCAGTTTATTCCATCTTTGGCCACTGTTTGTTCCTTCGAGTTGGCCACTATATCCTTTTGACATGCCTGTGGTTCAGCGATCTCCCGTAGAAGAGTCCCATGCTGCCAAAATGGTGACTCCTTGTACTACTGCCATGCTCATTAATTATCTGGAGGCTGCTCTGGAAGTTCATGGCCTCAGCTCAAAAGCTGAAAGAGATACTAAAGGCACCGACAGCTAGAAGCTGTGAGCCAGCTGCATTCTCCAAGGCAGGTTCTTTTTTGAAGGCAGATCTGAGAGACACAGCTCTATGGCTGTCACAAGGAGATCCATTATCACCACTTCTATATAACATTGTACTGGAGGTGCCAGTCAGGGCATGAAAAAGGAAAGGAAAATATGGAAAAGAAATTTAGAAAGGAGGAAATAATGCATTACTTGAAGATTATATGGCTGTGTGCATACAACATTCCGAAGGAATATACAAATAAATATTTAGAATGACCGACATATAACGTCTACTTAAAAAGTCAGTTATATACCTACGTACCAGTAGCATATAAAAATTAAGTATCTAGGAATATAATTTAAAAATGACATGCAGGACCTTTTTACAGAGAACTGTAATACATTGCTGAGAGAAATACACACATATCCACGTGCATATGCACACCTAAATATGTGGAGAAAAAATGTTCATAGATTGGTAGAATAAATATTGTAAGAATGTCACTTCTCTCCTGTGATCTACGTAATCAATACAAATCAAATCAAAACCCCAACAGATTTCCTTCCTTCCTTCCTTCCTTCCTTCCTTCCTTTCTTCTTTCTTTCTTTCTCTTTCTTTCTTTCCTTCCTTCCTTCCTTCCTTCTTTCCTTCCTTCCTTCCTTCTTTCTTTCTTTCTTTCTTTCTTTCTTTCTTTCTTTCTTTCTTTCTTTCTTTCTTTCTTTCTTTCTTTCTTTCTTTCATTCATTTATAGAATTTAACAAACTAATTCTAAATTTTATATGGAAATACATAGGACCAAGAATAGCCAAGATAGTCTTGAAGAATAAGGTAGATGGACATACTTTACTAAATATTAAGACTGATTATGACATTCATATAAAAATGTCCAATTTACATTGGTCATTCATATAAAGAAAATGAAACGACCCTATTTCACAGCATATGCTCAAATTAATAACAGATTGATCATAGATTTATATGTGCAAGGTGCAACAATAAAGTTGTAGAGGATAATAAAAGATAATACCTCATGTTCTTGGGCTGGGGAAAGATTACTTCAACAGGACATACAATGCATTAGATGTAAAGAAAAATGTTAATAAATTTCCTTAAGAGAGTGAAAAGCAAGCCACAAAGTGGAATATATTTGTAATACATATAATGAGTAGAGCTTGTATTTGGAATATACACAGAACTTCCACAATTCAATAAGAAAAAGACACAATAACCAGGAAAATAGGCAAGAAATTGGAACACACACTTTACAAAAGATAATATCCAAATAGCTAAGAAACACAAAAATGTGTACAACCTCTTTAGTCATAAGAGAAATACTGCGATCCCTGTACCAGTCAGCTGCCAAAAAAAAAAGAGTGAGAGAGAGAAATACCAAATAAAATTACAATGTGAAATGACTCTATGGGCCCCAGAAAGACTAAAATTAAAATGACTAAAAGGGATTCAACATTACTAATGTTGTATTCCTCTCATTTTTGCACAACCCGAACTTAATCACAAGGAAATATCAAACAGGAATTGGGACACATTCTACAGAGAATTGGACACATTCTACAGAACTTCAAAAATGCCAATATGATTGATGACAAAAGCTAAGGAACTTTCCATTAAAAAAGAACTAAGTAGACATGAAAATGATGCATTGCGACAGCCTGGAATAGATTCTATACCAGAAAATATAAAGATTACTATAAAGGTCATTTTTTGAGACAACTGGTGAAATTCAAATATGATCTATACATTAGATAATAGCATTGTTTCAATGTTACATTTCTTGATTTTGGTTAATTGTGCTGTAGTCATGTAAAACAAATATCCTTGTTCTTTTTTTTTTTTGTGACCAGTAAGGGGATTTTAATCCTTGGCTTGGTGTCGTCCGCACTGCGCTCAGCCAGTGAGCACACTGGCCATCCCTATATAGGATCCGAACCCGCGGTCTCGGTGCTCCCAGCGCTGCTGCGCTCCCAGCACTGCACTCTCCCAAGTGAGCGACAGGGTCGGCCCTGATATCCTTGTTCTTAGGACATAAACACACTTAATCATTTAGGATTAATGAACCTAATGTCTGCAACTTAGTTGTAAATGTCCAGATATATACACATATAGAAAATATGTAGTATATATCACATATAATAAATATAGTTAGATAATAAAACAAATAAGGCAAATATTTCCCATAGACTACATTGTTTAAAGTCACTGTACTAGGCTTTTAAAATATGACCTAAAAATTAACATTGATTTATGCAAAACAATGTTGTAGCAAGTCCATTCAGCTACTCTATGTTCCTGTTCTCAGGTGTATTGAAAGAAGGGTGGCAGACCTCTCTCACTTCCTTTGCAAATTCCCATAGGCCTCTTCTATGGCTGGTTACCACCTGCATTCTTAGACATTCTAGAGGTCTAGAGGTCTTTCCCAATTCAGTAGTCTCACTAGAACTGTAGCAAGCATATTACTGAGGCTCAATAAACTTTGGCTAATGGTAGTGACATATGCAAGCAATAAAAGAAGGTTGGGTTGATGAGTCCATTATGAAGATTGTATCTGATAGCAGTGTCTTGCTTTGAAAATCTAGTTGAATAGCTTTGAGCCACAATTTAAGGCTGTTTATTTCTTATGAAAGGAAGGTTAGAAGATGACTGATTCATATTAAGGTAATCATTAACACCTTCTTTGTGCCCAGGAGCTTGTACTTTTCAAAGCCCTGCCACATGCTTGTCCCATTTTATTTCCATATTCACAGGTGAAAACTCTCTTTCTCAGCTAAAGCACAAAAAGAATGCAGTTCAGAGTTATACTTTAATCTAAAGGTATGACTAGTGACTCCTAGAACTAGTAGGCTGTGCTATTTCTACTGATGCTGGAAAATTAAAACTACATGAGTTTCATTACAATTTTTTTTCTTACACTAACAAAGAAAAAAATCCTGGAAGAAAGCTCATCTCCACCAGATATAATGCTCTTCAAATGAGCCATAGCTTACAATATACATGAGGTCATACATGCTTGTATTTGCCTAAAGAAATTCTGGGAGGATATACCTGAAACTAACAAAAGTAATTTGTTACTTGTAAGGGCTGGGAAGATGAAAATTGCATAGATGAGTAACCCAAAAAAGTGTTCATGTAAAGCATTTTATATTTTTAAATTCACGGACTATGTGAATGTATTAAGTATTGAGGAAAAAAAAAAAAAGGAAAGAAAATCCACAATTTTCTGGGTGGACTCACCGAGGCAAACTTGACTTTGGAATTGTATAACCATGGTTTTCTGCCCCTGAATGCCTCTTTTGTTAGCCCGAGTCCATCCTGCAGGTGTTAATAACAGGTGGAAAAATCAGTTAAATTTATGAGGTTAAGTGTAAATATAGCATACCTGCCTTCCTCACTGTTCTTCCTCAATCTTCTATCCAAAGATAAACTTAATACATTAATGAAGTTATGAGGGCTGGCCACTTGGGGAGTAGAGTGCTGATAACACTTAGGTCTAGGGTTCAGATCCCCATATCGACCAATTGCCAGAAGGAAAAAAAAAAAAAAAAAAAGAATGAAAATGTAGCATTGCTCAAGAGCTCAAGAGAGGGAGGATTCAAAACAGATCATTTTACTGCTAAATGAAGCTTTTTCAACTTAAATGACGTCTTTTTAAATTACATGAAAGAAAGCTCCAAAGTGTCTCTTTAAAAAAAAAAATTATTTGTTATATTATTTTTCTGATTGCAAACATAAAACATGTTTTGTAGACACTTTGGAATACACAAAAATTAAAGAGGAATAGTTCATAAATATGAGGGGTCTTCAAAAAGTTCGTGAAAAATGTGTATTGTAAAAAAACCATGCACAGATTGCAAAATATTTTTACACCAAAATAATGTGTACTAACTTGTTATAACATGTCTGAACAGGATCTAGTTTGAGGCACTAAGAAGGATAATTACATCAGCTGGGCGAGAAAGGATCTGTGGGAAGTTTCTGCTGAGGAGTGATGAGAGGTAAGGCTGGAGAAGCCAGCAGGATCCAGATCCAGAACAGCTTTGCCAGTCCTGTTGTGGAGTTGGGGCTTTATCCTGTAGCCGCAGGGGATTCCCTGCAGGGGGTGATCAGATCTGCATTTTAGAAAGTTCCTCGCTGCTGTGTGGGTATGGATTGGAGGAGGGGAATCCAGTCGGGAGACTTCCAGCAGGTGGGCTGGACTAGGCAGTGGCCTTGCTGCCCAGAAGGGGATGGATTGGAGATATATTTAGTCTTGAGTTGAGAATTAACCCCCCACCCCCACCCCAGTCTTCTGTGAAAAGAGATTCCTCTTCCTCCTGCCCTCCCCACTTCCCTCACAGCATTCAAGTGAAGAGAGGCTCCCACTCTGCCCACTTCTGGGCAGCAAAAGGCCGTACCTCCCTCCTGAGCCAAGGGTGGAGAGACTCCTGTCTCCCCCTTTCTAGCAATGAGAGGGTATTCCTTTTTTCCTTTAATGCCTTCCTCCCTCTGCTGAAGTGGCAGGAGCAGGTCTTGGGGTGTGGCCTTTATTGCAGCTCCCCAACCCCTGAAATGGGCACAGCTGGAGAGGAGGGGTAGAAAGCACTGGGCTGGCTTTGGAGACCTGGGTTTTATTCCCCATGCTACCACCCAAACTTCCCGAACAGGGCACAATAACTTTCCTATGTCTCAGTTTCCTCTTTGAAAAGCCAGCGGGTGGGTTAAAATCTGTGGTCTAAGCTTGCTTTCAGAATATCATGCATAGAAAGGAAAGTCTTTTCAGAAGACATGTTTACTTTGGGGTTTCATAAAAGAACATAAAATACTCTGATTGGCACTATTTAAATATTTGTTCCAGGACTGATATTTGCATTTAGGGTGAAATGAATTGATGCACATTATTTATGATTAACTCTGAAGCTGGGGGAAGAGGAATGATACACTGAGTTACAAGGCAGTTATATTGAACTGATCATGAGTAAAGTCATCAGCTATCAGCTCTTCCTCTTATTCACTAGCTGTATCTACATCTTGCTTGTACATTTTCAAGTGGATTTTTAAAAACTATTCTCAATACTTTAAAAGGTTTTACAACCTCAGGGGAAAAATGCATGCAATTGAACTACACACAAAAAAACAGTAAACACCAATTGCTCCCCATTGAAAAGCTAATGGTCTTTGAGAATACAGCAGACTCCACTTAGCAGCTAATATTCTCTTGCTAATGGTCAATTCACTTTCAGCAATAAGGACCAAGGCAAATTACCTAATAATTTTTAAAGAACAAAAGGTACAATAAATGGACTGCAAATCGCCCCTTTCTCTGTAAGCGGCACTCTCATGGGTGAAATTTCAAATTGCTAATGGCCAGAATATTGGACAAGTGGAGATTTTCCTACTGAGGGACCAGAGAAGGTGACAAAAGATAATGGCTTTCACAAAGAGGCTGAGAAGCTGGGAAAATTAAGTCCTTGGGTCTGTGGCATGATTTGAACTGAGAAAGTAGTTATGATCAGAAAATTGTCTAGCTTTCTCTGCAGTAGTCTAGGAAGCAGCTTTCTGATTGCTTGCTGTTCATTTTAATGGTATATTGAGGCCAGAATCAGATACGCTCCTGGAACCAAAAATCCTGGATAAATTTAACAAAATCGACCAGCCTTCCAGGGAGGCTATGTAAAAATTCTTTTTGCACTTTGATCTTGTGGGTACTTCTGAAATGCCACCTGATTAATGATGGCCAATAGCCCAAACTAATTTAATGACCTGTGAATTAATTCTATATCAAAAGGGATCTTCAAAGAAAGAACAACTAAAAAAGGAAAATCAAAATACTGTAAAAACATTATTGCAATGTACTGAATGTAAGAAAATAATCTAAGTGATTCATTTTCAGAAATGACTTATCTGAGGGTGTTTTAACTGATTCAGACCCAGCCCAAAAGTTGTCTGACTGAGCCAGCCCATTCCCAGAGGGTCACTGGATAGAGCTCTCCTTGAGATGGTAATTAGTTACTAGCCCCTATTGTTTTCTTCCTTCCCTGATGTTTCTCCATTCACAGGGCTTTAGCGGGCCTTTTTTGTAGGCTTATCCTGAGCCCTCAGACAAAGAAATTTTTTACAAGGCGGTAATAAATCTTAGGTGTCATCCAGGAAGATTGTGCATCCTGTAGTACTATCAGCCAATGAGGAACTGGGGGGGAGGGACTTGTGTACTAGGGAATAAATTGCTTGCTACAGCCCTTTTCTACATGCTTGTCCCATTCACAGACACCTGGACTTGCAAGGCTGTTATGAAAGTCTTGCTTCGCTGTACCTCATGTCTCCATGTCCATCCTTTAGCATTGGACAGGTGATGGCATTTCTCACACTGAATATTTGTGTTCCTCCCAAATTCATATATTAAAATTCTTACCCACAATGTGATGGTACTAGGACATGCAGCTTTTGGGAGGTGATTAGTGCCCTTACAAGGAACCCGGGAGAGCTTTCTCACTTTCTTTCCACCATATGAGCACAGAATGAAAAGACTGCAATCTGCAAGCCAGAAGAGGGCCCCATCAGAACCCATCCATGTTAGCACCCTGATCTTGGCCCTTGCACCCTCCAGAACTGTGAAAAATATAATCCATAAGCCATCACCTATGGAACTTTTTTTTTTTTTTTGGTCGTTTTTTCGTGACCGGCACTCAGCCAGTGAGTGCTCCGGTCAGTCCTATATAGGATCCGAACCTGCGGCGGGAGGGTCGCCGCGCTCCCAGCGCAGCACTCTACCAAGTGCGCCACGGGCTCGGCCCTACCTATGGAACTTTTTAATATAAGCCCAAACTAAGACAATTATGGAGCTAGAAACAATTGTAAGATCCTTTCATGAACAAAAGAGCAGAAACTCAGGCTTTATCCTGCAATTTTCCTCTTCCCCCTCCCATAAATTATTAACCCCCCCCCCTTTTATTAAGATGACTGGTAAGGGGATCCTAACCCTCGACTTGGTGTTGTCAGCACCATGCTCACCCAGTGAGCCAACTGGCCATCCCCATACAGGTATCTGAACCCACGGCCTTGGTGCTATCAGCACCACACTCTCCCGAGTGAGCCATGGGCCAGCCCAAATTCCCCCTTTTTTTGATGCTATGTAAATAAATAAATAAATAAATAAATAAGTTCTTTCTTTGCCATGTATTTTGCTCCAGCTCTTTGCCATTTTTTTGTTGTCTTTTACATCAAATCTTCCCCAGAGAACTGTTACACTTTCTGTCTTGACTTCCTCTCCTTCCATCCCTCTTGCACTTGCTTCACTCAGGTGTTTGATCCAAAATTCCACCAAAGTTACTCTCATCAACTTCACTAGGCAATCTCAGTCCTCATTTTATTGACAAATCAGGAGCATCTCAGCCAGTCTATCACTGTCTCCTTCCTGAACTACTTTCTTCACCTGGCTTTCATGATGCCTGATGTGAAGTCAGATAGATGACCACCAATGAAAGACTCATGTGTCCTTTTCCATTATGAAGAACTCTTTCTGGGCCTCGCATTTCCCAAACCATTTTTCCCCCTAGATAGGGGCAATGAAAGAGGAGGTGAGAGGGTTAAGAAGTGCCTTCTTTACCCTGCCTGCTCTTCCCCATCTGCCTGCACATGGATGCCCAGGTGACTCTGGAAACAGGTGACAAGGCCTTTGTCAACCTCAGTCCCTGAATGACTGTGTGGAGCAGAGCCCCTCTGTATGTGTCAAATGAACTTCAAACCTACAGCACAGCATCAGAGTTCTGATGACCACGGCCTCTGCCCACACAGACCAGGCCTTGAATTGTGAGGAGACCTTGGGGAGCACTCACTCATGTTTCTCCTGCTCTTCTACGAGCATCTGCTTCAGTCTTCTTTATTGGTAAACCAGCTTTCTTTGCTTCTCAATCCATGTGGTAGGCAGTCTACAAGATGGCTAACTATAGCACCTAAGTTCACACGGTACAGTCCAAAAATACTTAGTGGCTGACTGAACTACTAATTCTCAGAAAAGAATGTGATTGGTCCACATTAAGTCAGGTGTCCATCTCTGGTCCCTTTAGCTACGACCACGAAGATATGCCTCAAATATCATCTTGGTGGTTGGGGACCCTGCTCTGTGATCTTGTGCTTCAGAGAAGTGGGAGGGTTTCAGGACAGTTTCCATGAGTAGGCAAACTGTGAAGTGCCTGCTCTACACCCACACTTCATGGTCTTTCCCCTTCTCTGGCCCCATCTCCCATCTCTCTATTCTCTACCCCACCCACCCTAAAACCTCTTTTACTTTCTTAAATCTTCTCTGCATGTAATGTAGCCACAGTAGCCTTCTCCAGTAAAGTTTGCATATTCTATACACAATGCCTCAGAGTCAGAGTTTGGAATCCTCTCTCATCTCCAGAACCCTCCTCCTCTGTCCTGTGTAAAGTTATCTGCTTCTTTGAGGTCTACACTATTTGGTTGCACCTCTCTCTGTCCTCTGTCACTCTGTCTCACCACCTCCCAGGCATGCACCTTCATTCAGCAGGTATTTCGGCACGTGCCTCCCATGCTTCCTCTTCAGCTCCAACTCCTGTTCTCTTCCATGGGGCCACCCCACACCCTTAGTCCGCCATGTGTGGGACTCCTCATCTTATGAACTTCTTGTCCTCTCTGGTTCAGTCTACCACTCCCATGGACACAAATTGAAATTTGTTCTCATCCAAAATTGTCCCTCTTTGTGAATCTTAAACATCTCAGTCTCTAGTGACAAATTCTGATTTTGAAATTCCTGCCCTTGGTTCCTCTCAACATAATTGTTGTTGGTTTTGCTTTGCCCTACTCCTGATTTCCCTCCTTGCCCATTTTAGACTCTCTGGACCATCATTTCAACCACTTTCTTTTCAATATCCTCAACTCTCTTTCCACTTGTTCTTCTATTCTAGCAGTTTTGAAAGTCTCCAAATCTGGATGAATTCAACAAGCTGCCCTTTCCTTACCAACCCAAATATAGTGACTTTATAGCAGATTTCCTCTGCTTAATGCCCTTCAGAAGCCCTCTAATGCCTCAGGATAGCGTTCCAATTCAACATGGCTTCAAAGCTTTTTGAGACCTGGCCTCTATTTATTGCTTCAACTTTATTTTCTCCATTCCAGCTATACTGAGCTCTTCCATGTATCTTCCACACCCAAAGCTTTGCACTTGCTTTTATGCCTACTTGGAAATCCCTTCACCTAACTAATGCTTCAGTTCTTGACATAAACATAATTTTCTTTCTTCCGTTCTTAACATAAACATCATTTTCTCCTTAGTTTTTCTTCTGAGGGTTCTATAACTCTTCCCCCCAATCTACTCCTTCTCCCAGTTTTCTGAGTCATAGAACCTGTCGCTTTTATGCATGGTTTGCCTCTTCCATGTACTCTGAAGACCAAAGAGGGCAGATACCTTGTCTCTTCATCATATGACCATTTCCAGCACAGATTCTGGACCATAGAAAGTCTTAATAAATATTAATTGAGTAAATGAATGACTGTGTCATTCAAGTGAATGAATGATTGTAGCAGTACAAGGGGACAGGGTTCTGTCAAATTTTTTATCAATATCTGACATTCAAAAAATTGTACATTGGGGGCTGGCCGGTTAGGTCAGTTGGTAGAGCATGGTGCCAATCACACCAAGGTCAAGGGTTCGGATCCCCACGCCAGTCAACTGCCAAAAAGAAAAAAATTGCACATTATTTTCTTAATATTTATGTTTGGCTTCCTCTAAAAGGACCAGTAGAACCAACACACAAAAAATATTTCTTAGAAAAATGCTGATGAACTGGAGGCTCTGATGTGAGCACTAGACTCCTTCATCAGAAAAAGGAAATTGTAGCCATTGCTGTTCCCATCACTATGCTGCCCAGAGGAACAGAGATGTCCCTGAGCTTCCCAGGCAAGGCCAAACAGGATGTGATAAGCCTCTAGGCTGTGCTTGAGGAGGGACATGTGCCTTTTGGAGCCAATAATCCCCTCCCGTGTCCCCTCCAACAAGTTTAAAAAAGAGATATTCATTTATTGATTTATTAATTTCAGTACTATTGAGTTGGGTGTTAAGAATACAAAGACTGAAAAGCCGCAGATCCTGTCTCAAGGGACTGACAGACTAGACACAGGCAGTCAGACAAGAAAATGGACAATTACAATATGACGTCAAGAGTTCTGATGCAGGTATGCCTAAGCTGCTAAGAGAGCCAAGGTAGGGCTCCTAAGCCACACTGTGATGGTCAGGGAAGGTTCCCTAGAAGTAATGACACCAGAGCTTAGTCTTGAAAAAAGTACAGGAATTATGGAAGGGAAGTGAGGATGGTTGAGGGAATTCCCATTAAAAACCCAGAGGGGAGCAAGAAAGCACAGAGAGCGGATCAGCAAGGTTGAGAGAGTAGAGCATGAGGTTCAGAGGAAAAGGTGGTGTTGGTAGGGTTCACATCACACCCAGCAGGTGTATCTTATTAAGGTTGGAGTTTGTCTAGAAGGAAATACTGAGCCAACGGAAAGTCGAATTAATAGTTTATTATATAATTTCTGTTATCCAAGCAGTGGTTATTAAGAAAACTTGGGAAAAAATCTTGAAGATAAAAATTAATTCCCTACATGCCTGTGATCCAAGTCAGCAGTTCTACATTTTGATCTCCTTCCTTTAAACATCCTTTCTTCATGGCACTGTATTTGTTTGACATAGTTTCATATGTTGTATTCAAATTTACATCATGTTTTTTTTACTTAGCATAGCATAACTGAAGAAATTTTTCAGTTTCAAACTCTTTGTTAATATCCTTTTAAATGGTTACATAACATTCTACTGAGTTGATATGCCAGAGTTTACTCAACCATTCTACAGTTACCTAACCAGCCTCTAATTGAGCTGTTCTGTTGCTTTGCCCCGCAAGGATTTGTCCCCCCTCTTCCCCTGGGTGATGGAGACACAAAGATTACTCAAAGCCCATCTCTTCTGAGCAGTGAGAAGCCCCGAAGTGGTTAATTTTCCCAGAACCCTCAAGGGAAAGGCATTTCTTTCATTTGGTAAATTAACCTCAAATTGGGGTTCTCTTCCTGCATGTATTCTCCAGCCCAGGAAGTTACAGAAGGAGACATAGGTGGGGTTATAGTTTAACAATATAGGCTAACTTTCAGTGAAACAAGTCAGATGACATTCTATTAGGCAATTAAGTGATCCACCAACAAAAGCTTGATTTTAGCAAACATTCTCTTCTTACGGCAATTTCCCAGTATCTTTACGTATCAATCAGTAACCTGTCTGTCTTTGAGCCAGCAGCTTTGCTGTGTTACAACTTTTTATCTTACAACAGAGACTCAATAGTTTGGGGAACATTTCTTGGTTTTTGTAAGGTCAATATTTGAAATTGCAAGGCTTTGGAAAACCAGGCTCTTTGAAGTACATTTGCTTTATGCATCCTTTACACTGTTCTTTGTTTTCCTGTATTAGAAATAATGATGCAATAAACATAATTGTTCATAAAGGATTTAAAAATATATATTTTAGATTATTTCATTAGCACAGGATCCCAGAAATGGAATTATCAGGTCAAAGTGCATAGACAGCTATAAGGCATTTTGCTGAATTGATTCAAGAAGGAATAGATTTTAATATTTGTAAGATGGCTTTTAATAACTTCTCTGAAGAGGTGTGTATTCCTTCCAAACAACTATTGGCCATGTCTAAAATGGAATTGAAAGAGAAACCTTTTTTTTTCTTATGAGGTGGGAAAATTCCATCCAGAAATATGTTTCAGATGCTGTTGAGCTCCCTATCACTGGAAACTTAAGCCCTCCTCACACGGGATTCTGACTGGATGAGAAGTGACTCCCACCCTAGGTGGAAGGATGGTCTGCATCTCTGTTTTCCAAACCAGCCTCTCATCAGAATCAGTTAAAGAGCTTTTAAAAGTTATACCCTAAGGGCTGGCCCGTGGATGACTCGGGAGAGTGCGGTGCTGAGGGTTCGGATGCTATATAGGGATGGCTGGTTCGCTCACTGGTTGAGCGTGGTGCTGACAACACCAAGCAAAGGGTTAAGATCCCCTTACCAGTCATCTTTTGTAAAGAAAATTTTAAAAAGAAAAAGAAAAAAGAAAAAAAATAGTTATACCCTAGATTCTGGGACTCCACCCAGACCTGCTGACTCAGATCTTGTACACTGGCTTTTGGGAACCACATGTCCCTCTCACCATGATTCCAACATCTCTCCCAACTACAATTCCAAGATGTCATGAGTCTCCAGATACTGTGGGTTTAAGAGAATGAAGTTCCTGACCAATGAACTTTCCCCTTCATCTAACAACTGCTGCAAACCCTGAAGGCACCCAGGAAAAGCTGCACAAAGATAGGCTGCCTCTGCCATGGATCCTGCCCCTCGTGGACATCTCATCTTGTTAAACTCTTGTTTTCTAGTCTAAATGAGCCAGAAACTTGCAGCAAGTGTGTGTGCATGCGTGCATGTGTATATATGTGCATGCAACTTTCTCCCCACCTCCCACCCTGTAGTGGATTGAATTATGTCCTCCCAAAACTTCCTGAAGCTTGAATTGTGTCTCCCAAATTTTATGAATTAGAAACTTAGCCCCACTGTGACCATTAAGAGGGTGGGAAATCCTATTATGGTAATTGAAAGGTGAAGCCTTGAATTGATTAAATTGTAGGACTGTGCAGTAGTGAATGGATTAACAATGGTGGTCAGGGGTGTGGTTCTGAGGGCTTTAAAAGAAGAGGAGAGTCTCTCTCTCTCTCTCTGCTCTCTCTGCTCCCACCACTTTGCAATGTGAGACCCCTGGGTCACTGTCACCATGACCAGATGGTCTTTTGACTTCCCAGCCTCAGAAACTGTAAGCAAATAAATTTCATTTTTCTTTATAAATCACCCAGTCTCAGGTATTCTGTTATAAGCAACAAAAATGGACTAATACCCCAATCAGAGCCTCAGCATGTGTGATCCCAGATTGCTCACCATCACCTCTTATTCTTATCCTTGCCCCACTTCCCAATCAGTTTCAGTCCCATTTCAGGAAGTCAGACTCATAGGGCTCTCAGGAGAGTTTCAAAAGCAACCTGGAGAGAAGGGGCCCCACAAGGAGTGAGCAAGTTTTGGTCTTCACCTTCCTCAAGAGTACAATAGCACATTGGTCCAAGTGGTCTCTAAGGAACCTTCTAGAGCTAAGCTCCATGGATCAATGTTTTTGTTTTTGCTTTGTTTTGTTTTAATGATGGTGTCTGGCAATATTGTGCAACTATCAAAACAAAACACTTCCAGCCAACGAAACAAAGCAAAAACCCAAACAAACAAAAAAACCACTTGCATATTCTGCCACACCTTTAGAAAAATGTTGGCAAAAATATGTTACATTTAAAATATCACCAAATTGATTACATACTGATGACAGATGTCTAAAATTATGTCTTACCATTCGAGATTATAAATGAGTATGAAGCTATGAAAAAATTTTGTTAGGCAATAAAAATGTGAGTGGAAATAATTTAAATTATTTAAGTATTGTTCTAAATGTTGTTTTAATGATAAATAAATATTTAAGTAAATTAAAATAATAGTGGTTTAGGTGGATAATGCTAAAACAGGAGATGTTTTTCAGACAAGCAATGCATGAAGGGAGAGACCCCGTAGTGTACATTTCTGTTACTCAGTAACTACGATCGAGGCCCAATATCACTGCTGTTGGATAAAAAAATTTTATGAAGCATGGATCCCTATTATAATTGCTTCTTTCTTTTTTTAAACTAACTTTTGCTTATTCCAGGGCTGCTTTTCCAGAATTTCCTTTAATATTAATATTTCTACTAATATTCTTAAAACACTATCAAATATTTTTTACTGATTATAGAATAAAAATAAATGTTCTTAAAAAGCAGAATTAAGATTTTTATTAGTAGAAAGTTGACTCTCTCTCCAAGTTCATTTGTGAAGGATTTGGATCCTTTCCATTCTTTTCAGGGCTTCCTAAGTTTGAAAAGACTGGGGAGGGGTTAAAATAGTCTAGACTAGAGTAATCGGGGGAAGATAAATTGCCCATAGGTACATTTTTGTGTTCTCAGTATTAAGAAAAGCAAATGACTCAGTAAATATTTGTTGAAAAAGTGAATACAAATATGAATGAGTATATGGAAAGCTTCTATGGAAATGTATTTACCCAGTGTCCAGCAGAACTTTATGAGCTTCACGATCATTGGCAAAATAGTCAATTTTTCCTAATTTCACTTTTCACTGTAAAATGGGAATGGTGCAACTTAACACCGAGCTGTTGTGCGGTTCATATAAAAGGATGCCGTGCCTGGCACAGTGTCTGACCTATGAGCTAGGACTGACAGAAAAAAAAAAGAAAAAAGAACTTTTCCTTCACATTCAAAATTTAAAACCATATATTTTTATAAGAGAGGGGGCTCTAGCCTTCTATTTGTCCCCAACCAACTCTGTCACATAGATAGACTTCTACACATATTGGAGTTATGAGCACTTTAGTAGGCGTTATTTTAATTCTGTAATGAATGCAAACCTCGCAGTGATGCAGAACTCTTCCTTATGAGCCTGGTACATGCTAAAAACTCGATCATCTAGAACTGAAGAATGAAATGCTCCAGCACTGTACGTGGCTTCCTGCACTGAATCAGACTTGTGAAGGACGAGAAGCTGTATTTTCCCACATCTTCCAGGGAATTCAGAGGCAGAGCTGTGCACGGGAACTCCTGGTGAGCTTTGCATTTCACAAGTGGGGACATAGAAAAGCTTGCCCGTGGAGGGTCAAGGCTGAAAGCTGTTTCTTGACCTTCGGTCTTCAGTCAGACTCACTTGATGGTTCATCCTGTTTATCATTTTAATGCACATTTTTATCATGCTTCTTGTACTTCCTTGTGATTTTGGCCTGGGGGCTGTTGTAGAGAGTCTGTATCAATGGGGAGAGATAATCCTCCTAGAAACAAGGGCCACCAGTGGCATTCACTGTGCACTGGTTTCTGGACGATGCAAATCCTGCAGCTAGCTCCAGGCCAGTAGTTCAGTACTATGAAAATCAGCCAGCACCTACTCACTGGCGTAGGAAGTTGGGCTAGTCCTCTCACCTGGTCATCCAAGCTGGTGATCTTAAAACTCCAGAGCTGTAGATCAACAACAAGCCACACATCAGCGACAGTGTCTGGAGACCAGTGAGGCAGCCCAGAGTGGGCAAGAGCCTGACTCTGGAGCCAGACTACCCGGCTCACACTTCAGCCCCATTTGCTCTCTATGCCTGCTTGGTCACAATTTGTTCTCTATAAAATGGGAATAATACCATGACCCACCTCATCAGGTTGTTATGAGGATTAAGTGGGCTAATATTTCTAAAGAGCCTCAAACAGTTCCTGACACTTAGTGAGTGCTTGGTAAGTGCTAGATAAGTGCTTTATTAAACTTGTTTCAAAGCACTTTCCATCTGTCTTGATAATGGCTTCCTGGTGGCTCTTAGAGGAATGAGGGATTAGATCTTGCAAAGTGCAACCTAATTTGAGACGTAACTTTCTTTATTGCATCACCAGATGGTTTGCTGCTCTTCTATCCACTGAGACCCCCAACCAAGGGACTGGCCTTCCTCTAATGAGACAAGATGAGACCCAGTTTTCTTTGAGGCCCCCTCGGCTGTTATGTCAGACCACACCCAGCCTCTTCTGCAGTGAACTGGACAAGTGGAAAACCTGAACACTTAATGCCTTCCTGTCCCAGAGAGCCTCCATCTCTGACCCTCTGGACCCCAAGATGACAAGAGCTGGTGATGAAGCTCACATATTCTGCGAGTCAGTGTCCCTGAGTAAGTCCTCACACCCACAGAGAAAAGAACCTCACTCAGGCTCCACCTCTGAAGCTAGAGCATTAACGTTTAATCAGACCAGCACATCATCAGCAATCACACCTCATCTTGCCAAAGTCCTATAAAGCAATGAGGACAATTGTCACCAGGAAACGGTAATCCTACATTGTACTGCTTTCTACCAACTTATTACTTTAAAAATAGTAACCACCACTCTGAATTTTATGCTAATTACCCTCTTGCTTTTCTTTATAACTTTACTATACATGATATACCCTAAATTTTATTCAGATGTTTGCATGTTTTTGAACTTTCTGTAAATGGAATCACACTGTGGGTGCTTCTGCAGCTTGGTGTGTTCCTTTGATTCAGCAGTGTGGTCGGTTGCAGCAGTGGTGTGTGTGCACTGTTGACCAGCAGTCTGTCCTGTGTTGTATTCTGTCACGTCACTCTACTCTGCTGTTGACATTTTGATTGCTTCCCCTGTTTGTAAGCTTGTCGTCTGTTATAAATGATGCTGCAATCTTATAGATATTGCCTGCTGCCCTTGTTAAGAATATAATAATTTTAATTGTTTTTTAATTAATTAATTTATTTTTATTGGAACATAGTTGATTATACATATCTGTGGGGTACAGCATTGAATATCAATAGCTGTGTGTAATATGTGATGTTCATATCAGGGTAATTAATATATTCAACATTATACAACACAATCGATTTTCGTGGCCCTTTACCAATTCCTCCCAATTGGTATGAAGATTATAGAATCTACCAAGTGACTTCATGTTACATTTCTTCACGTGGGTCTCCCAATACCTCTGAGTGATGGATCTTCTCCCACCAAGGATGTCAAAAGCTGGAAAGAGCATTGCTTTCACCCTAACAATAAGATTTCTCTTAGAATACTGGGTAAACTACAAAATCATAATTTTTCTTGAACACTTCACAGGGCCAATGTTGCAGGGCAATCAAGTAGCTGGAATTCCAAGGAGGAAAAGGCCTCACCAAGTAGAGATGGGATGCATGGACCATTTCCCCTGGAGAAGAGTGCAGGAAGAAGAGGCACTAGTCACCAGACATGCAGGTGAGAAGAAATCAGCTAATAGTTTAACAAATCTCTAAAGGCTGAGTATGAACTAGCATGACAGTGCAGAATCCCTGACAGCCCGGACACAGGGGGAAGTCACTCACTCACAGGCTTTTTCCCATGGGCCTCCGCCAAGTGCTCATGAGAAACATTGGGAGCAGGGTAGCAGACCAGAGAGATGAAGCCTCAGTGGTGTAGGCCTGTAGGAGAAATTTGGCCACTGCTATGGGAAAGCATGAAACTCCACTTTCCTGCCTAGACCCTTTAAGCCCCAGGGCAAAAGCTACTGGGGGAGGGACAGCAAACCTTCATCTCCAGGAGCCAGAAAAAGACTCATTGCAAAGGATAGAAAGAAAAAAATAATCCTTCTACCCCTGGAAAAGGAAGAGGAAAGAGCCCTGGACCCAGGATTCTATGCAGTATCATTAGGTGTCTCCTACCACTAAGGAGACTTTCTCCTACACAAGATCCTCTTGACAGATACAAGGCAGAATTTTACTACCATGAGGGGTAAGGGCGGATGGGGAGGAATATTGTGAAAGCCCAACTTACAAGGCCCAGGCACACAGAGCCAACCTAAGACTGAAGCTAGACCAGGACAACAAAGACCCCCTTCTAACCCCCACAATGAGCCTAACAGCATTTACCAAGTGAAAATAGTCTACCATAAGAGGAAGGGCAAAAGCATGGAACATCTTTTATTAAAGATGATTGACATAGCTTCTGGCAAAAAGTCTGCTGTGATTCTCTGTTCTTCTATAAACAATGTATCTTTTTCCTTTGGCTGTTTTCAAGTTACCTTCTTTATTTTTGGTTTTCAGCATTTTGAATAAGATATGCCTAGGTGTGTGGCTTTTTTGTTGTGTTTTGCTTTGGTATTTATCTTGCTGGGGATCCTGAACTTCTTGGATCTGCAGCTTGTTATCTTTCATTAGTTTTGGAAAATTTAGGGGTACTATCTCTTTAGACATTTCTTCTGTTTCATTCTCTCTCTCCTTTCCTTCTGGAACTCAAATTACACATATGTTTGGCTGTTTGATTTTCCATACCTCTTGGATGTTCTGTTTTGGGTTTCTTTTTTCACTCTCTTTTCTCTTTGTGTTTCAGATTAGATAATTCATATAACCTATCTTTTAAGTTTATTGATTTTTTTAATGAGCCATTGAAGGAATTCATCTTTTCTTTTCTTTTTTTTTTCTTTTTTTTTGGTGGCTAGCTGGTACAGGGACCCGAACCCTTGACTTTGGTGTTATAGCACTGCACTCTAACCAACTGAACTAACCAGCCAGCCTCAATTATTTCTGATATTGTTTTTTTATTTCCAGCATTTTCATTTCAATCTTCCCTCTTAAATATGATAGATATTCTGAGATACAATTTACATACTATAAAATTTACCCTATAAAACTGTACAATTCAATGGTTTTTAGTACATTCACAGAGGTATCATGGTTATTTAATTTCAGAATGTCCTCATCTCCACAAAAAAGAAACCCTGTGCCCATTAGCAGTCATTTCCCATTACCCCTTTTTCAAGGAAACTGCCAACCATGAATCTACTCTCTGTCCCTATCAATTTCCCTACTCCAGACATTTCATATAAATGGAAAAGGCCTTTTGTGTCTGGCTACTTTCACTTAACCTAAGGTTTTCAAGGTTCATTAATGCTGTAGCATGTGATAGTGCTAAATTCCTTTTTTATGGCTAATTTTCATTGTATGGATATACCACTACTTGTTTATTCATCAGCAGATGGACATTTGGGTTGTTTCCACATTTTGGCTATTATAAATAATTGTAGATAGTGTAAATGAATAATAATATTCATTATTATTCTTCAGCAATCTAGGAGAGTTCAAATTTCTGCAATCCTTGCTAATCCTTGCTATTGTCTGCCTTTTTCATTATAACCATCCTAGTAGCTATAAAAAGTTCAATATCAATACCTGTGTACAGTATCTAATGATCTGTATTAGTCCATTTCTATTGCTTATAACACAATACCTGGAACTGGGTGATTTATAAGAAAACAGAGTTTATTGCTTACATTTTTGGAGGCTGGGAAATCCAAAGTCCAGGGAACACATCTGGTAAGGGTCTTGGCAGTGGCTCTATAGCAATGAAGGGGTCTCATGTGGCAGAAAATGGTAGAGCAGAGAAAGACTAACCTCTCGTGTGCCTTTCTTTTAAAGTTCTCAGATCCATGCCCTGACCCCATTATTAATCCATTCACTACAGCATGGTCCTACAGTCTAATCACCTCTTTAAGGCCCTACCATTCAATTACCGTAATAGGATTTCCCACCTTCAATAGTTACAGTGGGAATTAAGCTTCTAATATTTGAACTTTGAGGACACAATTCAAGCAATCCACAGCATTCTGCCCCTGGCCTTCAAAGTTCATGTCCTTCTCACAGGTAAATACATTCATTCCATCCCGAAGTCTTAACTTGTTTCAACTCAGAAGTCCAAAGTTCAAAGTCCCATCTGTGAGTTCAAAGCAGTTATCTACTTCCAAGATACAATGGTGGGACAAACAAGGTACACATGCCCATTCCAAAAGGGAGAAATAGGCCAAAGAAAGGTATAATAGGTCCCCCAAAAGTCCAAAACCCAGCAGGGCAGGCGTTAAATCTCAAAGCTGGTGAATCATGTACCTTGATTTCATGTTCAGCATCTTCTGCACACTGGTATGGGGTTGGGTCCCTAAGTCCTCAAGCAGCTCTGCTTCTATGGCTTTCCTGGTCTCAGGTGGTGCTTTAGCTCTCACAGGCTGGCATTGCACACTGGTAGCTCTATGGTTCTGGGGTCTCCATGGTGGTCCCACTCTCACAGCCCCACTAGGCATGGCACTGATGGGGTTTCTCTGCTGCAGCTCCAAACCTACATTTCCACTCAGCATTGCTCTAGCAAAACCTCTATGCAGTGACTCCGCCCCTGTGGAAGTCTTCTTCCTGGGTGCCCAGGCTTTTCCATACATCCTTTGAAATCAGGATGGAGGCTCCCAAGCCTCCACAGCTCTAGCATTCTGTGAGCCTGAAGACCTAACACCATGTGAATGCTGCCAAGGATTCTGATTTGTATTTTCCAAAACTGTGGGTCCAAACACATCTGGGGTAAATTTAACCATGGCTGCAGCAGCTGAAGTAGCTGGAGTGTTTGTGCTGGAAGTGGCATCCTGAAGTGACCCTGGACAGTGAGCCCAAGGAGGCACCTCAGGCCTGTTCCCCCAGACCATTCTGTCTCCATAGGCCTCTGAGCTTGTGATGGATGATGCAGCCTCCAAGATCTCTGAAATGCCATCAAAGTCTTTCTCCTCTTCTCTTTATATTCCCTTTCCTCTGTACTCATCTCTTTAGCAAATGGTTGCTGGGTTGCACCATTGCATTTTTCTCCTGAAAATGCTCTCTGCTTCTCTAGCACATGGACAGGCTGCAAATTTTCCACATCTTTATGTTCTGTTTCCCTTTTAAATTCTGGCTTTATGTCATGCATTTGCCACCATAACTCAGCATTCACTGTTAAAAATAGCCATGCAACTTATTTAATGCTTTGGTGCTTAGAAATTTCTTCCTCCAAATACCCTGGGTCAGCACCTTGAAGTTCCATATTCCATAAGGTTTTGGGGCATGAACAGAATACAGCCAAGTTCCTTGCCAGTTTGTAGCAAGCGTGATCTTTGCCCCAGTTTCCAATAAGCACTACCCCACTTCTCTCGTACCAATTTTCTGAATAGTCCCTTTCTGTTGCTTATAACACAATACCTGGAACTGGGTGACTTATAAGAAAACAAAATTTATTGCTTACAGTTTTTAATAAAAAACTTAGTTTTTATTTTTAAAAAGTAGAGTACGAGAAATACAATCATTTTCAAATATATAAAAACACCCCCCCCCAAAAAAAATCTCCAATAGGCCTGATGTAACTTTAAGAGGACAAGCTGAATTCAAGCAGATCTGCCAACATACTCTTAAACACACTGGAATGGTTGCCTGGGGTGGGGGTGAAGAGAATGAAAGAAAGACAGGGATAAAATTGCATTTTATTTTATTTTTTAGTAGGAAAGGCCATCTGTTAAATATTCAACACACTACAGAATATATTCTTTGGCATATGGGTTCAACTCAGAATCCATAAACTGATGCACTCTGCCAGTGTCTCCCAGTGAACACGGTCTTAAAAATGAAGACAAGCACAATGTGAATACACTTAATGCTACCGAACTGCACACTTAAAAACAGTTAAATTGGTAAAATTTTCTGATATGTTTTTTGTACCACAGTGAAAAATGATAGACAAGATTTTTTAAACTTAAAAATTGAAGTAAGTTTTTGGACCATTCTAAACCTTGCTACACCTTTCCATGACCTCCAGGCAAGCCAACTTCTCCCAAGCATCACCTGTTTGTAGAAAGCTTCTGCCTTTAGAAACGTGGCCAGGATTCCCTTGGCACAGGGTTGGGGCCCCACCTTTCAATCATCATAATAGCGTTTCCCACCCTCAACAGTAACAGTGGGAATTAAGCTTCTAATATATGAATTTGGGGGGACACGATTCAATCAATCCACAGCAATATCCTTTGTCCATTTCCTATTGGGGTTGCTATTTTATTTTCTTATTTGATTTGTGGGAGGTCGATGTATTTAGAGAAATAATTCTTTTCTCAGTTTTAGGAATTGCAAATATCTTCCCCCATTCAATTATCCCTCATTCATCCATGATTGTCCTTTATTGAACTAAATATTTAACTTTGCCTTATGGCTTATGCTTTTAAAGTTTTAATAAAAAGTATCCTTTCTATCCCTAGGTCACAAAGGTATTTTCCTACATTTTCTTCTATTAATTTGGTGATTTTGTTTGTTTGTTTTTGGTTTTAGCCAGCTGGCTGGTATAGGCATCTAAACCCTTGACCTGGTGTTAAACACCTTACTCTAACCAACTGAGCTAACAAGCCAGCCCTATTAAGTTGACGATTTTTTCTTTCATGTTTAAGTCTATAATGCATCTAGAATCCACCTTTACATGTACTATCAGGTAGTGATCTAGTTTTATTTTTCCCCATATGGTGAATCTGTTTTCCCCAAAATATCCACTAGATAATCTTTTCCTCATTGTTTTGTGGACCTCTTTTATCATAAATTCAGGTTCAATATGTAAATAGCTCTATCCCTGAACTTTCTATATTGTTCCATAGATCTATTTGTTTGTTCTTGCACTAACATTATTAAAAAAATTAATATGGTTATAAGAAAACTAGTAATAGAAGGAAATTGCTTTAACTCAAAAAGGTTATCTATAAAAAGTCTATAGAAAATACTATACTTAATTGGAAAACCTTAGACATATTTCTTTTAAAATTGAGAACAAGACAAGGATGCCCAATATAACTGGTATCATTTAATGTAGTATTGGAGGTTCTGAACAATCCTATAAAGTAAGAAAATGAGATCAAAGAGGTGTTAGAAAGAGGAGATAAAACTGTCATTATATGCATGTGATATGATTATCTACAGAGAAAAACAAAGAGAATACAGAAGTTTTTAGAAATAACGAGTTAAGCATGATTGCCTGTCACAAGGTCAACCCCTAAAAATAGTTAGCTCCTTTGTACTTGGCAATGACCAACTAGAAAATATAACTTTAAAAAGACACCATTTACAATAGCAACAAAAACTACAAAGTAACTCGGAATTAAACAAGAATACATATGACCTCTATGGAAAAAATCTTAAAACTCTGATAAATGACATAACAGATGATCTGAATAAATGCTGTGACATTTTGTGCTCTTAGATGAGATAACCCAGTATAAAGATGTCAATGCAATCTCAACCAGAATTTCAATTTGAGATTTTGAGGACCTAATAAAACTTACTCTAAAACAGACAAAAAAATAAAAGCCCATGTATAATCTCCCGTAAAGCTATAATTATTTTGAAGCAAAATGCTTTTTTTAAGTTCATGAACAGCTAAGTCAATCTTAAAGAAGATGGTGAAGAGCAGCCTGCCTTGCTAGATACAATTATTTGTTCTTGCTACAAATGAGTACATAAATTGCTATGGTAATGGCTGCCAGCTGGACTACATAGCTGGGCCGGACTGTCAACAAGGT
This sequence comes from Cynocephalus volans, assembly GCF_027409185.1. Classification (NCBI taxonomy): domain Eukaryota; kingdom Metazoa; phylum Chordata; class Mammalia; order Dermoptera; family Cynocephalidae; genus Cynocephalus; species Cynocephalus volans. The sequence continues at coordinate 52,879,732 of NC_084472.1, forward strand.
GAAAAGCTGGTACCCTCTGCTGCCTGTGAGAGGTAAGACATCTAGCATGTCATCAAACCAATGCCAAAGATTTCCTGCTTCTTGTAATGTAAAAGGAGTTTAACTCGTGGGTATATAAGAGAGTGCTGTTAGGTCAACAGAGAGTTCTACCCAACAACCATACCAGATGCAGAGATTGTCCAAGTAAATGGTGTGATGTTCTTACAGACAATGTAAGTCATTGCTACATATTATTTGTAATGATTGTCAACTTCTTTAGTGTGGTTTCAGGTCTTTTCATTTCTTTACATATGACTCTGAGTTTGAGAAGTCTGTTAGATACCCAAGTGGTGATATCAGATTGCCAGTTAGATGTGAGTCTGGTGCTTGCCGGAGAGGGAACTATTAGTTTGACAGTGTTCAATTACATATATATTTTACTTTATATAATATATTTTATTTTATATATATAGATACATCTCCCTGGGACTGCAGGAGATCACTTAGAGGAGAGGTGTAGATATAGAGAAAGAGAGGGATGAAGACAAAAGTCCTCAAGAACATCAATATTTAGAGGTTGGAGAGCTGAGGAGGAATCGGTAAAGGAGAGGGCAGTGTGGTGGGAGAAGAATCACAGAGCCCCAAAATGTTTTGAGAATGAAAGAGAATTCATCTGTGTCCATTGCTGCTGAAAGATCTAGTTAGGGGAAGATTGAAAACTGACTTTGACATGAGTCACTATATGACATGATGATGGCCTTGAGAGATGCCATTTCAATAGAGTTGTGGACATTGGAAAAGCCCAATTAGGGTAGGTTCAAAAGCTAATAGGAGGTGGGAAAGGAAGCAGGTAAGGGAGAGAAGAGAGTAGGTGGAGTGAGTCAAGAGAGGATATTTTTTAAAGACATATGTAATCCAATCATGTTTATGTGCCAATGGGAATGATCTGGTTGAGGGGACAGATCAATATGGTATGAGAGAAGGGGATCATTGCAAGAGCAGAGTCCTTGAGAGCAGGAGGGGATTGAAACCCAAAGCACAAGTGGAGAGGTGGCCTTCCTCATCTCTACAGGAGGGAAGGCGGAGTAGGCAGGTGCAAACGCAGGTGAGTTGATAGACTTGGTGGTAGAGATAGAATGGTTCTTTTCTGACTGCATCCACATTTCTATGAAGTATTGGGCAATACCATTGACTGGGACAGTGGGGGCTGGGTGAGGACGATTTGAGGAAAAAGAAGAAAGTGTGAAATAACCCTCACAGAAAGTAAGGAAGGGAATGTTTTAGGGAATTGTAAGAGAATTGGTAGGCATTTCTTGGTGCTGCGTGAGAGTTATGGTCATAATTTTAAAATAAATCAAGTCAGCTTGATTTGCATAATTTCTTTTAAAAAGTATTCATTTGTTTAGGTGTAGGTGTAGAATCAAGGAACAGTTGGGTTAGATGAGGATTTGGTGTGTCCTAGATGTATCCGATAGGATGTTTTTGATTGCAAGTAATAGAAAAACTCTCTTAAGCTACCTTAAATAATAACATGAATTATCTAATTTAAAGGGAGGGTCAGAGGTAGGTTAAGCTCAGGGTTGGTTGACTCAGTGGCTCCATGAGTTCATCAAGGACCCAGGCTCTTTTTCTCTCTACTCTGATGTCAGCGTAATTGATTTCTTCTTATGGCTTGCATCTTGCTGTTCTGATATGGCTGCTAGTGGCAATTAGGTCCACCTGCTGCCTCATTACATTGCGCAAGAGAGAAAGAAAACTTTTCCCTAGCCAGGGAATAGAGGACTTTTCGTTCAGATCTCAATCAGGCCACCTGAATCAGTCTTTGGAGATGGGATTACTAGGGTAGATTTAGACCAGGTGTTCTCACAGTATAATCTTTGGACCAGCAGCACCAGCATCACCTGAAAACTTGTTAAAAAAGCACATTCTTGGCAGGCGAGAATTCTACCACTGAACCACCAATGCTCACTAAAAAAGCACATTCTTGGGCCTCACCCTAAATGTATCAGAAATTCTGGGAGGTAAGGTCCTGTGTGATCTGTATTGTAACAAGGCCTCCAGGCAATTCTGATGCACAGCAAAGTTTGAGAGCTACTGGCTTAGGATGACATGGTGAATGCCATTAACTAGACGAGATCTGTGGGAGGAAGGAAGATATAGAAATAGACATCTACTAGTGTCTACTAGACCAGGTGTGCACCTCGTGGTGCAAGAGCATCCACAGAGTTAAGGGTGTTTGCAGTGAAGACACTCTAGGGATGGGCTCTGAAACAAGGGTTAGGAGGGAAATGCGGACACAAAGGAATGATAAATGGTGGGAAAGTAGTGGGATTAGTAGACTGAAGATCTTGACCAAGTTAGAGAATTGAAAAGAGCTAGCAGGGTGGAAGATGTGATCGCCACTAGAATGTACTTGCAGATCTCCAGCTGCTGGAAGTGTCACTGACCAAGGGCTCTACATTTTCACCAAGACCACATTGACCATCTACTACTCTCTGCCAACAAATGAATGTGGCAAAGAACTAAGGCCAGCCTGTTCAGAGCACACACTCTTTACATGGCTGACTTTGGCTCAAGGACACCCCCCTCCCCCCGCCCCGTGGCTTTAATGAACCTTCCTTAGGAATGCATGGCATTCTAAGAATCTTCCACTCAACCTTCTTTCCCCTCCTCCTTCACTCATGGCTTGTTCAACAGCTCTGCCAGATTTACCCAACTCTCTCCCTAATTTTTTTCTCACACAGGCACTTCCCCTGTTAATCTTGGCGTTTGCTTCTTGGATGATGTAGACTAACACAGAAGGTCTTGAGTAGAGTTTGAAAATGAGATTGTGTGCCAGCTACTGTGCTATGCATGGAGTGTGCTAGGTGGTCCCTGCCCTGCAGGACTCCAGTCAGGAACAAAGACGTATAACCGATCGTTCCAGGACCACATAGTAAGTGGCAATAGGGACCACCCTGGGGCAGTCCCAGCAGTCCAAGTGTTGACCTGGGCATCCTTACGGGTAGTGGGAAGATGATGACCTATTGGAAGGGTAGATATCCTACCAGCTGAAATCATACCCATTAGTGTAGTGAAAGACCTGGTGCTCAGTTGCTAGCCTCTTAAAGAGTCGTCCCCACAAACACTTGTGTAAGTATAGCTCCACTACTACACTAAATGGGTCTAGTCTCAGATGCTGTGGCCTCCCCAGGCATTATAAGACACTTTCTACCATCGTTTTCTTTTACTGTGGCCATCAGCAGAGAAACAGATGACTTCATGGTTATTGAGAAGAGAGGTTTTGTTTATAAAGGTTTGGTTTTAATGACAAAGTCCTTGTTTTCTGCCTGCCTTTCTCTAATAGTCTCCCTAGTGGCTGTCAAACTACCTGGAGTGGTTCTGTCCCTGCTGACCTCACCAGGTGGCTGTGAGGGACCATAAGATAACTTTGAAAGTGGTGAGATGCTCTGCCATGCAAGTACTTATTACGGCTCTACTCACATTTGCCCACACGCACCCAGTGGCAGGAGTGAGCTCGTTCTATTGGTCTCCGTGCTTCCATACTGAAGGGAATATGTGGGGGTCTGTTTGGATTCTTGACCTAGAATCCAGGATCCAGGAACGGACTTTAGGGAGACTAAATATCCTGGAATTGTGTGTAGATGTTCGTATGCATGTTTATGGCATTTTAGGGGCATAGAAAGGGACCAGGTCCATAGTTTTTAATAGTTCTCAAGAGTTTGTGACCTCAAAAAAATTGTTTGCCACTTCTTTTCAGGAGAAAAATACTCAAATCAAACCTTAAGGATAAGTGTCTGGGTTACGAAAACTCTGCCTTTAAAGTCTATCTGTCGTTGTAATTCTCCATTTTTGATTAAAAAGAAGACCCCTTTAGCTTTGTGTTGATATAGGAAATATTATGGAACTCTGTAGGATAATAGTGGAAAGGACTGGTGTAAAGAACAAATGGACATGAATTTTTCACCTTAATAAATCTTTTGCCATAAGAGGGTTTTTATCTCCATAGAACACTGTCTTGGGAAACAATTAAAACCAAAAAAGCATCATAATTTTTTTCTTTTACTTTTTTCTTTTCTTCCTTCCTTCTTTTCTTTCTCTCTTTCCCTTTTTCTTACTTTGACAGTTAATTTTAGTCTTTGATGTCTTCAGATTAACATTTGAAAGTTTTTCATTAGAATTGTAGTTACAACGCAGAAATTATACTATAAACTTAATTGTGTTTTTTTAAATGCCAAACATAAAAGGAAAGTTTACAAAGCTCATTGTCTGACTTTCCCCCCATTAGACACTAGAGGGAGCAACACACCACAGAGACCGCTTCACCACTGAATCAGCTGTTACAATGGTCGGCTCTGCTGTGGACATTTTGCATTACATGCACAGAGATCAGCAAAGACATGGAATAAGAGGGCCTTGTCATTTGTACACTTGTCGTGAGGGGACCCAGCACACCGTCCCAGGAACATGTTGAGGTTAGAAGGCTGTAGCCAACCCCAGACAGAGCAGCTACTGATCATGCCCCACTGGGCAGCCAGCATGCCGCTCCTGGGCAGGTCCTGAGCCTTCCATGATCTGTGAATGAGAGGAGAATGAAGATATAGATGGAAGATTGACATCAGGTTCATTTACTTATTATTATTATTATTCCCAGTTTTCCGTCACCAGCTCTGTGCCACAGACTGATGGTTGTATTCAAAGTGTGCTGACTCAGGCATTGAGGACAATTGGAGGGAGGTCCTTAGAGGCTGGCTTCAGGCTTTCATAATTTCCTGTTTTTTGTTTTTAATTGTGGTCAATATACATAAAATAAAATTTACCATTTTAACCATTTCTTAGTGTATAATTCTGTGGCATTAAGTACATTCACACTGTTGTACAACCATCACCACCGTCCATCTCCAAAACTTTTTCATCCTCTCAGACTGAAATTCTGTACCCATTAAACAATAACTCCCATTCTCCCCTCCCCCTAGTCCCTGGTAACCTTTGTTCTACCTTCTATCTCTATGAATTTGCCTATCTTAGGTACCTTTTATAAGCGGAATTATGCAATATTTGTCTTTTTATGTCTGGTTTATTTCACTGGGCATGTCTTCAAGATGCATTCATTTAGCATATGTCAAAATGTCATTCCTTTTTAAGGTTGCATAGTATTCCATCTCATGTATATACTACATTTGGTTTATCCATTTGTCCTTTTGATGAACATTTGAGTTGCTTCCATCTTTTGGCTATTGTGAGTAATGCTACTATGAACATTGGTGCACAAATATCTGCTAGAGTCCCTGCTTTCAATTCTTTGGGATATATACCCAGAAATATATCATTTGGTAATTCTATGTCTAATTTTTTAAGGAACCGCCATACTGTTTCCCGCAATGGCTGCACCATTTCACACTCCCACCAGCAGTATACAAGTGTTCCAATTTTTCCACGTCCTTGATAATACATTTTTTCTGGGGGGTTGGGGGGGGGTCTGTTTTTTTTTTTTTATTTTTTAAATTTAATAATAGCTATCCCAATGGATGTGAAGTGGTATATCATTGTGGTTTGAACAAGCCATTTATGAATAGCTTTGTTCATCATTTTATCTACGGTTTAGATGGAAACAAGAAAAATTTGTTTCATTGAAGGCAAAATTTCAACAATGTTTCACAGGTGCAAGTCATACCTGCGTCTTATATGACAGAATTGGGAATCAAAATAAAATTAGAGCTGGCCAGTTACTTCAATTGGGTAGAGCGTGGGGCTGATAATAATAATACAGGGTTTGATCCTTGTACTGGTCAGCTGCCAAAAAAAAAGAAAGACAAAATGAAATTAATCACTTACACAGGGGTTGACAAACTATGGTCTGTGGGTGAATCTGGAATCTGGCCTGCTTCCTGTATTTGTAAATAAAGTTTTATTGGTAAACAAATGACATCCATTTGTTTATGGATGACTATCACTGTTTTGTACTATAATGGAAGAACTGATTGCTGTGACAGTGACAGAATAGACTGCAAAGCCTAAAGTATATACTATTTGATCCTTTTCAGAAAAGTTTGCTCACTTCTGGGTTGTACAAAAGAGACAAATTTAACCAGAAAATATTTAATCTGTAAAAGTATAAAATATTTGCACTTAAGTCATAAAAAAATCAAGTATATCATAGGGAATTGGGGATCCATAGCTTTTCACCATGTAAAAAAAGATATGATTTTTTTTTTTTTAACAATAAACTGTGACTCAACATTGAGTCTAGCAAAAATTGATTGTAATATTACACCACATTGACAGGACTATGCATCTAGAAAAGTGGTTCTCAACTTTGGCTGTATACGGAAGCTTAAAAAATATTGATGTCAAACTCCTGGGTAATCTGATGTAAATAGTCTGGGGTGTGGCCTGGACATTGGGAGTTTTAAAAGCTCCCCAGGTGATTCTAATGTGCAGCCGGGACATTCCTATTCAGCTGGGCTCAGGCCCAATCGTACCTATGACTTCATCCCATGTGTTCCAATTTAAGGGGACTAAAGATGACCTGGTTCAAGGAGGAAGAGTCAAAACTGTGAAAGAATGAGACTTCATCTTTATAAAAGGAACAGTTGTGGAAAGTACAAGAGTGAGGACTCTGGCAAGACGGTAGGACGTGTGTAATCAGCATCCAGCATTTGAGGGCTATCTTGGGGAAGAGGGGTCAGACTTCTTTTATATCAGGCTCCAAGGGGAAGAGCTGGGGACAGGGAGGAAAAGTTACCAGCTATCATCATCATTATTATTATTACTCTAAAAAACCCAGCACTATGTGAAGAGGGATGCTGCCAAAGGAAGCAGTGTGTCTTCTCTGAGGGACATGCTGAGGGGCCCACCCATCCACCTGATCACTGGTAGGGGTGTTATTGAGCAGATCCAGGAGTGGAATGGGTGATAGTAATAGTCAAAATAACCCAGTCCCAATGCGAGCACTGACTGGTGCTTTCTTGCTTACTTATCTTACTTGTGAGTTCACACCATTCCCACAGGGAGGGGTTTATTACTTTTCTGGTTCATATTTGAGGAAGCAGAGTCCTAGAGTCTTGTCCAGGGTCAAACGTGGTGGCAGAACTAGGGCCTATAAGCCCCCTGGTGGATGGTCTTGCAGCCTGGGCCTCTCCGATTCTAGAAAATACACTGTAAATAACCAGAAATATGAGGCTGAGTTTTAGCAATAATGAGGCACAAATACATATAATCAATTGTGTTTCAATAAGGTGGGAAAAAAAAAAAAAACCCTCCAGCTCTGACCTATGCAGATGAGAGGGGGATTCAAACCAGTTACTTTATTCTTAGAATCCAGAATGTCAGGGCTTCAAAGAAGATAAGGGGTGATCTAATCCACACCCCCCTCCAAATTTACAGATGAGGAAACTGAGGCACTCAGAGGGTCTGGAGACTTGTCCTGGGTTACATATTTAATATCCAGAGAACAACATTCTTGCGCTGGCTGCCTTAATCAAACAGTACTACCTTTGCTTAAAGCACCTCAGTTCATCTCAGGGAATTGCTTTCAGAGCCAATTCAGCAGGCACACAAGGTAATCAATCCCTTCCCTTTAGTGATACATTTTGACTTTAATTCAAAACAGCATTAGGAGCCTCTGCACTCCATGCTTCAGACTTGACTCTGAATAACTCATGACTATTTGCAAGAATTAAATCAGCCTACAAGGAATGCATATTGCCACCACTGAGGGATCTACCAAGAAAGATCTTTTGCTACTAAATTGCTTTAAAAGTAATTTCCAAAGGTGAGTTGCCAAACATATGTTAACAATGTCAGCATCACTGCCATAGCACATACCTTCCCAGGGAAACTCCACTGGAGAGTCCAGCAGTCCCACTGAGGTGACTTCCAGTATACCTGCCACAAATCAGCCACTGAATAGCTTGCATGCTAGCTGCCACCAAGAAAGGAGCTCCCTCCCATCTGGGAAGAGGCTGAAGCTGGGGTGACATTTTCAGCAACCCCCCCATCCAACCACCTCAGACTTTGCGTCTAGGTCTTCACCCATGTAATGTGAGTAGAAGGAATGTGTGTGACTTCTGGGCAAACGTGATAGAAAGGAGAAAGGTGGGCCTATTCTCGTTCATTTCCCATCAGGTAGCTAAATGCAAGTGACTCCCATGCCCTGGGGGGAGGGGTGAGCACAGGAGGGAAAGAACCTGGGTCAGAACTGGTTTCACACTTAACCTGAATAAGAAATTAATTTGTATCTGTTCAGCCTTTGAACTATAGAGAGTCGTCTGTTACAGCAGCTAACATAACCCTAATACAGCCTTCCAGATCAGATTTCACCAAAATGGAAACAGAAACACAGAGCCTAACCCAATGTCTGGTGCACTAAAAGTATGCAATAAATGTGTGTTGCTGAATGAATAAATGAGTCTAAAGTGTATGATTAATGACATACTTAGTCAAAAGGAAGGTGAAGAATGCTAATAAATGACGTTTAGAATGCAGGGGGTGTTTTACTACATGCTGACCACTGGTTTTTCGGCTACACGTGGGACTAACTAAGGGGAAATGGGTTGTAATTGTTACAGAGAAAGAGACAGCCACCCCAGGGAATAGGTTTCCAAATCAATGAGGTCATGTTTATGCATGGAGTGTTCAGAAAACAAACTAAGGAGCCTCTCCTATCAGGTGAATGTAGGATTCCTGGCTGGCCAATGGGTGTGTGTAGAGCCACATTGTAGTGACATATACACTGTTGCTGCCTTCAAATGCTGCCTCCTGGAATGTCAGAGCTGGAGGGAGCTGTGGAGTACCCGGTCTGTTCTTCACGTCCTAGGTAAGGAAGCCATAACCCAGCAAGGTGGACAACTCACCTGAGTCGCTCAGTCAACAGGCCCAAATGTCAGGCAGCATAGTCTGGATTAAAGGTGGGGACAATGGAACCCAATGGCCTTCAATTGAATCCTAGCGCTGCTCCTTGCAGAATACTTTACTTCCCCATGCCTCTGTGTCCTCAATTTTAAAATGAGGATAATTAGAATAGTATTTACTTCATGGGGTTGTCATGAAGATTAAATGAGTTAATACATTTAAAGTGCTCAGGATGGGACCTGCCACATAGTAAGTACTAGGTCAGTGTTAGAGGTTGTTGTTATATTTTTATTATTATTATTAAATTCAGATTGCCTTTTTCCCATGTCAGTGTTCTTAGGCCCTTAGAACAAAGACACTAAACACCATGGAAAATGAAAAAGCATAATGAGTCAGAAGATGTCAGGGAGTTCTTACACCAGATTCTCAGAACAACCACCTGAGAAACCAAAAATGCGTTATATGATAAAGTGTGAATTGATATTTGGCACACATGGAGTAAATCATCAAGAGTGAAGATTTCAGGCCTTATTCATGTCTCAGGAATGCTCTAAGGAGAGTAACATGTCACCATTGTGTCCTTCCCTGTATAAAGGACAAGAAAACACAAGTGTGAAACTAATCCTGATCGAGAGAGAGAATGGAGTATGAGAAGCATACTCGGGATTTCCTGAGTGATAGGAGCATCTTTTGGTCTAATGAGGTGAGTCCTGGTGGCTCCTGGATGGGAGCAGGTCACCACAAAGACCAAGCCACGATTAGAAGCTTGGAACTTTCAGCCCCATCCTGCTACTTCATCCTCTGGGAAGGGGAGAGGGGCTGGAGATTGAGTTAATACTTGGTCATACCGACACGAGGAACCCTCCATAAAACTCCCTGAACTGCAAAGTTCAGAGAGCTTCTGGGTTGCTGAACACATGGGGGTCTTGAGATGGTGTCACACCTGAAGAGGACATGGAAACTATGTGCAGAAACCTCCAATTTATTGCCAGTGGGTCAGAAGCACAAGTGACCACTTAGACTTGTGATTGGCGTCTGAAGTGGGGGGGTGGGGGGCAGTGTTGTGGGATTGAGCCCTTAACTGTGGAGTTTGCACCAATCTCAGGTAGATAGTGTCGGAACTGAGTTGTAAGACACCCAGTAGGTTGATATGTACAGAGAATCGGAGAATTGCTTGGTGTTTGAAAACCCCCCACACATTTGGTGTCAGAAACCAAGTGTTCTGGAAGTCTGGAGAGCTGTGAGTGAGCATAGAAGGAAACAGTGAGTTTTTCCTCTACAGAGGCTAAGAGGAGGCAAACTGGGGAAGAAAGTGGCAAACAGGTCAAGTGCAAAATTTATTTACATCCCACACTTGTCTTGGGAAGAAGTTTTCATGAAGCTGCACAGAGAGAGTGTCATGGGTTGAACGCATCCCCATCCCACCCCCAGAGGATAGGTCCACATCCTAATCCCTGGAAGCGGTAGGTGTGACCTTATTTGGAAAAAGCGTCTTTACAGATGTAACTAAGTTAAGGATCCTGATGAGATCATCCTGGATTATACAGGTGAGCCATAAATCCAGTGACAAGTGTCCTTTTAAGAGAAAAGCAGAGGGAGATTTGACACAGAGGGAGAGGCCATATGAAGATGGAGGCAGAGTTTAGAGTAATTTGGCCAGAAAAGCCAGGAGCACAGGAGTTGGAAGGGTCTCCCCTAGAGCTTCTGGAGGAGGATGTGTGGCCTTGCCAACACCTTGATTTAGGACTTTGACCTCCAGAGCTGTGGCAGTAGATTTCTATTGTTTTAAGTCACCAAGTTGGTGCTAATTTGTTTCAGCAGCCACAGAAACTAACACAGACGGATGTTCCTTCCCCAGGGAATCCTTCTCAGAGCTGAAGGACCTGCCCAGAAGAAGTCAACCTCCTCCTAGCTTTCTACCATCTGAGAACCGTGGGAAAGTAAGAAGGAAGGTGGGTGGGCAGCAGAAAACTTGAACAGGTGATTAAGGAATTAGCCTGTCACCAGTGGGAGAATAATACCTCGGCCAGCAAGAGGCATCCTGAGTTCATAGCAGTCGAGGAGGCCTGACAGGCTCTGGGGGGGGTCACTGATAGGTCTTGTACCCACGGAGACGCCTGAGGGGAGGAGGTCTGCCTGGATGGCTGGCATGGCCATCTGGGGCCCCCGCGAGGCAGGAAGAAGCCTGTGGCTGCAACACACACATGACAGGGAGTCATCCTGGGAACTGGGGCCTTCCTGTCTGCCTAGAAAGAGACATTTATCTTCTCTGGCCCTCAGCTTCCTAAACTGGGAAAAATAATGATGTTCCAGCTCTACTGCTGTGGGCTAATTTATCCATGGCTGTGACACACACATAATTTTTTTTATAAAGTCCCTGGTGTGGATTTTAATAGGGTTATAAATATGCACAGACAACTCAAAGACGCTGTCACCATGAGTCTACATGCAATTTTTCCTTTGCATCAGTCAAGGAAGTCTGGGTTATACTGTGGTAACAGACAACACCCAAATCTCAGTGGCTTAAAAAAGTAAAGGTGGTTGTGGGCTGAACTGTGTCCCCTGAAAAATTCATAGGTTGAGGTCTCAACCCCCAGTGCTTCAGAATGTGACCATATTTGGAGACATGGTTCTTAAGAGATAATTAAATTAAAATGAAGTCATTAGGGTGGGGCCTTATCCAATAAGACCAGTGTTCTTATACGAAGGAGGAAATGTGGACACGGGCACATACAGAGGGAACATGCTATGAAGAAAAAGAAGACAGCCCTCTCTAAGCCGAGGACAGAGCCTGAGACAGGTCCTTTCTCACAGCCCTCATTAGGACCCACCGCTGCTGACACTTTGGTCTCAGACTTCTAGCCTCCTGAACTGTGAGATAACACGTGTCTCTTGTTTAAGCCCCTCAGTGTGTGGTACTTAGTTGTGGAAGCCCCAGCAAACTAATTGGCTGAATCAAGAGTAAAAACTTTTGTCTGTTTTGGTCGTTGCCTTCTCTCAGGTTCCTAGAACAGGATTATGTTCTAGATGCTTAATAAACACTTCAGAAATATTTGCTAAATTATGTTGAATTGACATGATCATAGCATATTTAAAGTTGACATTGGATATCTGTGAAATGTTTCAAAATAATACCTTGAAGTAAGTTCTCTGAAATAATAACTGCTGAGGTAGGAGAAACTCTGCTCACTGCATCACTGAGTCTTCTGCGCAGTTGCCTGGAGCTCAGTGTGGTCCTTGCCCTGTCCTCGCCCTGTAGCAGATGATCTGTGTTCATTGGGACTTTGCGGGATATAAAGTAACGAAAACCCTACTCGATTCAGTATAAAAAATGGAAGGATTTTTTTTTTTAAGGAGTTAGACAACCAAGTCATGGTAGGGGTAGGAGGTCCTTCTGGGCCTCAGAAACAGGGAGTTGAATAACACCAGGAATAATCAGTCAATCGCTCTCTCTCTCTCTCTCTCTCTCTCTCCATTATGCTTCTTTCCTCACAGGAACTTCCTCCTCTCCTACTGTCATCTCCTACTGCACACTGGCTTCTTCTACACGGCTGGGATCTGGCTGTCGAATCCTTTCTTTGGCTACAGTTTGGAAAACTCTGGAGAATCATTGATTGGTCTACCTTGGGCTGGGTGCTCTCTCTGGCCCAATCAACTGTGGCCAGAAGACTGAGTGCTCTTGCCCAGCTTAGCCAGGTGTTTACTCTGGCTCTATTATCTGTAGTTTCATTAGCTGTGGTCAGTGTGGGGGGACAGTCATGGCCACTGGGCACCATCTTTTCAATATCCATTGAAAGAGAAGCCTGTGACCCACCACAAATTGATGTTCACATGCAGAGCCTTTCTTTTCTTAGATTCCTATTCCTGCTTCATAGTTAATTCCTTGATCACCCAGCACAGCCTGTGCTCAGTAATTAACCTTGTTGTGCCTTTTGCTGATCTCTGTTAAGGAATCTTTGAAATTCCTAGAAGTGCCCAATTCTACTACAAAGTGAGACCATCCTCTACAGGGCAGGGCTGAGCCTGCCATAGGCGAGGCAGAGTCTAGGATTGGCAAGGCACGGGGTTAAGAGAAAGAGCCACCTCCCAGCCAGGTACTCAGTAGGCTCAATATACGTTTACTTATTTTTTTGTTGTTGTTGTTTTTTTGGTCTTGTTTTGTTTTTTAATATACATTGAATAAAAGGTTTGGAGCCAGAGCCCCGAAGCAAGCACCTGAGCAAGAACGATCACAGGCTGGCACCTCTGTAGCTGGGACCTGAGGTCTGACGTTGGTCCAATTGTGCCTGTTGGTCAACTTTCATCCCAGTCCTTTCTTTTCCTTGGGTGGAACCAAGGTTGAACTTCATCTTTATTGTATGTGGGTTGTTTATGTCTGTCCCCCATCATCTATCGTAAGCTCCATGAGGGCAGCTATTCTTTTTTTCACACCACGTGCCCAGCATCTAGCACATTGCTGGGCAGATACTGGGTACTCAAAAGAATAAATGAATAAATTTGTGGGGCAACGAGTAACCAGGACCTGGGGGAATGTAGCAGGGGAGTCTAAACTAGACTCAGGATCAGGAAAGACATTCCTAAAGAATGACATTGAAGCTGGGACCTGACACTCAGGTGAAGATAGTCTGGTAGAAAGGCAGACGCAAAGCTCCAGGCAGAGGAGCAGCTTGGGGTAAGTCTCCTATGCAGAGAAGTCACAAGTTAGTGGCAGTGTCAGGCCTGGAATTTGACTCTCTGTACTCCCTGTCACAGTCAGGAGAGCCCTGGTTTGGTTCCATTCTGGGAGGGTTGTGGTAGGTTGATGTGTTTTCAGCTCTAATGTGGTTAAAATCATTACTTGCACCCAATCATAGAATTCTTAATGTTTAACATTCCCTTGACTCTCAAGAGGAAACTGTAATTGCCTATTAGTCATGTTGCAGCTGGCACCAAATTATGAGGGTCAGTGCACATGTGCATGTGTTTGTATATGTGTGTGTGTATGTGAAGGGGTGGATAACAAGAAAATGCAGAATGGCTTAGAAGGGTTGAGAAAATAATCAAGTAAAAAGATTAGTGAAAAAGAAAAGCATTGAGTCATTTATTGGAATGACTTTATTGATTCAGAATAAATACCACCAATGGATAGGGTTGACTGATGCTCTTAAAACCCAAAAGAAAACCCTTTATCCACAATCAGTGTTGGTTCAAGAGTTCACTGTTAACCAAAACACAAGATGAAACTGCCCAAATTAGAACTAAAGAGTTGTTAGTACAGCAAACTCCAGGACAGAGTAAAAACTATCCACCATATACCCAAAGCTACAGACGCTTTGCGTGGCTGAAGCCCTTTTCTCCTGAGCGGAAACACCGATGCATTAACAAATGTTTAATGGGGCTTACCGTGTACTCACTGAGAAGTTTTTAAAATTAGCAACCCATTCTTGTGGCTGTCCTGAAAGGTCCCTTCATGTCAACTCATTGCACCTTGGATCCATTCGTCAATTTAAAGCACCATGTAAATGGGAGCTCTCTATCAAGATCTGGACCCCTGCTCTCTTGTTCTTTGGCTTTCTTTTCCAACAGCATTCGTGATGGGTCATGGGCTCACCTTCCCTCTGCTTTTCTTTGTTCCCTTCTTTCCTCTTTTCCCACCACCACTCAGGCGGCAGGCGTAGGAGACATGGCTACAGATTGTCCAGCCCTGTGGAGCCTCTTTAAGAGTGTCCTGTGGACTAGAAAATTGTCCTTCACTTTACAGAGCTCCCCTTGAAGACACTAGGATTCAAAGAATCCCTTACCGTAAAATGACATATGTGACACCGAGCAGCATTTGATGAATGAGTCCCTCTTGCTTCCCCGGGCACCATATCATGTGGTGACTTCTCAAGCCAACTTCTAGAACCCCTCGTCCTGTTCCTTCATCTGCACTGCCCCCTGATAACAAGTGTCTGAAATGTTTTTCTCCAGATTCCTATCTCAGGCAGACACCTAAACTTTGAGGGGCCATCAAGTTGAGTATTATGGGTAGTTGGAGGTGGCACTACACATTTAGGAGCCCAGTAACCAAGCCCACAAGGAAAGGCTGTGACCAGAGACCACACAGTGAATAAGCCTCAGTTACTGATGGACAGCTTATTACAACCAAGTTAACATTGCTTTACCTGGTCTAGCAGGTGGAATAACGGCTCCCAACGATATCAGGCTCTAATTCCTGAAACCTGTACATTATGTGGAAAAAAGGTCTCTGCAGCTGAGATTACATTAAGGATCTTGAGATGAGGAGATTATCCTGGATTAACTTGGCCCTAAATGAAATCACATTTATTCTTATAAAAGGAGGCAGTGGGAGATTTGGCACACACACACAGACGAAAAGGTAAGAAGATGGAGGTGTTGCCAAATTCACGTCCAGCTGCCTGTCCCGTTCAAAAGCAAACCACTCTAAAGTCAAATGGTGGTAAATATGGAAGTCAGCTTTTATTCAGGAATACCGGTAACCTCAGGAGAGACATTAGGCTAACCCATCTCTCAGGTAAACATCAAGGAGAATGGCCAGGCGAGAGCCATCTCCAAGACTCAGATTTACTGAGGAGTTTTTAAAGAGGAGGCTGAGGGAATGGAACATGGGAAATGAAAAGTAGGAGGCAGGGGGACATGAGCTGTAGGGGTTCCGTGCCATGCAAGGAGCCAGGTGCAAGTTCTTGCCAAGACTCCATCTGGTTTCTGTTCCCATCTTTGCTGTTATTTCAGAATAACATTTCTGGATAGTACACACCTCCCGGTAAGTCTGAATCTTCAGGCTGGCTGGAAAACAACTTTATATTCATGTAAATAATGTCATCCTACCCCGTAACCAAGGTTTAAAATATAAAATAACCACGAGAAAAGAGGGAACTCAGAGAAATGTAATGCCAAGAAAAACAACTGTGTCTTTTTAAAATTTGCCTGTAGCCCATGCGGTTTTAGGTCCCAACATGGCTTCAGTCCTGCTCACTCCAACAGAGGCAGAGATTGTAATGAGGCAGCCACAAGTCAAGGAGTGGCAGGAGCCACTAGAAGCTCAAGAGGTAAGAACAGCTTTTTCCCTGGAGTCTCCGGAGCAAGTGTGGCCTCGAAAGCACCTTGATTTTGGCCCAGTGATACAGATTTCAGATTTCTGGCTTCTAGTACTGTGAGAGAATAACTTTCTATTGTTCTTAGTCACCCCGTTTATGGCATGTTGTTATAGCAGGCACAGGAAACTAACACGCCAAGTATGAAACATAAACAGAGGCATCGTGTATGCGAGACACACCTTTCTCATTTGGCCTTTCCCAGAATTAGGTGTGGCTGGCAAATTTTAGCGCTTGATGTCAGATACTGAAAGATATGAAAGACACTGGAGAACGATGTATGAGGCTTTGTAAACTCAACCAGTAAACCGGGGCAGGCGTTCGTGGAGGTGCATTGGGAGCTGCCCATGTCAGCGTTAAGCCAGAACTTCTGTTAGAACATGTGCTTCACAGAACAGTCCAGACGGACCTGGAAGATATGATCTCTAGGTGACAATGGGCTCGAGTCACAAACTTTTCGTAACACTAGAGACCGTTGAGGTATAATCACAGAGCTGGAGCACAGGTGAGTGCTCACCTAGTTCAACCCACTGTCTAACAAAGCCCAGGACTACATGGCTAGCCAGAAGGAGCCTCACCCAGGACCCTGTGAGTCTCACGACTCCTGGATCTCTGTCAGCTTTCTTTCTGGCTCCACCTACCCAGTATGGCCCAGTAATGCATGCAATTTGGAGGCTCATGTGAGGCATAGTCAAGTTCAAATCATCCCAATGGGTTTACAGTGGGTCAGAATCAATGTAATCCATGCATTGGAGAACACGTGTCACCTCCACGTGCTCTACAGGACTAGGAAGCATGAGCTTCCATCTTCTATTCCTATTTCCAAATCCCTCTTTCCTATTTGCCTTTCCAGGCCCAGGAGTCAGCCCGGCATTCTGCACAAGGTCTAATGAAGGCAGGAGAACGAGCAGTCGCAGCGCCATGAGAAGCACGAACAGCTTGAGAGGGGCTTCTAGGGCCATGCAAGTCATGGAATGGCAACAGTTCTACAGGACACAGGGCACGGCCCTCCAGTATCTTCCACCAGAGATTACAGTGAGGAGAAGGAGGGACTGGGAAGTTCCGGAGTTCTTATTGCTCTTGCCCCAAACCTCAGAGCCTCAGCCACCTGCTCCTCCCACAGATCCAGCCACCTCCCAGCTACCCTTGAGGGGTTCTCATCCCTTTAGGTCCCCAGGACTCCTCAAGCCTAGACACACTGAAAACACCCAGGTCCTATCCCCAGAGACTTTGACTTATTTGGTCTGGAGTGGGGCCCAGGCATCAGTGTTTTTAAAAAACTCTTCAGGTGATTCGAATGTGCACCTGAGGTTGAGAATCCCTGAAACTGGCAGTGGTCTTCAGACATAGTTATTTTGCACATCCCCACTCCCATCACATGCTATAGCTTTTTTTATTTTTATTTTTGGAAAATGTGGTTCTTTTTTAAATTAATATTATTAACTTTTTACATTCTACAGTGTTGTTGCAGAGCAGTTGGGAGGGAGGGAGAGAAGGGAAACGGGAAGGAAATGGGATGGAAGAAGGAGGAAGGAGGAGGGGCAGGATTGAAGCCTGTGGCACCCCCCTCATTCCCACAGGGGAGACCAGGGGGCTTCCAGGGGTGGCTTGATCATTGCCAGGCTAGATGCAGATGTCAGAGGCGTATGGCATAAGCCCTTGCCACCCACCACCCCAGCTCAGGATCCCAGGGCTCTTCTTGCTGTGGCTTGGAGGCTGTTGCTGGGCTGGTTGCACATGTCAGGGAGGCATGGCCAAGGCCCTTAGTCCCCCACCACCCTGGCTCAGGAGAGCCCAGGGTGCTTCTTGTGGTGGCTCGGTGGTCGTCGCTGGACTGGTTGTGTGTGTGTCGGGGAACATGCCATAGCTTAAGTAAGCTAAAGCAGTTGCACAGGATATTATTTCTGGTATAATATACATATTATTGATATCGACATTTAAAAATGGAGCTCCAAGTGGTCTTCAAAAAGTTCATGGAAAGATTCATATTATCTTTTAATTCCATTTTCCACAAACTTTTTGAAGTACACTCATTTTAATTTATTTAAATCTACAATGACATCCAAACACTATAGTGATTTGGTAACAGTTATCCATCTGAAAATATATGAACAAGGTCCTTTATAACAGTCTAAAAGTTCATACTACTTTTTTTCTCCTTGAAAAAATGAACTCATATTTTCATTGCCTTTCCCTAACAGAATGTTGCCCTAATATAATATATTTTTATGCTCCAAAGTCTGTTGTTGATCACCCTTTTCTACATCTCTGCCACAAAAATATCTATATAAATTGAAATTTTATAAATAAAACTCTTTTCTTGTGTCCTTGAGGTTCTAAGTGTTAAAGTTTCTTCTTGGTTATCAGTAATGTTAATATTAGTACATGCTAATCAATATACATGAAGATATCACAGATTAATTATTAAACATGAAAATGTTTATTAAATAGGAAAAGTAAAATTGCATTTGGAATGCACTTCTCAGTGAGCTAGATGAGAGTATTTGTTGTTTTCTATGAGCTCATGTACATGGGAGTGAAAAAAACAGAGTTAGCAAGTTTTATTTTTATCCTTCGTTTTACAGATTCAAGTGCTGGTAATCATTGGATTACATAAATAAGTAGGTAGAAACAGAAGAATTTCTCTTATAGCAGTAGCACTCAATTATTTAAGCTCCTTCTAAGATATATGCCAAAAATCCTATTTTCTACCTCTCGATGACAGCTAAGTACTCCCTTAGTGTTATTCAAGGCAGAGAATTGGAAAACACTTGACTTGAAAAAGGATTTGCTACCCATTCATTAGAGTCTCTCATTTTTCTCACTGTCTAGGAAGTACACCAAAAAGTTTTACCAACATTTACCAAGTGATTCTTAATTATACCAGTTACTCCTATTCTGGAAGCATATTTTCATACCTGATATGTTCAAAAAGTTTACAAAAACTGAAATATGATAAATTTCAATTCTTATTTATCAACACAATTTTAGAATATATAATTTTAAAACTAAATGCTTAAATGTGGAGTTTTTTCCCTAAAATCTTGGACTTACCAATTTAGCTCACTCCATACAGACAGTCCCTGACTTATGACGGTTTGGCTTACAGGTTTTTCAACTTTACAATGATGCAAAAGCCATGCCCATTCAGTAGCAATTGTACTTCAAGTACGCATACAACCATTCTGTTTCACTTTCATCGCAGTGTTCAATAAATTACATGAGATAGTCAGCAGCACTTTATTATAAAATAGGCTTTCTGGTGGGTGATTGTGCCCAACTGTAAGCTAATGTGAGTTCTGAGCACGTTTGAGGTAGGCTAGGCTAAGCTGTGGTGTTTGGTAGGCTAGGTGTATTAAATGCATTTTTGACTTAAGATATTTTCAATTTACGATGGCTTTATCAGGACAGAACCTCACTGCAAGTCGAGGAGCATCTGCATATAGAAAATGTCCAGTCTAAGTCAAACCAAGACTTACCTTCTGTTAGAAAAAGTCCAACTTTATTTTTAATTCAAAGCATCATGTTGACATGTGTCCTCCACAAAAGTGTCCTTGCATTTCTGACTCCTAAATGTAAGACAGATAGAGCTCTGAGTCACAGAGCCTGCTGAATGTCCTGCCTGGGTGAAACAGGGCTCAGCTGCCATTAGTGTGTCTGCTTTGTGCTCAGGGGGCACCAGCTAAGGAGGGGTACAGTATGACAGCCAGGATGGGGGAGGCCCTGGTGGAAGAAGGGGAGTGCATTACTCTGGGTTCTCCAAGATGGGCTCACACATGCAAAGACTTTATTAGAGGAAGCAAGGATGAGAGGAGACAGAGGCAGGGGGAGGGGAGTGCTGGGGAAGGCTGAGAGACCCGCCAGATGACAGTTTGAGTCTGCCGCCACATGCGGGAGAGAGGGTGGACGTGTCCTAGGCTATTATGCAGCCCAGTAAGGCTCAGCAAGGCATCGGGGAGCTCTTGAGCCAAGGTCGCACCCAGTTGCTGGTACTAAGCCCATGGGGAGCGCGGTGATGGAATTGTGCATATTTGTGCCAATGGACTCAGAGGGCAGTGACAGGGCCCTTAGTCAACTGAGCTCCCTGAAGTTGGAGGTCTGTGAGGAGCCATCTCATGGCCACCCCAGGAAATGTTTAAATGACACTTGTCATCACTTCTGCTGCCCAGACTAACAGATTTGAAGCAAGATCATGATGACAAGGGACAGAACACCCCATTTATTATGCCATGGTTTGACCCTTATCAGCAATATACTCAAGATTGGACCAGTCATGGGTTTGTCATATCTTCATTAAAGAAGGCAAAGGCCAATATTTAATTGGCACATGGGGCCTTTTCAATACGCCTGGTGCAATGTTCATACTAGGACTCCTGAGGGGTGAGAAGTACCCCTTTGCACAGTGAGAGAGGGATGATTGTGAACAGGCAGATGGGAAAGAATTCCTTGTACATAAACCAGGATGCAGACATTCCCTTGGACATCTTGGAGGGTCAGTATCAGCTTGGGTTCTTCAAGAAGCAGACACCAAGATAGAATGAGACATGCTAGAGATTTACCGGGGGACATGTCTGTGAAAGGTAAGGGGAGAGCCTTCAGATCCCGACTCAGGTCTGACACCACAGAAGGAGATAGGGAAGGAAGGAGGACTGCAGAGGAGGAGGCTCAGGGAGGGTGTGGGGAGCCCCAAGGCCAAAGAGGAATCTACGTGCTCAGTTGTTGGGAAAATAGAATAGTTTGGTCAGGGCCCTCATCACGGGTCCAGTTGGGTGTGGTTCAGCATCCTTTATAAGCAAATCATGTGTGTGTGTGTGTGTGTGTGTGTGTGTGTGTGTGTGTGTGTGTGTGTGTAGTGCGCAAGTGCACCAGTGTATCTTTTTAGTTTTGTTGCTATTGTGTTCTGAGAGAGAGAGAGAGAGAGAGAGAGAGTTTTAGTGAAGCAGGCAGGTGGGTGTTGGCCTTGGGAGTGCCCATGCTTTCCAACCTATGGCTCCAAGGACCTTTTGGCTGGTTACCTAGCTCATAGACCTGAGTGAAGGGGTCTGCTGACCCAGCCTGGCATGTGTGGGGTCTGGTGACCCAGCCTGGCATATGAAGGGTTTGTGACCCAGTCTGTGAACAGGCTTGAGGGGCCTGTGGGCTCCAGACCCAGCCCTAGCTCGGCAATTGGCCCAGCCGGTGCAGGATTACCAGCAGGTAAAAGAGTCCAACAACTGGCGTGGTTGCCTAACTTTACAATTGGAGTCATGAGCAGGATTAAAAGAGTGACAAGAGACATTAGCCGTAGCCTAGCAGGAGCTCCACATCAGTCCTGGGCTGGGAGCAGCCTGGGGAATGTGGTGGGTGGGAGGGCAGGGGCTCGGTGTGAGGCTGAGACAGATCAGAAGAGGCAGGAGGCTTTCCGCCAGTTTACCTCCGTGTACCATGTCTCCTTGAAGGGAGATTGGAGAAGTGCACCTGCTGGTCACACAGTGTCCCCTCAAGGGGACACTTCTTTCCTCCCTTTTCTTCCATCTTTAACATCTCCTCTCCCTCAGGTCTCCCTCCTTCTGGGCTGTTTCACTCCCCTCTCTCCCACTCCAGTCCCCATTTGTGTCCTAAAAATCCTCAGGCTCCATCTGAGCACATAAGTCCCAGATAGTCATTCTCCTGCCCACTCTGCTGTGTGGAGGGGGGAGTGTAGAAAGGAAATGGAATGGTCTGGATGCAAAGTGGCAGTTCACTTCTCTCTTCTCTCTGATTTTCATTTGTCAGCCCTGGACATCTAATAATGAACTGATCCTCTGGCACTGAAAGGGTTAACCTCTGCCACTATCCCAGGCAGAACTTTGGGACAGCACATTGCTAATAGTGTATTATTACTAATCTGGATTGCATTACAAATCTGTTCCAGTAATTTAGCCATGAGAAGTTCCCTGCCCACTTGCTGGGTATTTTTTCCCTTGTATGTAGCAGGTGGAACAGGGCAGGGCTATCCAGCAGCTCCTGGAAACCTTTATTTTTCATTCAGAAGGCTGGACTTGACATCACTAAAATTGTGTGTCTTTTCACACTTTCCCAATACTAATCCAAAATAGATTTAATACAAAAGAAATCCCATCCAAAATTAAATTATACTATTTGTGCCTTATAAGCCTCTCAGAAATCAGCATTAATGATATGTGCATATGGTTTTTAAACCCTAAACTAGAGTTAAATTTGTGGAAAAGAAAGGAAGAAGCAAAGGGCCAACACCAATTCACAGCAGATATGCTACCTTGTAATAATACTGTTGTTGTTGTTTACAAAAAAGCATGCATTTGCAATCCTTTTCAATTAGTCATCATAACAACCCCTTGATTGTAAAGTTAAGTTTAAGATATGTATTACTAACAACTAAAAAAATGAGGCATCTAGAGCCCAGAGCTTGGTTAAGCAGCTTGCCCAAGGTCACACAGTAAGCAAGTGGGAAAGCTGGAAATACAACTCTTGTCCTTGGGCTTCTAGATCAGACCTCCGTGCTAAAGAGGAATCCCAAGTTTGAAGTCTGGAAGATGAGGAAGGAAGCAGTGATATTCGGGGCAGGTTATGCCCTCTGTAGCTCAAGATGAAATTCCACTATAGGAAGAGACTCAGATTTCATAAATACCAAGATTTGATCACAAGTCACCACCCAATGAAAGTTTATTGTCTGCAGTGACATCAAACTCTGGTCCAAGGGTTTAATCTCTCTCATCATATGTTCTAAATATTATTCAAAGGAGAAGAGTCCAGAAGAGCATCCTTCAAGACTCATGTATTCCAAGGAGCAAACATATATAGGCAAGGTAAAGCTCTGAGATTCCTGGAGGTGAACATGGCTGTCAATGCCGTAGGAAAAGGGGCTGCTGGGTTCCCACAGGGCACTGATCGACCTCTGACCAGGCCTCTTAGCCTTCAGGAGTTCTCAACCCCCACTGCAGGTTAGAATTGCCTGGGGAGCTTCTGAAAATCCCTATGCCCACACCATAACCAGAACCAGTTATGTTGGAATCTTCTGGAGGTGGAAACCTGGGACTGAGAGTTTTTAAAGCTCCCCAGGTGATTCCAATGTGTATCCAAGGTTAAGAACCACTGTGCTAGTGCCTAACACATAAGCACTTATTTATTTGTTGAATGAATAGATGAATGAACAAATATCAGCAACAGAACTGAAAAAAAAGGAAATAATTAAGAAACTAAATGTGATGGGTTTTACTCAGATGGAAGACCCCGAGATCCTCACTCAAAATGCATACTCTATTTAGAAACAGTTCAACAAAGTTTGGATGTCAAGAGCTGAGGAGCTCATTGGGCTGGCCGCTTAGCTCAGTTGGTTAGAGCACAGCTTGGTAACACCAAGGTCAAGGGTTCAGATCCCCGTACTGGCCCGCCGCCAAAAAAAAAAAATAATAGTAATTAAGATTCTTAGCTCAACACGGAACAGGGAGAAGTCCTGCACAGGAAGTGAAAGCTCAACAGAGATCACACACCCTGTGGTACGTGATCCACCAGCCCAGCAGAGTCCAAGCTGACCAGAAAGGTGGCTCCCCGGAGAAGCCCAAGACCCGAGGCAACCACACACACAAGGCACTAGAGGCCAACTGAGCAGTCACGGAGGGAGCCATACGAAATTGGCAACCACAGCAACATCCTAGTTAGTCATTAGTCTCAAACCGGTAGACTGTGAAACCCCCTGCCACAATGAATAAACACCAAAAAAAAAAGATACCAGAAATACAAAAAATCAAGAAAGTACACCACCAAAAGTTAATAAATCTCAAACTCTAGATCCTATAGAACAAGAAGCCCTTGAAATAACTGATAAGGAATTTCGAGTGATAATTCTAAGGAAACTGAATGAGATACAAGAAAACTCAGCTAGACATCATGAAGAAATGAGGAAAAGTATACAGGATCTGAAAGAGGAAATGTACAAGGAAATCAATGTCCTGAAAAAAAATGTAGCAGAACTTGCTGAACTGAAGAAGTTATTCAACGAAATAAAAAACACAACGGAGAGTTTAACCAGCAGGCTTGTCGAAGTTGAAGAGAAAACCTCTGAACTTGAAGATGGGCTGTTTGAAATAACACAAGCAGACAAAAAGAAAGAAAAGAGAATCAAGGACATTGAAGAAAATCTGAGAGAGATATCAGACAACCATAAGCGATCAAATATCCAAGTCATGGGTATTCCAGAAGGGGAGGAAAATGGAGATTCCATTGAAAACATATTCAACAAAACAGTGGCAGAAAAGTTCCCAGGTATAGGAAAAATCACAGATCTTCAGATCCAGGAAGCTCAACGATCTCCAAATGTATTCAACCCAAAAAGACCTTCTCCAAGACATGTCATAGTCAAATTGGCAAAACTCAGAGACAAAGAGAGAATCTTAAAAGCTGCAAGAGAGAAGCGTCAAATCACCTATAAGGGAGCCCCAATCAGGTTAACATCAGACTTTTCATCACAAACCCTAAAAGCTAGAAAGGAATGGGATGATATTTTCAAAATACTAAAAGACAAAGATTGCCAGCCAAGAATACTCTACCCTGCAAGGCTATCCTTCCGAAATGAGGGGCAAATAGTATATTTCTCAAACAAAAACTGCGGGAGTTCACTACCACATGACCACCCTTACAAGAAATCCTCAAGGGAGTACTGGGTTTGGTTCCTGAAAAATAACTACCACTGCCATAAAAACCCAAGAAAAATCTAAACCCGCTAGTATAATAAAAATGGCATTCATGAAGAGAAAACAAGCTAACAAAAACACTATCTACAACCTAAGGAACCAACAAACACAGAAAACAAACAGTAAATCAGAAAGCAAGGAACAAAAGACATCTAAGACAACCAAACAACCAATAAAATGCTAGGAATAAATCAACACCTTTCAATAACAACTCTTAATGTAAAAGGCTTAAATTCCCCAATTAAAAGACACAGACTGGCTGACTGGATCAAAAAGCAGGACCCAACTATATGCTGCCTACAAGAGACCCACCTCACCCATAAAGATTCACACAGACTAAGAGTGAAAGGATGGAAAAAGATTTACCATGCAAACAGAAAAGAAAAACGAGCTGGAGTAGCTATTCTTATATCTGACAAAATAGACTTTAAACTAAAAACCATAAAAAGAGACAATGAAGGACACTACTTAATGATAAAAGGACTGATCCATCAAGAAGACATAACAATCATAAATATGTACGCACCCAATGTTGGAGCAGCCAGATTTATAAAACAAACTCTATTAGACCTAAAGAAGGAAATAGACACTAATACCATAATAGCAGGGGACCTGAACACCCCACTGTCAATATTAGACAGATGATCTAGGCAAAGAATCAGTAGAGAAACACAAGATCTAAACAAGACTCTAGACCAACTGGAATTGGCAGATATCCACAGAACATTCCACCCAACAACCTCAGAATATTCATTTTTCTCATCAGCACATGGATCATTCTCCAGGATAGATCACATATTAGGTCACAAATCAAGTCTCAATAAATTCAAAAAAATTGGAATTATCCCATGTATCTTCTCAGACCACAATGGATTAAAACTAGAAATTAATAACAAACGAAACTCTGGAAACTATACAAACACATGGAAATTAAACAGCATTCTACTTAATGACATATGGGTCCAAGAAGAAATCAAGCAGGAAATCAAAAAATTTATTGAAACTAATGAAAACAATGATACATCATACCAAAACCTGTGGGATACTGCAAAAGCAGTATTGAGGGGAAAATTTCTCGCATTAAACGCTCACTTCAGAAGAATAGAAAGATGGCAAGTGAACAACCTAACACTTCTCCTTAAAGAACTAGAAAAACAAGAACAATCCAAACCTAAAGTTAGCAGACGGAAAGAAATCATTAAGATCAGAGCAGAACTGAATGAAACTGAAAACCAAAAAACAATTCAAAAGATCAACGAATCAAAAAGTTGGTTTTTTGAAAAGATAAATAAAATTGACATACCATTAGCATGGCTAACAAAAAAAAGAAGAGAGAAGACTCAAATAACAAAAATTAGAAATGAAAACGGTGATATTACAACTGATTCATCTGAAATACAAGGAATCATTCGAGACTACTATAAACAACTATACGCCAACAAATTTGAAAATCTGGAGGAAATGGATAAATTTCTGGACACACACAAGCTCCCAAAACTGAACCGTGAAAACGTAGAAAATTTGAACAGACCAATAACATTAAAGGAGATTGAAGCTGTTATCAGAAGGCTCCCAACAAAGAAAAGCCCAGGACCAGATGGATTCACAGCAGAATTTTACCAAACATTCAAAGAGGAATTGACACCGATTCTTTACAAACTATTCCAAAAGATTGAAACGGATGCAAATCTCCCAAACTCATTCTATGAAGTAAACATCATCCTGATACCAAAACCAGGTAAAGATATAACCAAAAAAGAAAACTACAGGCCAATATCCTTGATGAATATAGATGCAAAAATCCTCACTAAAATACTAGCAAACAGAATACAGCAACACATACGTAAAATTATTCATCACGATCAAGTGGGATTCATCCCAGGGATGCAAGGTTGGTTCAACATACGCAAATCAATAAATGTGATACACCATATTAATAAACTCAAACACAAGGACCATATGATCATCTCTATAGATGCTGAAAAAGCATTTGATAAAGTTCAGCACTCATTCTTGACAAAGACCCTCTATAAGTTAGGTATAGAGGGAAAGTATCTCAACATAATTAAAGCCATATATGCCAAACCCACAGCCAATATCATTCTGAATGGGGAAAAGCTGAAAGCTTTTCCTTTAAGAACAGGAACTAGACAAGGATGCCCACTCTCACCACTCCTATTCAACATAGTGTTGGAAGTACTAGCCAGAGCAATCAGAGAAGAGAAGGAAATAAAGGGTATCCAGATTGGAAAAGATGAAGTCAAACTGTCCCTCTTTGCAGATGACATGATCCTATATATCGAACAGCCTAAAACCTCTACAAAAAAACTGCTAGAATTGATAAATGATTTCAGCACAGTAGCAGGATACAAAATCAACACACAAAAATCAGTAGCATTTCTTTTCTCCAATAGTGAACATGCAGAATGAGAAATCAAGAAAGCCTGCCCATTTACAATAGCCACCAAAAAAATAAAATACTTAGGAATTGAGTTAACCAAGGAGGTGAAAAATCTCTATAATGAGAACTACAAACCACTGCTGAGAGAAATTAGAGAGGATACAAGAAGATGGAAAGATATCCCATGCTCTTGGATTGGAAGAATCAACATAGTGAAAATGTCCATACTACCCAAAGTGATATACAAATTCAATGCAATCCCCATCAAAATTCCAAAGACATTTTTCTCAGAAATGGAAAAAACTATCCAGACATTTATATGGAACAATAAAAGACCACGCATAGCCAAAGCAATGCTGAGCAAAAAAAATAAAGCTGGAGGCATAACACTACCTGACTTTAAGCTATACTACAAAGCTATAATAACCAAAACAGTATGGTACTGGCATAAAAACAGACACACTGACCAATGGAATAGAATAGAGAATCCAGAAATCAACCCACACACTTACTGTCAGCTGATCTTTGACAAAGGCAACAAGCCTATTCACTGGCGAAGGAACTGCCTCTTCAGCAAATGGTGCTGGGATAACTGGATATCCATATGCAGGAGAATGAAACTAGATCCATACCTCTCGCCATATACTAAAATCAACTCAAAATGGATTAAGGATTTAAATATACACCCTGAAACAATAAAACTTCTTAAAGAAAACATAGGAGAAACACTTCAGGAAATAGGACTGGGCACAGACTTCATGAATACGACCCCAAAAGCACGGGCAACCAAAGGAAAAATAAACAAATGGGATTATATCAAACTAAAAAGCTTCTGCACAGCAAAAGAAACAATTAAAAGAGTTAAAAGACAACCAACAGAGTGGGAGAAAATATTTGCAAAATATATATCTGACAAAGAATTAATATCCGGAATATATAAGGAACTCAAACAACTGTACAAGAAGAAAACAAGCAACCCAATTAAAAAATGGGCAAAAGAGCTAAATAGGCATTTCTCTAAGGAAGATATCCAAATGGCCAACAGACATATGAAAAAATGCTCAACATCACTCAGCATCCGGGAAATGCAAATCAAAACCACATTGAGATACCATCTAACCCCAGTTAGGATGGCTAAAATCCAAAAGACTATGAACGATAAATGCTGGCGAGGCTGCGGAGAAAAAGGAACTCTCATACATTGTTGGTGGGACTGCAAAATGGTGCAGCCTCTATGGAAAATGGTATGGAGGTTCCTTAAACAATTGCAAATAGATCTACCATACGACCCAGCCATCCCACTGTTGGGAATATACCCAGAGGAATGGAAATCATCAAGTCGAAGGTATACCTGTTCCCCAATGTTCATTGCAGCACTCTTTACAATAGCCAAGAG
Organism: Cynocephalus volans; assembly: GCF_027409185.1. Classification (NCBI taxonomy): domain Eukaryota; kingdom Metazoa; phylum Chordata; class Mammalia; order Dermoptera; family Cynocephalidae; genus Cynocephalus; species Cynocephalus volans. The sequence goes on from NC_084472.1 coordinate 52,908,145, forward strand.
TTGGAACCAGCCCAAATGCCCATCATCAGATGAGTGGATACGGAAAATGTGGTACATCTACACAATGGAATACTACTCAGCTATAAAAACGAATGAAATACTGCCATTTGCAACAACATGGATGGACCTTGAGAGAATTATATTAAGTGAAACAAGTCAGGCACAGAAAGAGAAATACCACATGTTCTCACTTATTGGAGGGAGCTAAAAATTAATATATAAATTCACACACACACATACACACATACACACACAAACCGGGGGGCGGGGAGGAAGAAGATATAACAACCACAATTATTCGAAGTTGATACAACAAACAAACAGAAAGGACATTGTTGGGGGGGAGGGGGGGAGGGAGAAGGGAGGGAGGTTTTGGTGATGGGGAGCATTAATCAGCTACAATGTATATCGACAAAATAAAATTTAAAAAAAAAAAAAAAAAAAACATAGGAGAAACACTTCAGGAAATAGGACTGGGCACAGACTTCATGAATACGACCCCAAAAGCACGGGCAACCAAAGGAAAAATAAACAAATGGGATTATATCAAACTAAAAAGCTTCTGCACAGCAAAAGAAACAATTAAAAGAGTTAAAAGACAACCAACAGAGTGGGAGAAAATATTTGCAAAATATATATCTGACAAAGAATTAATATCCGGAATATATAAGGAACTCAAACAACTGTACAAGAAGAAAACAAGCAACCCAATTAAAAAATGGGCAAAAGAGCTAAATAGGCATTTCTCTAAGGAAGATATCCAAATGGCCAACAGACATATGAAAAAATGCTCAACATCACTCAGCATCCGGGAAATGCAAATCAAAACCACATTGAGATACCATCTAACCCCAGTTAGGATGGCTAAAATCCAAAAGACTATGAACGATAAATGCTGGCGAGGCTGCGGAGAAAAAGGAACTCTCATACATTGTTGGTGGGACTGCAAAATGGTGCAGCCTCTATGGAAAATGGTATGGAGGTTCCTCAAACAATTGCAGATAGATCTACCATACGACCCAGCTATCCCACTGTTGGGAATATACCCAGAAGAATGGAAATCATCAAGTCGAAGGTATACCTGTTTCCCAATGTTTATCGCAGCACTCTTTAAAATAGCCAAGAGTTGGAACCAGCCCAAATGCCCATCATCAGATGAGTGGATACGGAAAATGTGGTACATCTACACAATGGAATACTACTCAGCTATAAAAAACGAATGAAATACTGCCATTTGCAACAACATGGATGGACCTTGAGAGAATTATATTAAGCGAAACAAGTCAGGCACAGAAAGAGAAATACCACATGTTCTCACTTATTGGTGGGAGCTAAAAATTAATATATAAATTCACACACACACACACACACACACACACACACACAAACCGGGGGGGGGGGGGGGAAGAAGATATAACAACCACAATTATTCGAAGTTGATACGACAAGCAAACAGAAAGGACATTGTTGGGGGGAGGGGGGAGGGAGAAGGGAGGGAGGTTTTGGTGATGGGGAGCAATAATCAGCCACAATGTATATCGACAAAATAAAATTTAAAAAAAAAAAAAAAAAAAAAAGATTCTTAGCTCACAACAAGGGTGAGAAGGGGAAAATCATACTCTGGCAGACTCACCAACAGTAGCAGGAAGGAACAACGTGACAGCCTGGAAGCCACGTTAAGAAATATAAACCCGACAAAGCAGGAGACAGAACACCAAGGAGAGTAGTCTGGGGCTATTTCATACCAGGGCAAACTGACCCACCCAGGCAGGTTTTCCCGAAGGAGACATTTTATTAGAAGAACAGTGCAATAATTGATGTTCAGAATGGCTGAGTCATCCTGCAGAGGTGAAGTTGTGTTCTGTCTACGCTGTTTAAAGAGTCACAGGAGTACGGGCAGAGCGCTAGGCTTGCATAACGCCAGGTATAACAGGCTGCCCTGACTAGAACCATGATCTGTTTTCGGAAACTTTAATGGGTTTAGTGTTTGGTAAAAGCATCACTTTAAAGTTTGCAGCAGAAACTGCTTCCTAAGAGAAATACTTCCTAAGAGGTGGGTATAAAATTTCTTATTGGAGCAGGCTGTCCCTTTCAGTCCCTCTTCAGGGAAAGTCCCTCTCTGGGGATAACGTAACGCAAAGGTAGAGCTAGACCTCTTTGGAGAGAAAACCTGGATTGGGCACACTGTTCCAAATACAGATTTCTTTTCTTTTCTTTTCTTTCTTTTTTTTTTTTTTTTTTGTTAAAAGATGACCGGTAAGGGGATCTTAACCCTTGGCTTGGTGTTGTCAGCACCGCGCTCACCCAGTGAGCTAAGCTGCCATCCCTATATAGGATCTGAACCCGTGGCCTTGGTGTTATCAGCACCACACTCTCCCAAGTGAGCCACGGGCCGGCCCTCAAATACAGATTTCTTAAGCTGAGGAGTTAAGCTTTTTCTCAGTTCTGCAAATTAAGTGGTTTTTGTTTGTTTGTTTGTTTGTTTTAGCAAAGATTTGTTATTTTCTTAGAAGAGATTTTACTTTTCTTAGTAGGGAGTTAGATTGCTCTATGTCTGTAAGATATCACCTGTTCTTGGCAGTTGTATTCTCAAACAAGTAGGAGATTTAGTTCTGAGTTTCCATGGGAACATGAGGACTCCAAAGACTTGAAGTTGACCTCACACTAAAGGAAAGGCTATGCAAAGGAAGTGGACATATCTCGGATGCAGAGTTGTTTAAGTCATTTAAGTAAATACTCCAACATGTAGGGATGTTAGATTGCTACTGTCCAATGTAATATTATTTGTCTCACTCAAGGCCATATGAAAGCTCTTGTCAGGGAAGAGGGACTTCCCTGAAAAGAGTAGCCATTCCTTCTGACAATCCTACTAGCCCCACTCTAGGTCAGAGGATGAAAAATTGAAGGTTAAGCTTTAGACTGGAGGAGGGAGGGAGAAAGTCCCTTGTCACCTGCACTATCAGGTCAGTTTTTGGGGGCCCCATGGCAGTGTATGGCCATGTGGGAGCTGGCACGTACATTTGCAAGTAGGCTGAGAGCTAAACATGGTAAGGAACTCTGAGGATGGGTCCAGCCTGGGAGCTCAGAGTGTAGCCGCATCTGTTTGAAGTTATCACTTGTTATTTGGGTTGTATTTCCTTTTTTCTGTTACCTAAACAACATGTCAGTGAAGTCTGGCTGCAAGTGATTGGCCCCAGAAATGAATGTTTGGGGGAGAACAGAGAAGGTGGGTCTCACATAGGAATGAAGCAGCTATGAGCAGGGGTCACCAGCAGAGAGCAGAGGTGCGCAATGGAGCAGTTGAGGGCTCAATGGCCGTTAGCAGCCAAGGGAGGAGTAGGGTCGCTTCATAAGGCAGTCACAATGGAGGCCTAGCCAGGACCTGCTCCTGGGCATGCGGGAAGCAGCACTGGGGGCCTCACAGAGCTCTCTAGAGGACACACTGAAGGTTGCTAATTCCTGGCAATTAGCAAATCAGGATTGGAGCCAATATAATTTGAGGATTTCATGAAAAAAATCCCCAACTACAAATCACTGGGCCTTCAACATTTGGGAAACACTTGGAATCAGAAGACTTGTGTTCAAAAATTTTATCTACCACTTACTAGCTATGTGACTTCCAGCAATCCACTCAAAGCCCCCCCAGTCTTGGTTTCCTTACACAACAAAAGGGGTACCTAACATTTACCCTCCAGATCTCTTAAGGTTGTTTTAAGGTTCAAAGGAGGCAAAGCTCAAATATATTTTGAAAATGGTAAAATACTATGCAGACTTTAAGTACTATTTTATTTTTGAAAGTGTTCCAATTAAATGATGAAACATGTTAAAAAATTTTTGCTTTTACTAATAATCTGTGTCCCTAACAAGCACTCCAGGGATTCTATACAGCTGGTGTGGGAAACACACATGGCATCTGTCCTGGCTAGTAGTCCCACCGTACCTGCTGTGCAGGAAAGGACTGTCCCTAGGAGGCAGCACATGGGGGGATGGGGAGGAGGAGAGGGGTGGTGTGATCATCCCTGATTGCCAGGAAAAATAGAAGCTGCCTCCAAAGCAAATAAATAAAATGCAGAAAAAGCATAGACCCAAGATAACCAAGCAGAGGGAAAAAAAATTTTTAAGTCATGAGATGACAGTTTAAAGAATATTAGCATTCTGAGTAAAACTTCAGGAGACTATAGACAATTGATTAATCAACAAGGTCTTATTCAATTAACTTTAATTGGACAGTGTTTGATAAGCAGCTCTTTTAGGCAGGGCACTGTAGAAGTTACAACGTTGAACAGATCTCCACCTTGTCCTTAAGGACCTGCAATCTTGAGAGAAAACACACAGAAGCACAAAAGCAGTGACAGGCTGAACATGAGCAGTGAGATGCTACATTTATGCTGGCCATGAGCCACCCAGGGCTACCAAGCACCTGAAATGCAGGCCAAGTTGAGAGCTGCTGCATGTGTAAAATACACATCAAAGTTCAAAAGCTTGGTACAAAAAAATGTAAAATGTGTCTAATAAATTTCATGCTGATTACATGTTGCTGTAGATTGGAAGCCCCCCTAACCTCATGGAAGCTTAAATCCTCACTGTAACTGTTGAGGGTGGGAAATCTTATGATAATAAGGTAAGACCTTGAAGAGGTGGTTAGATTGTAGGACTGTGCCAGAGTGAATGGATTAATAATGGTGGTCAGGGGCATGGTTCTGAGGAGAGCACAAGAAGGGTCTCTTTCTCTCTGCTCTGCCATTTTCTGCCATGTGAGACCCCTGGGTCACAGTCGCCACCACCAAGGCCTTCACCAAATGTATTCCCTGGACTTTGAATTTCTCAGCCTCCAAAACTGTAAGCAATAAATTTCATTTTCTTATAAATAACTCAGTTCCAAGTATTTTGTTATAAGCATCCGAAATGGACTAATACACATGTCAGAATGATATTTTGGGTATATGGGGTAACATAAAATACATTATTAAATTTTTTGAAAAATTTGCCTTGAAATAGACAAGCATCAATTATCTGATAAATTTATTTATGTGGGAATCCTCACACTCAAATGAGATTTAATTAGATGTTACTGTGTCCCTGTTGAGCTCAATTCTGTCTGTTTAGCACCATTCTTGAGAGCCTCCTTCTCAGTCTGTGTTTCTTCTTCCTGCTTGTGCAGCAGTCCTGGAAATGTAGTCAGAAGGCAGAGACTCGGTTTTCACCTGAATTTAATCTCAATCTGATTCCCGTTGAGATTCAAATAAAATGCTCATTCTTTATCCCAATGGCTTGTTTCCCAGATTGAGGGAGGACACAAAACACATACCTAACAGCAGATTTCTCATGTGTTGAATGCCCTGGGGGAGGGGACTTTTGTCACTATTCAGTTTTGTCACTATTCATGAAATGAGTACTTCTCCTTAGCTATCTCATATGGATGGTTGACTAATTAGATGAAAAACAGCCTGGTTAGAATCCTTTGGCTTCCTGATGATGTGTACCCTGCAGTTGCACCTTCTCCATGCATGCAACAGTGGCTGACACACAGTAGGTGCTCAGTAAGTAGTTGCATGGATGAATGATAAACATAGTTATTCTTCAGGAAATCTGAAGTCCAGTCACTGAAAGAAGCATAGAGGCTCATGCTTTCTCTTTTAAATGGTTAGTGATGAGAAGTTAGCCCTGTGGAGATTCTGACTTTATTCTGTTTGTTTGCACCAAACCTGAACTTCGCATAGACAGGACAGACCTTTCGCCCTGTATACCTTCTCTTCTTTCTGGGCTGACCTGCTCTGCCTGCAGCCCACACACCAGCCTTTCTTTTCCCACACTTGGCCCAAAGCTGCAAGCTCTCTGAGTTTTTCCCTTTTGCAGCACTATCTACGTAAAGAAAAACTCTGGCAGCTGCAGGCAAGTTCACCTCAGCAATTCTAGAAAATGCTTGTTAATTATTCAGCAGAAAGCACGTGGTCTGAGGGGGCTGCAGAACTAAATCTTCAAATACAAAATCTGCTTCCATGTGTGATATGGAGAATGAAAGGCTTCAAATGACTAACCAGATGAATTTCACACAAGAATTTGTAAAAACTGGATAACTAAAGATTTTGAGCATCTTTTTGTAGATTTATTGACCATTTTTAATTGGGTCATTTATCTTTTTGTTGTTGATTTGTAAGCATTCTTTATATATTCTGGATACAAGTCCTTTGTCAGATGTATGAAAATGTGTTCCAAGTAGTTTTTCCCAGTCTGTGATTTGTCTATTCACTTCCTCCGTGGTGTCTTCATGAGCTGAAATTTTAAATTTTCATGAAATTCAACTTTCTTTTTTGTGGTTAGAGTTTTTTGTGTCTTGTCCAAGGATTCTTTGCCCACCCCACGGTCATGAGGTTATTATGCTTCATTCTAGCAGCTTTGTGGCTGTGGGTATTACATTAGGTCTGTGATCTATTTTGCATTAACTTGTATACAGAGTGAGATAGGGATTGAGGTTCAATTTTTCCACACATACATACAGTTGTTCCAGAAATATTGTTAAAAAGACTTTCCTTTCCCCATTGAATTAGAGCCAATAATTGAAAACAATGATAAACAAGTTGTATATTCAGTGGAATAATGGCATACATTCCATTATTGAATTCCATTTCCAATAATGCAATACAGTCATGAAACAATGGAACACATTCAGCAAGTTTTAAAAAAAGAGCAAACTATGAGTATATGCCACAACCTGAATGAATCTCAAAAACATTATGTTGAACGAAAGAAGCTAAACACAAAAGAGTTCTTACTATATGATTCTACTTCTATGAAATTCTAGAACAGATACAACTAATTTTATAGTGACAGAAAGCAAATCAGTGGTTGCCTGGTTGGGGGTAGGGCTGGAAACTTTCTGGCATGATGGAAATGTCTGTATCTTATTTGGGGGGTTGGTTACATGTGCATATACAATTGTCAAAATTCATCCATCTGACCATCTAAGGACTGTACATCTCAATGTATTAATTACACATCAACTTAAAATGTATTAAAGGAAAAAAAAGGATTAGAATGTGAAGCTTCCTGGACTATGCCCAAGAAATAGCAAAGTTTCTCCCTTTCTAGAGATGGCTTGCTGTAGAAAGCTGGGAGAGAGAGTGGAGACCATGTAAAGTCCTTAACTTTTCCCTGTTCATGAGACTGTGGAATACATTTTTCAAAACATTGGCTAGGAGATTTGCATTTATAACCAGCTGAGTAAATAATGGGACTTTGGGGAGTTGTTTTTTCCCCCTCTGTGTTTTGGAAATTTGAGCCTGGTGTATCTTTTTCCAGCACATTTTATTTAGAAGATAATTTACATTTGCACAAAACCATGGCTCCAGCCCATCTGCTCAACGATTTTGTAAGATCCAACACTCATTAGAATCTGATGTGCATTGATCTTAGTGAGCATATATGAACTTGTGTGCTTGGGATTCAAGTTCTTCTAAAATAACTTCCAGCTCCAACCAGCTACCATAACCCGTTGTTTCTGACATTTACTTTGGAACATCATAGTTAATATTCATTTTAGGGAAACTGAACTATTGGGGGGCTTTAAATTCCCAGTTGCTGCAGCAGATTTTCTTCTATAGTTAAGCAAAATTGTGTTGGCAGTTATGGAGGGGTTCGGGCTACAAGGAAAATTGTTTGTTATTTATACCTGATAGTTTTAGGACCGAAGGTTGTAACAATGAACAGCTACAGCAGTAACATGATTCATATTAATATATGCATGTAAATGAGTTAGAAATGGATTAACATAATTTTTGCGCTTTGGTTTTCCCTCAGAAGTTGAGACTACTGGTTTATTTACGGTCTGCAGTATGCACAGCCAGGCAGTTACGTTGCTGGACAGATGGTAGGGACAGGACGGCCAAGGGCTATGGACCAGTGGGTGAATGCTGACAATACAGTGCATGGGTACAGCTCTTCGAAGAGGCCAGAGCCAGGAGGAGAAAGCACATGAAAACAAAGGCTCCTTTTGTCTTCCAGTGTTCTTAACCCTTCCATGTATTTAGTCCCTTTGTCCCTTAGAGAAAAGGAGAATGGGAGGAGACAGTGAGATGCCAGGACCAGGTTGCCAAGATAGAGCCTTGTAGGAGGAAGGAACCAGAGGAGGGGCCACGGCCACTAGACTCCAGGGTGTTAGTTGTAACCCAGTGAGAAGGTGGACTCTGAGATACTGAAGCCAAAGGACAATTCAGAGAAATGGCCCACAGGCCAGACAGACTCCCAAGGCTGAGGCAGAGGGGTGGCAATGAGACACAGGGAACGGCCTGCTCTCAGAACAGAAATCTGGCCAGAGAGACAGGATGCTGAGTGTGATGGCACCAGAAGACTCCGAGGTCTCTGGTCCTGAGTGGAGATCCTAGGCCATTTGGGAAAGAGCAGAATTCAGCCCCCAGAAAGAGGCCTGTGGGTAGACAGTGAATGCCTAGCCAGAAATGGCCTAGGGGGTGGGGGTGACTATTAGGTAGTCTTCTGTATTTTCCCCTCTTGGTCTTGCATTACAATTTACCTCCTTCTCCGGCCAAGTTTACTCCCACAAACAACAAGTTCACTCCCACAACTACGGAGGTAAACCCTCCCTGCTCAGAAGGGAAGAAGCCTTCATACCCCAGCCCATGTCTGTCCTTTATTTGTGTGTGTGTGTGTGTGTGTCCTGGGGAAAAATACTGAGTGTAGAAAGATACCGGAAGTGTGACACTGATGGGTGTCCCCCACACAGAAGCATGGAACAAGGGGGAAAGTAGTTCCAGACCCATTCAATAGTGGGTTCTCAATATATAAATACAGTATTTTTTTTTCATCTTATAAATATAGTATTTATTTGTCTTTCCTCTGTCAAACCCTGAGCCAACCACTTTCCGCAGGCTGCCTGGGGAGGTATAGGAGAATGAACATACAAGGCGGAGACACGGGAGAAAGAACTATGGGGGGTGGAGACAGTTCCTTCACATGGCAGAGAGGATGCGAAAGGCCACCATTAGGCATAAGAGTCCCGTGGCCTCCGATAAGGCAAAGACCAGATGGCTTAGAAGCAGAGCTGTCACTTCAGAGAAGGGTTCCTGGCATAACCAATGGTGTGGCTCCCAAACACAGTCCCAATCCCAGCCCCAGAAACAGCCACCCCAACTGTGGCAGGTCCAGCCCAATGAATTCGGCTGCTGTGTTGATGTCCATTGAAATGGTGCTGGTTTGGAAGTTGCTGCTAGGGACAAGTGAGGTCAGGGGACGTGGGACTGCCAAGCTGCTGAGGCTCTCATCTGTCAGTGTCTCTGGCCGTTTCAACACCACTGCAGACAGTGGTCGGCTCAGCAGCTGAGAGGTGCTCCTGACCAAGGAGAGGGTGGAGATGAACTTGGAGCAAGTGTGCATTTTCAGGAGATGAGGGGCTGTGGCAGGAGAGCTGCCTCCAGTGCAGAGAAGACAGAGAGAGCTACATACAGTATTTGAATGAATGAATGCATAATTTAGAAGCATGTAGTAGTAGGTTTTCATTCCCCTAAAAACTGTCTTTATAGCTGTATGGTTTATAATATACATAATCCTCTACTTCCTGGGATAGAATCCATTGACTCCTCCCTCCAAGCCATTGTGAAACGCACCTGCTTTGACTTTCTTCACAGAATCTCGCGTTTACTTTTTATTCTCTAATGAGGGCACAGTATTGGTGATGATAGGGTCATGGAAACAGGGTGGTTCTTCCTACCAGCTGAAGGTGCAACAACAGAGGCGCTGGCTTGATTTCCAAGTCTAACAAGGCAGATTATGCAAAAGCTTTCACGCTCAGTGTAGCCACCTTCAGAAGAGGCTGCAGCACCACGCTAGTGTCCTTTCCTCTCTCTCAGGCCCCCAGCTCTGTTAGGGGTGCCTGGGCCTAGCCATTCCCAAGGTACCTGCTTCGGGCAGTGAACGAGCACATTCAAGCATGCAGCCACTCTCTTTTCAGAGTAACTTAGTGTCGAGAAAGTATTTTACAAGTGGCAAATATATAAGTTCCCACCATATTTTCTTATTCTCTTGAGTCACAGAGCTGTCTCGTTTTATGTCCTGGCTGTCTGTGCTGATACCTGTCTCTGTTTATTCATCTCTGTATTGCACGGAATTGACCAAAGTTCTTTCTATATGGCATGTATTGAATGTGCATCAAATAAAGTTGGTAAGGAATACATAAATAAATAAAGACAAAGCCAACAGGAGGAAAAAAAATAAAGTACTTTAGTGTCAAAAATGCCTCTTGGCTGAGTATCCACTAGATGCTGGTCAGAGTGCTGCGAACTTTATAGTTATGATGCCCTTTGGAACTCATGTTGACCCTAGAAGGTTAATGTTATCTCTGCTTTCAGAAGCAGAAACTTAGATTCAGAAAGCAAGAGACTTGCTCAAGATCAGAACTGAAATTCTTATTCAGGTCCACCCCATTCCAAAGCCTGTTCTTTTTCCACTACACTGTTCAGATTTCTCAACCATAAAGGCGCTTTTGTTCTCAATAGTTTCCTGTTAAAATATTCTGGAACAGTATTAAACCTCAAGTCTCAAGAGCTAAGGTCTTGGTTATGCCATTTTTTTTTTTTTTTTTTGGCTGTAAGAAATTACTACAAGCTTAGTGCTTAAAACAGCACAAATTTATTCTCTTACAGTTCTGGAAGTCAAAGTTCAAAATCAGTTTCACTGGGTTAAAATCAGTGTTGACGGAGCTGATGCCTTCTGGAGGCTCTGCAGGAGAATCTGTTTCCCGGACTTTTCCACTTCTAGATGCTGCCTACACCTCTTGGCTCATGACCCCTTTCTCATCTTCAAAGCCAGCAGCGTAGCATCTTGCTTCTATGGTTACATTGTTTTCTGTCTTCTGTGGTCAAATCTCTGTCTGCTCCCCTCTTATAAGGACAGATGTGATTACATTTAAGGCCCTCCTGGATAATCCAGGATGATTTTTCCATCTCAAGATACTTAATTTAATCACATCTGCAGTCTCTTTTGCCATATAAGGTAATAGTCACAGGTTCTGTGGATTAGGACATGAACGTCTTGGTGGGGCCGCTATTCAGCCGGCCACACCAGGTATGACTTGTAGCTGCACTGGCTGATCGAAGCTAGTGCCTGTTCTGATGGGTTGGGGTCTGTGCCAGTTGTCTATATTTTAACTATAATTTCACTCCAACTAGGTGTCTGATGGAGTTTGGATGTGTTGTCCCCTCCAAAACTCATGTGGAAATTTGATCCCCAATGTGGCAGTGTTGGAAAGTGATTGACTCATGGGGGCGGATCCCTCTTGAATGGATTAATGCTCTCCCTGGGGGAGGGAGGATTAATGAGGGAGTTCTCGCTCTATTAGTTCCCAAGAGAGATCGTTGCTTAAAAGGACCCTGGCACCTTCTCTCTCTCTCTTGCTTCCTCTGGCCATGTGATCTGCTTGTACCCGCTGGCTCCCTGCCACTTTCCACCATGAGCAGAAGCAGCCTGAGGCCCAGGCCAGATGCAGCTGTCCCAGAATCGTAAGCCAAATAAACCCCTTTCCTTTAAAAACTTCCCAGTCTCAGGTGTTCTGTTATAGCAACACAAAATGGACTAAAACAGTGTCAAATATTTTGAGTATGATCCCTGTTGTCATCCCTCTTCCTTAGGGTGCTGAGTGGATATGAATTTGTAGAAGGCTGAAAAAGACCACTAGTGAGCTCGGAGATGCATGAAGCTGATTGGAGTCTTGCTGTGAGAAAGTCACGAAAAGGAAAACCATACCCTAGAAAAGTCCAAGGATGGGTCAGTCATATCAGAGACAGTTAAGACAAAAGCCACAGGAAAGTAAAGAACATAGTTTCTCGACCTGCTGAGCAGGTAATAAGCAACTTGACAGAGAGCTTTCTGGAGTTTCAATTTGACCCAAATCCCAGGCAGAGAGACAGCCTGGGGAACTAATCGAGAAGGGCTTGTTTCTGAGCAAGAAAGGTAAGGCAGAGTTCAGGCCAGCCTGGAAGCCGGACTCCAGAGAGGACTAAACAGGACTGAGCATGCAAATACAGGCAATTTATTTCCCACACAGGTCTCTGACCTATCCCAGGAGACTGTGACTTGCCTCCCTCCTTTGGTGGCAATGCCTCCCTAAGAATAGTCACTGGATCAATCAGTCACACAGAATCTCTTGGTAAAATGTAGGATCTGAGACTCTTCCCATAACAATCAGACACTCTGGGGTTGGTGTCCTGGAATATGCATTTTTATAAGAACAGGTAATTCTTACATCCCAAAGTTCCCAGGCAGGAGCACTGTGACTACCACATTTGAGGAGACTCAAGAACATCATCTTTTTGTAGGATTCTGTACAAATTGTTTCACTCATGAGTGAAACAGTCATAACCGTCATGGGAGAAGACCCCCCCGAAACATGCGAGACCTGAGAGGGCAAATAGGTTTCTACTTCACTAGCCAACTGGGATTGATTGGTAGTGGCTGCCTGCATGTGGTGTTGAGATAAATTAATTAGGAGGCCTTGCCTGGGCGTGGACAGGAGGAGAGCAGTGATAAATTAGTAATGTCTGCCAAGGCCATGGGTTTGGTGATAGTGGGTATGGTGAATGAGTGCCCCCATCTCCTGTTTTCTTCCAGAAAGTCCTAGCTGTACTTTCTCATTTTATGGTGAGGTATGGTGCATGTACAAAAGGCTGGAGGGAAACACGTATGTACACTTTAAAGAACAAAAATAGAATGCATCTTTTTAAAAATTTCTCTAGATAGTAGGTTCCAAAATCTCCTTGGGTAACACGTTGCATTGTCTCACAACTTTCTTAATGTCTATTTAAAATAAATCCCTTTTGGCACAATTTAAGTCCAGTCCCTTTCATCTTATCCTCAGAGGAAAACAGAACAGCTGCTCTTGCTCTCTTATTCAATATGCTTCCCTATTTTTAAGAATTCAATTCTCTAGAAAAAAAAATTAATGAGACTCTTCTATTCCGATGACATACTCGTTTGGTGGACTGAAATTTTTCCTCCCCCAAGCTCAAAATTCTTGGTCACGGAGACAAATTAGAATAGAGCATTGAGAGTAGAAGGAATTTAGATGTCATCCAACTCTCTTTTCAGTGATGTCACTAGAGGCATAGGGGAATAGAGGAACAGCCTTGCCCACACTGCAGAATCAAACTGAGACCCAACCATCCTACCTCTTAACTCAGAATTACTTATACCAGACCATGATATTTCACAAATGTGTTTTGAACTGAGAGAATAAACGCAAGACCAGACATGTGTTGGGTTCATTTTCTGTACATATCAGTGACTTCCTTCCTATCTTAAGCTCCTGGGTCTTTTTGCCAGAGAGCTTCAGACCCACACCTAGGACAGGCCAGAAGAACTGGGGGACTTGTTCCCCGGGAGCAAACACTTACCCAGTGAGGGTGAGAATGGATGGATAAATACCCCTGATTTCTCACCCCTTCTGGATGGGACAATTTTGGTGACTTAGAGGCTCCTCAGCAGGACTGAGCTCAGTTGCCCACCCCAGTGACCCTGTCATCGATGTGCCCGTTATTTGCTTTCCTTTTATCCTTCCTACTGCCCACTCCCTCATTATACTTTCTGAGATCATCTACCAAGTAAGCTATTTGCATCCAGTTCCTTATATCAGGATCTTCTTTGGGGGAAAAGCAAATTAAGTCCACGCTTTACAAGAAAAGAGCTTTACAAGACATTCAGCAGGACCTGTGAATTCAGGAAATTGTTTATGAATGGATTTCCAATGAAGACATCTTCAGGGGGCCGTCCCTGTGACTCACTTGGGAGAGTGTGGCGCTGGTAGTGCTGAGGCCACGGGTTTGGATCCTATATAGGAATGGCCGGTGCGCTCACTGGCTGAGCGCGGTGCCGACAACACCATGCCAAGGGTTGCGATCCCCTTACTGGTCAAAAAAAAAGAAGAAGAAGAAGAAGAAGACATCTTCAGGAATTTTATGACAGCTTCATAATTTTATGGGGCTCAGTGCAAAATGAAAATGTGGGGTTCCTTGTTGAAAAACTACTACAAATTTCAAGATGATGACAAAAGAGCACTAAACCAAGGGCAGAGCTCTTCTGAGCTTGGTCCTGTGTGACTGCCCAGCTTGCACACCCATAAAGCTGACCTGGGATTCTTTGGAAGAATTACTGCTGACAATAATGGCACCCTTTGTTGAAAATTACTATGTGCCAGGCACTGTGCTAAGCCCTTTAGATTGCACTGTGCCTTGTATTCCTTATGACTACTGGAGGGGAGAAAAAGGTTTCTTTTCTTTACCCATCTCAAGGTTCACAGCTGAGGCCCCTATAACAAAAGACAGACTAACAAGAGAAAAACTTACAAATGTATTTAATATAAGTTTTCCAAAACACGAGAGCCTCCAGAAATGAAGACCCAAAGAAACAGGTAAACTTGAGTATTTTTCTGCTTAGGTTTGATGAAGAGGTGAATAGTCATGGAGAAGTATGATTGGATAAAGTGTATGATCTAATAGTGATAAATGAAGGAGGTTAGCAAAGCGTGTTTGGTCACATTTTTCTCTGTGGCCCTGTGTTTTCAAAGATAAGGATGTTCCTTTCCTTTGGTATAGGGAGGCCACCTCTCAAATGCAGGTCTTATGACCTGCTTCAGGGGAGAAGGGCTAGGAGAAGGTGAGAGGGCCCTCCTGCTTATGCAGTTTCCTCAAAGGCCAAGGCACCATATTTTGGGGTAGCATGTTTTGAATCCCATCACTACCCCGTGGAACAGATATCATTATGGGAAAATCTATTGTACTAGAGGAAGAACATGTGGTAAGATGCTGAGAAGAGCTTTTTTTATGGTCCTGGAATCATGGCTAAGGTTGAAAGCTACAAAAAAAAAGCACCAAGTATACTCACTGTGATGGGCAGAATAATGGTCTCCTGAAGGTGTTCACATCTTAATCCCCAGAACTGTGCATATATTTACTGTGTGCGGGAAAAGAACTTTGCAGATATGATTAAGGATAAGAACTTTGAGATGTGAAGATTAGCCTGGATTATCCAGGTGGGCCCAACCTTATCCCATGAGTCTTTAAGAGAGTCTTTTCTTGTTGAAATCACTCAGAAGAGATGTAGCCATGGAAAATGGTCAGGAGAGCAACATTGCTGACTTTGAAGATGGAGGAACAGGTCCATAAGCCAAGGAATGGGGGTAGCCTCAAAAAGTTGGAAAAGGCAAGGAAAAAAATTCTTCCCTAGAGTCTCCAAAAAGAAATGCAGCCCTGACAACACTTTGGTTTTAACCCAACAAGACCCATGTTGGACTTCTGACCTACAGAACTTTAGGTCATAAATTTCTGTCGTTTAAGCCACTGAGTTTGTGGTAATTAGTTACAGCAGCCATGGGAAACTAAAACATCCATGTTCAGAAGAGAGCATCCAACAATCAGGCAGATGCCTTCTCTTAGAGCTAAGGAGGGTGACACAGCATGGGTAGAGTCACCATCCCCAACCCCAGTACAGTCCTGCCCCCAGTGAATGTCAGGTGGGGCTGGGGGAAGAGGAGCTGTGGCCAGCAGCCTTGTGAGACACAGTGCCCTCTCATGAGTGAGGGGCTGCTTCTGCCACTCCCAAGGGGATGTTCTCCCTCCTCCAAGCAAGCGAGGAAGAAATTTCTAGGAGAATTGCCCTTCTGGATTGGGGGTGTCTGCCACAAGGGAAACTGGCATCTTGTTTTGCAGGTGGGCACTTGCTGGGCTGAAGTCCAGACAGGTGATTTGCTTGTGTCCAACTCCGAGCTCAGGCTCCCCTATGCTCTGGCCATGCACTGCAATCCCCTGGCCTCTGCTTGTGCTGCCCTTGGACATGGACATCATGTTGTCACAGCGGTAGGCTGTGCATACTGAGCTCCTGGGACCGTCAATGCTTCTTGGGCCTGAGCCCTGTGACAAAACCCTGTCCAGCATCCTGGGAACTTCCCTGCTCTCCATCAGCACCAGGAGGAGAGGGTTACAGCCACAATGAATAAAGGATGCAGGAAGGGGTCAAGGGCCAATGTCCTGGGACCAGAAAACAATAAAACTGATTTTTTAAAAATGTAACAGATAATCTGATTTTTTCTTTGTAAATGATGTTTTCTCTCATTGTAAAACCACCCCATGTTCATTTGTGTTTTCAAAAATATTTGTAGAGCATAATAAGGAAAGTAAAATTCACCATTACCCAGCAACAGTCACTATACATATTGTTTCCTTTCAGCCTTTTTTTTTTACCATGCACTCTTACACATCTATCTTTATCTAAACTAAGATTGTATATAGCTTTTCATTTAACTTTAATGTTAAATTAGTATCTTCCCACATTATTAAAGATTTTTCAGAAGACATTTTTGAACAAAAGCTAATTATCCAACACGTGGACAGTAATTTTAATAATCCCCCTATTCATAGATGTGTACATTTGTTTCTATCTTTTTTTTTTGATTTATCAGTAATAAAGCAGGGTGTTATTGGTGGTGAGCTCCAGCTTGTAAGGAAAAGTGCAGGTCGCATGGCTGGGTTGAATTGTCCTGTGGTATGTACAGCTTGTTCAGTGGCTTTGGAAACGCATCGTAATGTCAGCAATGGCAACTACGCTGCCTGCTTGGATTAGAGAACATTTTGTTATTCCTTCATTTGTTTTTTGCTGTCTTGCATCTGAAACCCCTTCCTGCTTGGCAGCAAAGTGAAAACATGAGGCCAGTTGGTGCTGCTCCCCATTATGGGAGGTGACAAAGGACACTGTCCCCTCTCATTGTTCCCTGGTGATGAGAGCAGGCCCTGTCACCTGGGCTGGGCCAGTCGTGTCCTCTCACCTGGGACTCTGACTCTCAAGAAGTGATGCTAAGTCACAGTGAACCCTGTCCTCAGCTGAAGCCACAGGTGTCCAGCAGCCCATGGGGAATATCCAGGGACTGGGAACCATGTGGCCATGTTTACCTTCATTTGTGTCTAAAATCGAGAATTAGGCATTGGTCAGGACCCCCATTTCCTGCGAAAACATTTCTTTTATGGGGAAATAAGATGAGACCAGTAGTACCTTCTGGAAGATCAGAACCCAGCCTAAACACGCCTGCTTGTGAACTGGAAGCTTTTGGCTTCACTGCCTTTGGTAAATACAAAATTCTGTCCTGTTACTGTTGCCTTAATGTCTTTTACACAGCCCACATTTTGAGATTTAGCCTTAAAAAAAAAAAAGAAAATTAAAACTACATCTTAGACTGTGTGTACACTTTGCCCAGAACCCTGGCCTTGTGTTTTCCACTTCTACGAACTCTGCTTCCTGATGCTGTTGCCGGGCCCTCAGGACTTTGACCATAGAACTCCTGCTCTTTCTAGCCATGGATGAGTTCTCTGAATTTGATCTTCTGCTAAAAGTCCCCCACCTCCAAGCCAAGTGCAAGGCCTGACCTCTGTGGTCAGCACTGAACTAGTTTTGCCCAAGCCTGGCACAGCATCACTGACCGAAGAATCCTCTATGGCCCAGCCTAGTGCTTATGAGTTTGTTGCCAGCTAAATATCAATGTTTTATGAGTCCTCCATCAAAAAAGTTCTCCAAGAATTGGTTCTATGGTAGGGTATATCTGGAAGAGCAAGCATGTGAGAATATTTGACAGAAGGGTAATGGAAGGGACTCGCCCTACTAGCAATTACAATATACTAGAAAGCAAACCCATGGAAAAATAGGGGTATCGCAGTAATAAACAGGACAATGGAATAGAGGTTACAGAATGAGAATCAGGAGGGAAAGATATATTATTCAAGAAATGATATCAATGGACGACTGGCTAGCCATTTGGGAAAATAATTCAGCAGGCTACAAAACGGGAGACTGATATGCTTATGTTAAGGTGCCAGCAAAAATAGCCAAGGTTATAAAGTTTCTTTCATGGCAGGTGATACTGAAAAGTGTCAAAATAATGGCCAAACAGAGCTGGATTCCTGCAGCACGCTTCTGGGTGGAGGCTTTCCATGACCCCCTGTTCCCCGTGGGGACATACAAATATCTATGACACTATTCTCTTGGGGAGTCTTTTGAGTCCCCCTGGACTCTTCTGACTGTTCTGAAGACTCTAGGCTGTGTATCTGGTTTTCACCAGGTCTAAGCAACTTGTTCAAAACAGCTTCAGGGGGCTGGCTGGTTATCTTAGTTTGTTAGAGCGTGGTGCTGATAACGCCACGGTCCAGGGTTCGATCCCTATACCAGCCAGCCAAAAAACAAAAACCAAAAAACAGCTTCGGGACTTTCTTGAGTGTTTCCTGCAAGACAAGGTAAACTGGAAATCAATTTTCCAGGCTTCCCAGAGATGTGACTCTCTCCTCACAGGAGCAAGCCTCAAGCCTGCCTAAGGACTCTTCCTGAAGATTCCTACCGCACTTCTTATATCATAATATTTTCCATCAAGATCAAAGATTTAAGTATAAAGAATATTGGCAATAATAGTACTAATGTAAATAAAGCTCTGAGAAAAGCATAAATGACACATTTGAAAAAATGGATAAAGGATATGAAGACAGAATAGTCTCCCCTTATCTGTGGGCCCCCAGGGGAAGCCTAAAACCTTGGAGATTACCTAATCTGATATGTACCATGTTTTTTCCTATACATACATACCTATGATAAAGTTTAATTTATAAATTAGGCACAGTAAGAGATTAGCAGCTAATAATAAAATAAAGCAATTACAATAATATACTGTAATAAAAGTTATGTGAATGTGGTCTCTCTCTCTCAAAATATTTCATTGTACTGGACTCATCTATTCTCAGACCATGGTTGACTGTGGGTAACTGAAACTGCAGATAAGGGGAGCCACTGCAGTTCAAAGAGTGCAAAATACATTAGCAAGAATGAGTAAGAAAAGATGCTGTAATTCTCAAATAATTAAATAAATGAATTTCCAAACAATAAATCATCATGTTTTAATTATCAGATTGGCGAAGATTTAAAAGGTTGATAATCTACAATGCTGGTGAGAGTGTGGGAAATAGACAGTCTTACTCACTTCTGGAGAATGTTGGTAAAGTTATCTTGAAGAGGAATTTGGTAATAAATATCAGAAGTTTAAGAGTACATAGCTGGAAGGAATGAAAAAATGGTACAACCCCTTTGGGAACTAGCTACTTTCTTATAAATTTAAATACACATCTACCATACGACCTAGTCATTACATTCCTGGGTACCCAAGACAAATGAAAACAAATGTCCATACAATGTCATGCACACAAAATTTATAGAAGCTTTTTTCATATTATAGCTCAAAACTGGAAACAACCCAAAGGTGTGTCAACCAAGAAATGCATAAACAAATTGTGACATACCCACGCTGTCCATTCCATCCACTGGAATAATACTCATCAACAAAAATGAAGAAACTAAAACATACAACAACCCAGATGAATCTCTGAAGGGAAGCCAGACACCAGAGTGCATACTGTATAATCCCATTTTTTTTTTTAATCTAGAAAATGTAGAAAGCAAATCAGTGGTTGCCTGGTGCAGCAGGTGGATGGACGGATAGAATGAAAACAGGAAAGAAGAAACTTTTGGGTGATAGAAATATTCTGTATGTTGATTATGCTAGTGGTTTCACAGGTATATATGTATATTCTTTCACAAATGTGTATATATATATATATTCACAAGTATGCCTATACATGCTAAAATTCATTAAATTGTACGTTTTATATAGGCCCATTTATTGTATGTAAATTATATTTCAACAAAAGTGATTTTTAAAGTTTGAGACTGCACTCTCTTTGATCCAGCGATTCTACTTCCTGGGATTTATCATACAGAAGTACGCAGACACCTGTGGAAAGATGCATGTACATATACAAATGTGCATTGCAGGATAGTTCACAGTTGTACAAACATTAAAATGGCCATAATACCCATCAAGAGGAAGTAGATAAACAACCAAAGGCTAAAGAGCTGTCATAGTCTACCCTGCAAACTCCAAGGGGCTGTGTCTCCAGACCTGGCACAGTATGGGGCACAGTTTATGTACAGATGTGGAAGGAGGGCCAAGGTATATTTAGTGAAAAAAAAAATTGACTTTCAGGAATAGAGGACCCTACCTAGAATGGAATTATTTATGTTAGGACCAGAATTAATTTGGTGTCTTTAGGGTTATGTGACAAGATTGAGGGTCTTGCAAGGAGACTGTTCTTCAGTGAGGCTGAGACATCCCTGGAAGAGGTGAAACAGGATGAGATGCTGCTTGCTGGGGGAAATGAAAGGAAGAGTTCCAATGCAGAGGAGTGAGAACTCACTCTCCCACCATAAAGGGGCTTTGCCCATTGTGGGTGAGGGTGTGATCAGTAGTTCCTCTGGAACCATGACTTTCTCAATGACAGAATCTCTCCAGCCAGTCCCAGAAGATAGTGGTGTGTCCTCAGGGTTTTGTAACTGCTCTGAGACATGGGGCTTCATGGAACCCTAGCAACACAGGACTGATGGAAGGAGAAAGGGATCCTAAGCCTGATCACTGGGCCATGACACTTGTGCTGGTGGATCCTGATGAAGTACAGAAATTGGTTCCATGAAGGCAGAGAGACAACCAAGCGGAGAGCACAGGGGCTTGGCATACTTGGTTATGATCCTGGTTGTCCTAGGCTCCAACAGGTCCCATCTGGTGGGCAGAGTAGGAAAACCAGGAAGCTGTCCGATGTGCAGACCAGGCAGAATAGAGCTTGGCATGAGGAGCTCTGGTGCCAAGCCTTGGTGAGGGAAACAGGAAGAAGGGTCTGGGAGGCTGAGGGCCCTCAACAGGGTTGATAGAATCACCAAGGAGAGAGGAAGGCAGGCTCCAGTCCAGATATTTGGCAGGAATCAGTTCTGAACAAGGGGAGAGATGGCTGCTAAGGCAACCAGAGTACACTCTTGGGCTCAGTCTGGTTCTCTGCTGAAGAAGATTTTGGGTGGTAGTCACAAATCCACTATAGCCAGGCCACAGATTCCAGGCTCAGGAACACAATTTAAATTCAGGCCCCTTTAGATGTGACTGAGACATCTTGTATTAGTCCATTTCTATTGCTTATAACATAAATACCTGAAGCTGGGTTCTTTGTAAGAAAATGAAATGTATTGCTTACAGTTTTGGAGTCTGGGAAATCCAAAGTCCAGGGAACACGTTTGGTGAGGGTCTTCTTTGGTGGTGGCTATACAGCAATGCAGGGGTATCACATGGTGGAAAATCAGAGCAGAGAGAGCACTCTCCTTTTAAAGCCCTCAGAACCACACCCCTGACCACCATTTTTAATCCATCCACTACAGCATGGTCCTACAATCTAATCACCTCTTCAAAGACCCACCTTTCAATTACCACAATAAGATTTCTCACCCTCAACAGTTACAGTGGGGATTTAAGCGTCAATGAGGTTGGGGGGGTATATCCAATGTATAGCACATCTGATAGAATTTCTCCCCAGCCAGAAGCTGGGACAGGACTAAACCTCCAAGTCAGGGACATCAACATTTCAGCAGAAGAAGCTGAGGAAGGAAAGAATAGAGAAAAGGAGACAAAGCTAACTCAGTGAGTGAAGAAGTACATTCCTGCAAGTCCCCAGGGTCACTCCTGTCTTACTCTCCTCTCAAGGGACAGATTTCCCACAAGAGACCTTGAACTGGTACCTGAATTAGTCCATTTTGTGTTGGTTATAACAAAATACCTGAAACTGGGTGATTTATGAAGGAAACAAAATGTATTACTTACAGTTTCTGAGGCTGGGAAGTCCAAAGTCCATCTGGTGGTGGTGACAGTGACCCAGGAGTCTCACATTGCAAGATGGTGGAAGCAGAGAGAGCAGAGCAAGAGCAAGGTGGACTCTCCTCTTCTTTTAAAGCCCTCAGAACCACGCCCCTGGCCACCATTTTTAATCCATTCACTATTGCCTGGTCCTACAATCCAATCACCTCTTCAAGGCCCCACCTTTCAATGACCATAATAGGATTTCCCACCCTCTTAACAGTCACAGTGGGGGCTAAGTTTCTAATACATAAAACTCAGGGGACACAACTCAAGCTCCAGTGAGTTTTGGGGGGACATAATTCAATCCACTACAGTGCCAGACACCACTTCTTCTCCTTTGGATGGGGGAGGCCCAGGTGGAGTGCAGAGAAGCAGTGAAAGGCTGAGTGATTGGGGGAAGGATGAGGTGGCCCCTCCCAGGCCTGATCCTCTGCATGGGGCCTTTCTATTCGTGAGGCACTGGAGTGGTCTGAGCTGGGGGAGGGGAGGAGGTCTGTATTTCAAACTCCTCTGTATGCTTCATTTTTTGTGGAAGGTGGTGGTTTGAGTAGTTGGAACCAGGTTGTTATCATTCAGAAGGTGTTCTAAGCACTCAGAGGTCATAAGAAGCAATAACACATGCCACAGGATTGAGGGCCGTGGTGCTAGAAGAGAGTCCAGGAACTTTTGGAGAGAAAATGTAGAAAAGAGATATCAAGTCAATACTCATTCTTGGCTTATTACTTTCAGAAATTTGGTGCTTTGCAGGGCTGCTGTTTGTAGATTTGAGCTCTGGGGGCTGCCTTGGCCTGTAAGAGGCATGGCACTGTAATCTGGCCTGCAGGCCTTGGAATGTTCCTAAAAGTAACATGTCCTTGACCGGAACATTGATTGGGGCCAGGAGAGCTGGTAAATCTCTTAGATGGTGTACTGGGCTGAATAGTGTCTCCCCCCAAATTTACACTCATCTGGAACCTCAGAATGTGACCTTATTTGGAAATAATATCTTTGCAGATGTGATCGAGTTAAGATAAAGTCAAACTGGATTATAGTGGTCCCTAAAACCAATGGCTGGTATACTTACAAGGAGTGAGAGCTGGAGACACAGAGACACAGGGAATAAGGTCATGTGACCACATAGGCAGAGATTGTAGTGATCTAGCTGCCAGCCAAGGAACTCCAAGGATTGCTGGGAGCCAGCAGAAGCTGAAAGAGGCAAGGAAGGATTCCCCAGCACCTTCAGAGAGAGCACAGCCCAGCCGATACTTTGATTTCAGACTTCTAGCCACCAGAACTGTGAGAAAATTAATTTCTGTTATTTTAAGTCATCCAATTTGTAGCACTTGTTATGATAGCTCAAGAAAACTAATATATAATACAAAATAATACTAATACATAATACTGATACTACTAATGCTAATAAATAATAATAACCATAGTTCTTGTGCAAGGAGGCATGAGGGAGCAAGTAACATTATTTTTAAGGACAAACAGTGGAGAAAGGAAGCTGAATTTTAAGTTACTAAACTTAGAGAATAAGTAGGAATTCATGTTACCTTAGGGTGTCTTTTGCTGTGAGAACAGCAATTAGAGCAGATGCTGTGGTCTGGTGGACCTGGTGTTAAGTTCCAGCTCCATTACTTACCAACTGTGTGACCTTGGGGGAATTTCTTAACTTCTCTGGGGTTCAGTTTTCTCATTTTTAAACCTAGAATAATAATAGTTCCTACCCAAAGGGTTGTTGTGAAAATGAAATAAAATCAAGCTTGTAAAGCATGGTGTAGGGCCTGGCCCCTCAAAAGTGCTCATAATTAGTAACTGCTATTGTTGTTAAGTTACAAACACAATGATTTTTCTTCAATAAACTCACTTCAGCTGGCACAGAAAAAATATCTTGACCAGGCCAGCAAGTCTCCTGGCAAACACAATCTTTCCAGAGTTCCTGGAAAGACTATTGTGCTATTAAAGTTGTGTCGGAGAGATTCAATCCACTCGTCAACATCATCCATGTAGACAGCCATTCACTGCCTATAGACACTCCCAAAGAAACAGATGCCCTTTGGTTTTCTGCTGAAACATCAATATCAGTTTACTCTTAAGGATCACTCATTCCCACATGAATCAGTAGAAGCATAGTGATAAATGGTTTAGGACTATATTAGTCAGTCTCTGTTGCTTATAACAGAATACCTGAAACTGGGTAATTTACAAAGGAATGAAATTTATTTTTTTCAGTTTTGGAGGCTGGGAATTCCAAAGTCCAGGGAACACATCCAGTGAGGCCCTTCTGGGTGGTGACTCTCTACAGCAACTCTGGGTATCACATCACTAGAGAGAATGGAAGACAGAGCTAACCTTGTCACTTGCCCTCTTTATAAAGCCACCAAAACCACAACCATTACTCCATGAATGGATCAATCC
Organism: Cynocephalus volans; assembly: GCF_027409185.1. Classification (NCBI taxonomy): domain Eukaryota; kingdom Metazoa; phylum Chordata; class Mammalia; order Dermoptera; family Cynocephalidae; genus Cynocephalus; species Cynocephalus volans. Next base: position 52,932,302 of record NC_084472.1, read on the forward strand.
ATTCACAAGGCCACAGTCCTCACAATCTAATCTCCTCTTAAAGGCCCCACCTTTCAGATCTCATAATCGGATTTCCTGCCTTCTTAGCACTGTGACAATCAGAGTCAAGCTTCAGTGTTTTGGTAGGAGGTGAGGGGTGGACATTCAGTCCAGAGCAGGGACCATGGCTGGCTCTCAATACCTCTTCAAATCACTCTTCAAGAAGACACAACTCAGTTTGCCAAGTCAGCTTCCCATCTCTCAGCAGGTCATATCTTTTTATTCCAGGGAACGGAAGCAGGAACCTTTCTGCTTGCTGAGGACCCTGAGTACTCAGCATCTGAGGGTGCTTCTTCCTGTCAGCATTCACAGTCCTGCGGGGATAAGAGCCTCATACTATTTTTTAGCTTCTCGTAGCTTGAAGTTGCTTATCTTTTTTCCCCATTGCAATATTTTTTTCTATTGCCATTTTTTTAATGCTGAATTTTCTAAACTCCTTTGTAATGCTTTTCCTGGTGAGTTCCTCTTGAATGGATCAAGCACTTTCACCTTCTTCATCTGGGAGAACGATTCACATTTGCCACCCATCTATTGGGAAGCTCTGGGCTCAACACATACCCCCAGTCACTATAACACTTTCTCAGGATTTGCATTGATCCCGTACCTGTACAATTTAAGGTCCACTTAAGCTCTGAAGAATATAAATAGATTCCCACCTGCTGAGCTGGTTTCCAGGAAAGATACAGGCCCAGACACCTAGTTCTCTGATCAAAATATAAGTACCTTCTCTCTCTTTCTTTTCTTCTTAATTAAAAGTCCAATAATTTTCATGACAGGCACCCTTGTATCCACCACCCAGATTTCACTAATGTTAACACTTCACCTTATCTGGTTCAAACATTGCATATACAACTTAAGAAACCCCTTCTTCTCCTCTTTCTTGAACCCTCAGGTAAATGCTATCATTTGTATCTTTCTCAGAAATACTTTTATATTTTTGCTCCACCTGGTAGCTTAGGGGCTGGTAAACGGAATCATATTTGTTGCCTTTCCTCCCTTCCACTTCTTTTGGGGGCTTGGATTGTGCTTTTTGAATGAGAGAAAATAGACCCTGGGAATCAATTATTTGAGATGTGGTTTGGGAGAATCTTTGTTCAAGTTGCAAATAGTCTAAATTTGATAAAAAACCACTTGGGTTATAGTAGAAGGGTCCTTTTGACAGATCCATCAAGCCCCAGAATATTACCTGTTTTTCTTAAAAGATGACTGGTAAGGGGATCTTAACCCTTGACTTCGTGTTGTCGGCACCACGCTCTCCCAAGTGAGCCACGGGATGGCCCTTACCTGTTTTTCTTAAAGCCAAAGGTTGAATTTATAATCCTAGGTTTGCCTCTGAAAGGAGATACAAGTCAATTCAAGCCCACAAGATTTTTCCTGTGTAAATTTTTTGCTCAGCACTGGTTCAAGTGCCTAGGGCTGATGTATCAATTAAGATAAAAAGCATTTTTAAAAGAGAGTAATAGGAGACAGGCTATAATGAAGCTTGAAATTGTGTGGCGGGAAAATCTGAGAGCCAAAGCGAATAAGAAAAGACTGAATTGGAGTGAAATCAGGATATGAGAGTGTGATGGCAGAAAGAAAAGCAGAAAAATGAGAAGAAAGATGGTAAGGAACCATGAGAGTCACGTGGTGGCTTACCTTCATTCTTCTAGAAATCTTCCTTTGAATTATTCATGCAACATTCAGCAGAGTGTCATTTTTGTTTTAGACCACTTAATAAATATTGATTGTAATGGCAGAAAATGTAATTAAAAATTAAAGTGCTATTATTCTTAAGATACTGAACCTAGCTTCCTAATATCAGGTGGCAAATTATTGGCACAGTCTTAGACACAGACTTCAGCATAATAGAGCGAATCCTTCAACATCACTTGAACAGGTACTGAATTGTAAGGTAGAACCAATAAATGAGCAAATTTCCCTCCCATAGTACATCTGTTCCTTTTACATTTTTAAAGGGTTCCTTAGAAAATTTTTATGGGAATCCAAATTTAAACTTATTCTGTAATTTTAACTATTTCCCATTAGCAGCTTCTTTTACTATAACTAATACAAAATTTCGTGTGTAGCTATTTTCTCTTTGCATAGTCAACTTGATTGTAAATTTTAGTAAACTCGATCTAATTTTTTATTATTTCTTTTTGTAAAATTAGAGGGTCATTTTTCTGGAAAAATGCTTTCAATTATAGATTTGCAAACTTTATGTTCAGCATGATAAGCTAAGGAGTTACAGACTGTCACAAGCCAACATCTTTTAAATTAGCATTCAAATTTGTTTTGATATTAAAAATGATAAATGGTAATTCTAGAAAGATTGATAATACACAAAATTTTTGAAAATGGAAATAGAAATCACTCATAATAAATATAGATAACCATTGGTAGCATTTTAGTATATTTCCTTTTAGTTTTTTTCTCTATATATGTAAATTTTTAATGAAATTGAGATTATTCTGTATGCAAAGTTTTATTTCCTGCTTTTTCACTTTTTATTATATCCTAATCATTACCTATGTTATTAAATATTATTTAAAAGAGTGATTTTGATTTTCAGTTACTGTATAATATTTTCTAGTATGGACTTAAAATTAATTTAAATACAACTGTATTACTGGGTATTCAGGTTGTTCCTAATTATTTGCTACAACAGTTAAGGCATATCCTTTACATAAATATCTTTGCAGCATCTCCAAATATTTCTATAAGTAATAGAATCCTTCTAGAAGTAGGATTATAGGGTCAAAGACAATGGACATTTTAAAGACCCTTAACAGGTATGCCCAAGTTGAATTCTAGAAATGATATACTAGTTTACTTTCCCAACAGCAGTTTATAAGATGCCTATGCCACCCTTGCCAAGTACAAATATGATTATTAAAGTATTTTTCAAGTCCGAGCCTTGAAATAGGTCCAAGAGTTAGAACTTCCAAGATTCAATGCCAAGTTCAGCAGGTTCAAATGAGGTTGTGAAGGGGAGCTGAGAGAGGAAACAGGCTGGGGACACACTACAAAGTCTTGGAATAATTAATTCCTGCAGATACCATAACACCACAGGTCCTTACATAAGCTAGCCAGTGGATTGTGCATGCAAGGCTGTGCTGGGCTAGCTGAAAGGTGTAGAGAAGAGGTCGGCACCCTGGGCATTTCTTCCTGATGGCTCTCCTAATTTCTCTTTCCTCTGCCTTCTATGTGTTTCCTCACAACATAACCTACTGACGTTGCAAAAGAAACCAAAGGTCTAGGCTTACTTCTGTTTCAAGCCAGTCAACCAAGAGCGACAAATACAAACAACCTCTATTCCGCTAGAAGTAAACCTGAAATTATGATCCACTCCCATTCCCAGGAGCTAGTGAGCTCCCAAATAAAGTGGTGTTTCCATAGCACAACTTGAATCCCCTCCATTTCCAACACTCAAAGAGAAGGGAGGGCACTTCACAATTCCACCTGCCTCCTTTCTGTTTCTTCTCTGGAGCTGGTGGCTAAGTATTCAGGAATTTTGAGAGATGATTGTTAAATATAGTTATTAAACAATGAAGTGATATAAAATAAATTATATTAATAACAAAGGTGATAAATACTCAAAACTCACCGCTTTGTAATCTTACTTCATTTTATTATTATTTACGTCTGTCAAATATGTGTGATGGGAATATATAATGGTGTGCTTTTGTACATCTCTTCTCATCTCCAAGTTCAGTGATGTTGGTGGTAGCTTGAAATCAACCATGGTAGAAGTATTTACACCATAGAAACTGGCCAATGCTATAAAATGGGGCTTGATGTACTGTTTTGTTGATTGTCTAGGCTTAAGAAAATTATAGAAAAATAATGTGGATTAAACTTAAAAGTGTATTATGTCTATAGCTGTTACATTCTGAAAAATATTTAAAAATTGAAGAAATAGTGTTCCAGTATTGAAAACCACTACCTGATTCAGCAAAGAAGTCATTTGTGTCATGATGAGTGAGCATAGTTCCAATGTAGATTTTCATTGTTTCACTTTCGTCTTACGTGTTAATGTACATGAAAATATCAACCAGTGTTTGCGTCAATCACTTCTCAGTCAATGAAGTAAGCAACTTCTCGGCTGAATTGGATAGTAATCAAGCACTTATCTGTAGTGATTTTATGACACTATTATTGATAGAAATATTAAAACTGATAGTGGATTTTGAAAAAACTGCAAGTCACACTGATAGAGAGGTATAAATTGAAAACTAAAGTAAGTATTTTAGCTTTAATTTTTTTTCTAAAATTACATAAATAAATTATTAACAGAAAACTTTACATTAACATTCAAGTGGTCTTATGATTTTACTTATGTGACATCAGATTATTTTTCAAATTCTGATCCCTAAAATGCCAAAATGACAGAATAATCTTGTGGTCAAGTTGAAAGAGGTTTCAGTTTAATGAAATTAATTTATATGAGGGTGAAAAATAGTCTAATAGTAGATCACATACCAGATTTAATGAAAATAAATTTATTGGGAAAACACGTATCAGATTGGGATGTAACTACACGTATCAAATGATTGACTTACAACCGTAGGTTGACTATGGATACAACAATTTGACAAAAACAATAAAACTTTCTGTGAGGATCAAATGGCTATATGGCACTTATAATAAAGAACATTGCATATGTAACTACTTTTTGTAAGCAGTGTGCTACTCATCCTTTATATCAATAAAATGTATAGCAAACATACACATCTTTCCAGAGAGCCGGTTGTTAAACACTTACCAGCACACCTCTGCCCCCCAACCACTTCCACTCTGTGTTGACTGCCCCATAGGTGTGAGTTTCTGTCTATGTTCCCTATCCTCAGTTCTGATCACATCTAACATTCCAGCTCCCTGTCTTTAGAGCAGCCCTTCAATGTCAATGCTGTTACATTTGGCAGAAGTCCATGTGCATGTCTTGGCTCTGCACAGCATCCTTGCACGGTTGGACTGGGTCCCAGTGCCCCTCAGGTCTCTGGCTGGGTTCCTATCAATGCAAGGAGCTCTTCCAAGACTCAGCCATCACTCCCAAGCGTTGGACTCCGAAATCCTGAACTAAATTTTAAAATAGTTATACAAATGTCACATTACATTTTCTCCCCAGAAGGAGCTGTCAACTCTATATTCTCTAGCCTTGGGAATTCTTATGTTGGATGCTCTAACTTGTAGTTTCAAGAATGCTGAATTCTAAACAATTTGTGATGAATTTGCCTTATATGAGTATTTCTGGGATTGAGCAGGGTCCACTCAGGCCACATGTGCAAACATGTGCTGATGCGAAGTGGTAATTAACACGACCATTTCTTTCACTGGGCCAATACAGCTTTGTTAGCTCATCCCAACAGTGAAGTTGCATGGGACTTGGCAAGAAATAACTTCTCTGCTGACCACAATTGAGAAACCTTAAAGAAATGAGGAACGCAAGTGGGAATAATCACAGAATTATTATTTAAATAGTCTCTCCTTCTGCATTAAATTTAGCAAAGATCATTACCTTAGACAACTCCAAGCCCTTGATTTTATTCTTTTTACATAGATTGATTTCCAGGGTCATGCAGCCCCATGAGAAGCCCCAGAGAACTGACTTGTGTGTTTTCAGAATTAATTTATGGGCTCTGAAGGGCACTCAACACAGTCCCCTTTGCTCAAGTAACACAGGAACTGGCTGAGATTTTGCACCAGACAGATGTTGTCTGCAACACAAAACAAAATGCCGGGGCTACACACACAAGGTCTGAACAAACAGAACAAGCTCATCATTTCCCCCATATAAACATTTCCCCCATATAAACTGCATGGAGGAGTGGGGCAAAATTCATCCAGCTTCCAGACCATACGCATTTTATTTCTGTTTGGAATTATTATGTTAGCTCAGAACCACTTTTAAAAAATAGTGTGTATGCACCATCTTAGAGATCAATGTATGGGCATAATTGAGCATCCTGAATAAATTTACATCCCTTAGAGATACCTTGTAGATACAAATTCAGCCCTCTTTGTCCTTCAACCTAAGGTTTCATAAAGAATTTTAAATACTGAAAGGAGGGTTAAGTGTTGCTAATTTTTATCTGGTCTTAGCAATGGATTTAAGGTGAACAAAATTCAAAATGCACGACAGCTGTAAAGATAAAGAGTTTCAAAAAGGGAATTCTTGACAGTTTCATTCAGAAAATTAGCCTGCTTGTAAATATTACCTATTGAATCTTTCCTTCTGTAACTCCGTGTTATGCACATAGAGAGCCACACATTCACGTTCAGAAGCTAAAAAGAGGAAACAGCATATGGCTGACAAAAGGCATGCACCCAGTCCAAGACTGTTCAGAGAGTGTGTTCCCAGCAAAGACTATGTCCTGCTAGCAGTTCCAAAAGACTTAAAATACTAGGCATGCTCAGGGCCCTGGCCACAAGCCGCAGGGGCAGGCCTCCACCTGCTCAGTTTCCGCAGGTACACGGGCTTCTTTTCCACTTGCCTTGAAGTGTCCCCTTTTCCCTCAAGCTCAGTTCCAATCAGCATAGGTGGGATAACCCCAGGACCAACAGACACTTGTCAAATAAGTCACTGCCTATTGATCAGTGCTCGTGAGGGAGAAATTTCCAGCATTTATTGTTGGTGGGGGAAGTCCATTAACCTGCAGGGGAATGAACCTGCCAATTAAGTGTGCTAAATATCAGGATTTTCTGTTCCTCTTCTCCCATTTCTCATCATATATTGACATGCAAGGGTATATGAGGGTGTGCACATACACGTACATGCACATACATACACACACACATGCTCTCTGTGCCTAGACCAGGGAGACTTGGGCTTTCTGCCATTTCGCTGCCAGTTACAAACTGTATGACTTGGAATAATACCCCCGTATATATGAGACCTCAATTTCCTCTTTTTTAAAATGAGGTGATAGGATTAGATGATCCCTGGAAAACATCCAGATCTAATGTCTCAGTGACCAGGACTGCACTTCACACACATTAGAGAATTCCTTAGGGGGATAAAAGCCAGCCCAAACATGCAAGGGTCTCTATAGTAGGGACCATGAAAATGCTTGTTCTGGAACACAGACCACCCTCCTGCAAGGGACCAGCATGCTGTCAGCACTGGGAAGTCTCTCTTTGCATTTTCATATGGCCCCTTTGTCTTAGGGGCACCTTCACTCCCTCGTCCAATTGCCTGTGCTTAATATCTAAGTTCAGTTAAAGTAGTTAAAGCAGTTAGCATATAGTCATTGAGAAAGAAAAGCATGGAAAATTTCCAGGGACAATTGTTTAAGGGATGATTTAAGAGGCTGAGCCTGTGAAAAATAGAACTTTCTGTACTGGAATTCCCCAATCAGGAAGCCCATGCACTTCCCAGTGGTTTCCCTGTGATTCTTACAGATGCCAAAAGGAAACTCACCAAGCAAAAACTCTGAGCTCTTTCCCTATCTAAATAAACAGCAGCTCATGCAAAAATAGACATATCCCACTGTTCTAGTTATCTGTTGCCGCAGAAAAAGCTAATCCAGGGTGTACTGGCTTAAACAGCAACCGTTTTATTATGTTTCCCAATTACATAAGTTAGAAATTCAGACAGGGCATGGCTGGGTGAGTCTTCCACTCCACTGGTCATCCATAGAAGTCATTTAGTAGTTGCTGAGTGGGCTGGTCTGGAGAGCTCAGGGCGGCTTCTCTCGTGTGTCTGTTGCCTTGTTGGGACAGCTGGAATGTTGGGCTCAGCTGGGGCTGTCAACCAGAGCACCTACACAGAACCCCTGCAGCATGGGGGTGTCAAGGTAGTTGAACTTCTTACCCATCTGCTCCAGGCTCTACAGAAAGTGTTCCAAAGGGCCAGGTAGAAAGCAAGGATTGTCATGGTCTGGCTTGGAAGTTCCAGAATGTCACTCCCACTGCATTCTGTTGACAAAGGAAGTCACTAAGGCCAGCCCAGATTCAAGGGGTGATGAATTAGATTCCACCTCTCAGGGGAAAAAGTAGCAAAAAATTACAGCCATCTTTAACCTACCTACACACACCCCTAAAAAGAAGATCATCCAATAATCTTATAAACCAGTGTGTTTGTAACTCCATTATAAGACTGACTACCTAGCTGTTGTCAGAGTTCATGACCTAATGAAGGACCCAGAGCTTTCACCTCCATGCCCCTGAGACTTAACCCAAATGCTGGTGGCTTAACTCTTAGAGTCAAAGCCTGGGGTCCTTTTTCTTTGCTACTTGACCCAGCCTCTCCCTCCTACTCCTCATTCTTCTTCTTTTTGTATTAAGAATGAATATTATGGTATTTCTTCTATACCGCTTGGGCTGCTATAACAAAAAAAGTATAAGTGTCTTAAGAAACAAACATTTGGGGCCGAGCCCGTGGCGCACTCGGGAGAGTGCGGCGCTGGGAGCGCGGTGACGCTCCCGCCACGGGTTCGGATCCTATATAGGAATGGCCAGTGCACTCACTGGCTGAGTGCCGGTCACGAAAAAGACAAAAAAAAAGAAAGAAACATTTGTCACAGTTTTAGAGACTGGGACCTCCAAGGTGAAGGAGCCAGCAGTTCCGGTGTCTAGTGAGGGCTTGCTTCCTGGTTTGTGTCCTCACTTGGCTCAGGGAGAGATCATCTCTCTAATGTCTCTTCTAAGGGCACTAATCCATCATGAAGACTCCACCCTCATGACCTAATGACCTCACAAAAGCCCTACCTTCTAATGATCGTACCACCACAGTGGGGATTAGCATCAACATAAGAATCTGGCGGGGGGACATGAACATTCAGTCTATAGCAGAATTCTTTTTAATTAACAAAGTAATAAATGCTCATTATAGAAAAATGAAAAATAAAGAAATGTAAGGGAGCAAATGACTCATATTGCCATAACCCAGAGATAAACACAAGTAACAAGACCTTCTGTTCTTTCTTCTACACATATGTACTTAGATTCGTAGTTTGCATTATATTTATTTCATGTCTTGCTTTTTAAATAAACAACTCATGACCATTTCTTTAGTGATCAAATACCCCTTGCAAACATTATTTTTTAGTGCTCACATACTATTCCATTATGTGGAATGCCATAATTTATTTATCAATTTCCCAACTACAGTACATTTAGGTTGTTTTCAAGTTTTGACTTTGATAAGTAATACTCTGAACATTCTCACACATCAAACTTTGTTCATATTTTAAATTATTTCTTTAAGGGAGATTCTGATAAGTGGGATTTCTGGGATGAATCCCCTCACCTTGAAATTCTTCCTTCCTTTAACTTGTGGGTCACTTTTACCTCCAGGATCCCATTATCTCTTAGATAATTGGTTCCAGTATAAGTCTTAATTTTTTCTTCTGCATATGGCTGGTTATTAAAGCCATGGAACCTGGTGAGATGGCCTGGGAGAGTTTAAAATTCTAGAAAAAGATATAGAAAGCTTGTTTTCAAATGGCAAAAAGGTATTCCTAATAAACCTGAAGAAGTAAACACAAAAATTAGTAAAGACTATTTTTAAAGTTCAATAAAAAAACCTGGTTATGAGAGCCATCTCAAAATTTCAATGCCATATGTAAAAAGAAAATATAATAAAAATATAATAATGTTCATAAAAGCAGGCAAAAATACAAAATGCTTCAGAATTCATCTCATGCAATTGAAGCAAAATACCATGTTCCTTAAAGGAAAGAGGAAATGTGGTAAAGGTGATAATTTCCTCCAAGTATAAATCAGAATTTTAACATTATTCCAATTAAAATTCTAATAACCTACTTTACAGAACTTAATATAATAAACCTAAAATTCTTTCAGAAAAATGAAGAGAATACTGATAAAAATGACAGTGAGAGACAACTCGCTTTACCTGAAAATCGATTTTATTATAATAGGCAAAATGGTGTTTGGGGGATTTGCTCTAAAACGTAGGCATAGACCAACACAATGGGTACACAACTATGCTATCTATCCTAAGAGAATCGTTGTGCAGTATATACACGTATCAAAACAACACACTACACCCCACAAAAATAAATATGAATAAAATTGGAAAAAAAAACAGAAATGAAATAGATTCTAATATATGTATAAAAATGTAATATGTAAGAAATCAATCAAAACAAATTAATGGATAATGGAATCATTATTCTTAAAATGGTATCCATGTGGCTAGACATAAATAAGCAGAAAAATTAATCTGAACCCACATTTCTCATTAGGGAGATTCAACATTTCTTTAAAAAATTGTAAAGACTAACAAAAATAGAATACAGAAAGGGATTCTTAAAGAAAGAGATTAGTAAACATTTTTCAACCAATAGAAGTACTTGCAAAGAAAAAGACTGTTTAACAAACTCTTAGAAAATCAGGGGGGAAGTCTATTCTATATGTCACTTTTATTTTATTTATAATTTAAATTTATTTATTTATGTTATTGTGGTCAAATATATATAACATAAGATTTGCCACTTTAACCATTTTTAAATATACAATTCCACAGAGTTAATTACATTCATAATGCTGTGTGACCATCATCTTTATTTCTAAAAACTTTTCATCATCCTTCTTTGTCACTTTTAAATTAGAGAATTTGTTATTTCATGATCTGGAAAATTCTGGATATTGTCATACCTCTGGGTCCTGGAGAGAGATAACTGCTTACTTTGTGATGAATGGGGTGTATACACAAGGGGTAGAAACCTGCCCCTGGTCATTCCCACTAATGACAGGGGAACTTGTCCAACTAAAGGTACTGGCATCTGAAACAGTGTTGGAGACCAGCTTAGTGTTCAAGGCTTTGAGTTCCATGATAAAGTGGCTCTCCCAGGAAAGGGCAGAGATCGGTAAAGAGGTCTGTGGGGCAGCATTTCTTAGGAGCTCAGGGAGGTAGAGAGCAGGGATCTGTCTGTGGAACAGGGATGGCCTTGGAGGAAAATCATGCAACTGGAATTCAGGTTCAGAATATTTCTACATTATGCCTCTTAAGAGATTCCCAGCGTGACCCTGAACCTCAGGGGCAGCCCTGGTAGTTAACCAGGAGTGTCAAAGAAGCCATGTATTTATTGGTTGCGTTTCGGGAGAATTTGAGGGCAGGGTGTGTCAGCTCTGTTGGGAACCAGGCTGGATCATACCCAAGTCGATCCCAACAATAACCTTGTGCCTACCAGAGGGCAGAACATCACTCTTTATCTACTTCCTTTATAGTTTGAAAAGGTAGAGAAAAGTGGAGAAAGTACACCCTATACCATTCCCCATCTCAACAGACATCTTTAAAAATGCAACAGCTCTACCTGTGAGAACAACACATTTTTTAGGAGACCTGATTGTCTTTATGTATCAGATGTATGTATTCCTAACACTGTGTGTGTACAACATGTCTTTATAAGAGGGCATTTTATTTTAAATACAAGTAAGGGAGCTGATAGTATAAAGGAACCCTATGGTGAAGCCATTTGTAAAGCAAATAATCACTTCCTGAATAAATCAGTCTCTAAATCTGGATTTTCATATTCTATATCAGATTTGCCTGAAGGAAGTGTTCTGTACAAATTTATCCTTTGTTCAAATTAGAATTCATCTGTATCCATGCAACCTTAGAATATTACTTCCTTATCAAATCACCAAATGCGTGTAACAGTCTAACTGCATCAAAAATTTTAGCTCATGCTTTTGCCTTTTATCCATACTTCAGAAAATATAGATATCTGTCTTGGTCAGTTTGGGCTGCTATAACTAAGTACCATACACTGGGAGTTTTATAAACAGTAGAAATTTACTTCTCACAGTTCTGGAGCCTGGAAGTGCAAGATCAGGGTGCCAGCATGGTCATGTTCTGGTGAAGACCCTCTACCAGATTACAGACTACCAGCTTCTCATTGTATGGCAGAAAAAGGGTGAGAAAGCTCTCTGGTATCACTTTTGTAAGGAGAATAAGCCCATTATCTCCCCAAGGCCCCACTTCCTAACACCATCACATTGAGGGTTAGGATTTCAATATATAACATTCAGTCCATAATAATATCTTACTGAACAGAGAAATGTTTAGTTGTAAAACCTTAGGACTTAATACACAAAAAAAAGGATACAAATGGCAATTCATATGTGTAAGAAGCTCAATCTCATAGTAATCAGGGAAATGCAAATTAGCCAAAATGGTGTACCATTTCTACTCATCATACCAGCAAGACATTGACGTCAAATGCTGACGAGTTGTGCAGAAAATGTCTAAATTGGAACAGACTCTTTTGGAGAGCATGTTGACAGTATCCACAGAAGTTTTAAATACACACACCTTATGACCCAGCAATTTTATTTCTAGGAGTTCTCCCTGTAAACATGTTTGTACAGGTGCACAGAGATACATATACAAGGAAGTGCTTCCTGGCACAGTTTGCAAAAACAAAAAAGGTGGGACAACATACAGGTCTAACAGTAGAAAAGTCTGAGAAGGGCCAGCCTGTGGCTCACTTGGGAGAGTGTGGTGCTGATAATACCAAGGCCACGGGTTCGGATCCCATATAGGGATGGCCGGTTTGCTCACTGGGTGAGCGTGGTGCTGACAACACCAAGTCAAGGGTTAAGATCCCCTTACCGGTCATCTTAAAAAAAAAAAAAAAAAAAACTGAGAAGACACAAAGCCAAGTACTTACATTTCAAAGTCAAGTCTTCTTTCTTGAATCACATTAGTCTCATCATTTCTACAGTGAGGAGGGTTGGACAAGATGATCACTTCTAGCTCTGATACCTTGTAATTTTATAAAAAAAAAAAAAATTTTTTTTTTCCTGAAAGGGCATAGGAAAGACCATTTAGCCACACTGGGGGAGGAGATATAATATAACGATTAACTGCCTAGGTTCAAATCCCATCTCTTCTCTTACTAGCTGTGTGTCTTGGGCAGGTTCTTTAATTTCTCTGAGTCTCAGTTTTCCCATTTATAAAATGCAGCTAAGAGTGGTAACCACCTCCTGAAATTGCTGAGAGCTGAAAACAGGAAGAACTTATTACAACATCTGAAACAAGATAAAAAGCCTTGTGCACTTGGATAGGGCAGTAAGGATACACATCTTAGAGCTGAACTCACTTTAAGTATACTTAGATAATATTTTACTGTTGTGAAAACATGCTCACAAACCCAAGCTCATTAGATTCCTAAACAGCACAGTGATAATGTGGGCAGGCATTAGCATCTCATTCATCTGAGTAAGACAACCACCACATAGGGTGGTAGCTAGGGTCAAGTGCTAAGAACTTAGACATGTCATTTATTATTCATTTATTCAGAACATTTGAGGGCCCACTATCTGTTGGATATTGTGCTAAGAATAGGGGTAGAAAGATGAATAAGGCCAGTTTAGAGGGGGTAGGTAACAGCTTTGCTTGGCAGAACTACAAAGGTAAGCCTGATATAGTGCATAGCCTAGCCTTGGAAGCCACCTGCCCTGTGTCTAGATCCTGGCTCCAGCACGTAGTAGGGTGTGACTTACCGAGTTACTAACTGCTCTCTGCCTCAGTTTCCCTATTTGTAAGATGGCAGTCATTATGTTTGCTTGGGACTCAACAATGCAGGGGTGTTGTAAGACGACTTTGTTTGCTGATATGCAAAAGGACTTCACAGGAACATCACCTTGATGAATTCCCCATAGTCCAAGCCTGATTTCACAGTGTGGCAGGCCCCAACACAAGTTTATCAGCAGCATGAGATCCAGTTTTTATGAGTGTCCTTATTATTAGCCAAGCCCATGGAGACTGACGGCAAACTCCCACACTAACTCTTAATTCATGATGAAAAATAAAGTGACATAAACCTGAAAATACTCATGTCATCATGGACAGTGCGTGAAAGCTAAAAACAAATGAGTTATGGGAACTGTGTGCTCACTGGCATCAGATCTATTTACATTTATCCCCACAACAGAGTAGCTGCTTCCCAGTGGTCCAGTACCTGGTATTTGAAGGGCACATTCCTCAGGTGGTGCTGGATTCAGACTGGAATGGTATCTGCACTTTTCCTGATGCTTGTTTTCTCTATTTTCCACGGTAGCTCATTCCCCTTTGGATTGAAGCAAGAACAGAGACTCTGCTTTCTAAACAATTCAAATCAGAACTGGTACCTCTTCCCCATGACAGTTCCTTAAGTGTGTCTGAAAACAGTAAGAGTACCTTAAGATAGCAGCCTTCTCCATCACCACGCACGGGGACGGAAATACCTAACAAAACCCAGCAAAGTGGCCAAACATGGTCCAAAGCTTTCACAGCCTTGGGGGAGCTGTGACAGAGCAGAGACTTTGCAGGCACTGAAGTTGGGCCAGCGAAGTTGATCTATTAACATACTTTAAAATACTTATTTGACATATATTTGAATCCCTCAAATCACAGTGTATGGGGGCTAACTGTTCATTTTCACCTACATGCATAAAAACAGCTCTTTTCAAGATAATGTCTGTTGTAACACATCAATCCACTTTATTCTCCATATTGGATGAAAAGGTACTGTCGTTTGGACTTGGGTCTCAGCAGACAGCATCCCACTCTTGTGAAGCTGTAGAAACAAATTCCTTTTCCACTTCTCTATGGTGTGTGGCTTGGATGCCTATCTCTGCCAGGTTTAAGTTCTAGGTCACTGACAAATTCGAGAAGCGAGACCTCAGGATACCTCTTACCCTCTCTTTAAGCAGTACAAAGCATAAATACCTTAGCAGCAGATTGGACAAAAGCTCTGTAGAAAGAATTGCTGAGTAGTTTTAATTTGTGGAAAGAAAATGTTATTTGGACAACTAAAGTTCTTAATGTTCTGCAATATTTTTACACTGTGGTAGGGCTCAGAGTGCTGGAGAAAGCACTTTGAGAGCAGAAATCCCACCACGTTATTAGTAATTCATTTGCTTTAGCACATGTGGGAGCTAATGCATTCCTTGGCACTGTGATCCAAGTGGTCAGTTCTGCCAGCAAAGATTTGGAAGCACTTCTGAGCTGAGTGCCATGTGGGTGGCTGCAGGGTGGTAAAAAGGCCGCCTTCTGCTGGGCTTTCATCTGGTTAAAGCAAATATTCAGGTTTAGCTGATAATAATGTATTCTGCAGCTGAGACCCACTGAATGCCTGTGGGAATGCTCTGAGATGCCCAGTGAGCACTTGTTGGTGTAACAGTGCATTCTAATTTTCAATATAGGCTCATTTAAGCCCAGTTCTCACATTATGTAAAGGTCACAAAGTGTCAGGGCCATAGAGTTGAGTGGGGCACAAAGGCCACAAGTTAAAATCCAGAGTGAATTCTAATAGATCTGCAACATAACCAGTGCCACTTTAGACAAGCCCAAGTACAAAATGGTGCCGCCCACCTCCTCCCCTCCCCTCCCCCTTCCCTTTAGGAGAAGCCTCGTGACTTAAACAGAAACCTCTTTTGCTTTCACAAGGTCGCAGTTCTCCATCCCGATCCACATTAGCATCATGCCCCTCCTTGATGGTATCAGCCAGCCCTTGGCACACTATATGCACTCTACCACCCCCGTACCTGGTGCTGTCCCCCATTTTCAGGGCAGTCCCTAGCTGTTCCCCACTCTGAGCGCAGCCCAGCAGATTCTTTTCCTTTAATAAAGCTTGAACGGTACCCATCGTCTCGGCTTACTTTCTTTCAAATTCCTGTGCGTTCTCAACATATTCTGTGCCAGATGAACCCCGTAAAATAGGAGACACTAATGCTTAGTAAATACACATGTAAACTAATCAGGTAATCAGTCAATTATCAATACTTATTCAATGTCTCTTCAATTGTCAGTGGTAATGAAGAGGAACAATACTATAACCTGCCTATTTTGGACACATAGGTATCCAACAAATATTTTCATTAATTGATTATTATACACATCAGTGGCTGATCAAAAAAAAGTTTACCCACTGTTTATCTTTAGATTGAGATTGCATGATATGATGTCTTTCTGCGGTTGGCATGCCCTTCTTTTAAGTATTTTGCTCAGGTTGGTGCTGAAATGAACTTGCATTTCTCAGTACACATCAATTAATGCTACAGAGAGGTGGCCAGGAAGTGTGCTGCATGAGAAAAGAAATTGATTTTGAGACTAGCCTTTGTACAGCATTTGCTGTAAGGGGTGGTGGCAGCAGTCAGAGCATCAGATGACTATAACTTGGATTAGGGTTACAGTTGTGAAGCCGAAGAGACAAGTGGTCAAATTTAGGATTTATCTTGTGTGTAAAATCAATAGGCCTTGCTGAGGGGTTGCATATAGGATGTGAGGGGAAAAAAGAGAACAAAAGATGACTCTTGGTTGGTAGCCTGCCCAACTGGAAAGATGGTACAGCATTAGCTAAAATGGGGAAGACTGAGAAGGAAATAGTTTGGGCATGGGTGTGTGTGGAGTGGAAGATAGAAGGGTGCCAGGGCTCAGAAAAGGATATCATACTGAGTACTTTGAACTAAAGAAGCAGCCTCAGAACCAAGGTCTCTCTGACCTTCCCCGGCCCCCTGTCTCTGAATCCTCTTTCTCTCCTGAGCACAGGGAGGGGCTTTCTCTGAAGTTTCCCTAGTCTGACTAAAGAAGTTCCTCCAGAAGGAATGTGATTGTCATGAATCCCCCCCCCCCAATCTACAATAACCAGAGAAGATTTACTCATATCACAGGAGAGGGAACTAAACGTCTCCACACCCAGGACACCATGCCCAGACAGACTTCTCACCTATTCTTCTGAGGGCTGCTGCCTGAGAGATTTTTCTGCATGATAAGATGACCTTTGTTCCCAGTGTAGTTCCTCCCCTCTCCCTCCCATAGCTTGTCACCACTGCCCTTCAGGGGCCCCTGAGCCCCTATTTTTTTCTGTAGCTCAAAATGCGATTTTAGCTTGAACCATCTGGCCCGTCTTTGAGTATTATATTTTGTCAGGCTCCTGTGCATATGCATGTAATAAATTTGTAGGGTTTTTCTCACGTTAATCTGTCTACTGGCAGTTTACTCCAGAGACTCAAATTATCGAGCCTTCAAAGAGTAAAGGGAAAATTTAGAACTCCCCTACAGGGGCAAAGGAGAATGAAGAATTGTCTTGGTCATGGTAAATGTGAGATTCTTGTCTTAGTTTTAATACCCAGGAATGAATTCTGAGACAAGAGTTTGAAAGCAATAATTTATTTGGGAGTGATTTAAGGAAACAGGTTGGGAGGGGTGGAGTGAGACAGGGAAGAGAAGGGTATACTTTATCAAGTAAATTACCAATGTGTAGACATTAGAAGCTTAATACCACCAGGGAACACTGCAAAACAGTATCGAGCATGCACTTCAGAGTGGTCCTCCCTGAAAGGGAAGGATGCTAGAGTATTTATCAATGACTCCCATTAGTGCCCCTGGAGTTATCAAGTTTTTGGCACTTCTGCTAGCTGTAAGCTTAAGCACAGTGGGCTCTGGCAGCCAGAAGAAGTCCTCAGGCAAAGAGGCAGGTGCTGGCAACTGAAAGTCAGGTTGGTGGGCACTGAATGGCAAAGGCTGAAAGGCTGCTGGTGGCAAGAAGAATTTCAGAGTCAAGGCCTAATTAGGACACCAGATAACACGAGGAGAGCTGCTGGTATCCAAGGAGGCCAAGTGCAAGGGCCAATATTATAGTACAGTCTAGAGTCTCAAAGAAAAGACAAGCAGCTAGTGAGGCAGTGGTTGGATCAGAGTGATATCTATTGTATTAGTCCATTTCCATTGTTTATAACAAAATACATGGAACTGGGTAATTTATAAAGACAACGAAATTTATTGCTTACAGTTTCTGAAGCTAAGAAGTCCAAAGTCCAGGGAACACATCTGGTGAGGGTCTTGGTGGTAGTGACAGTGACCCAGGGGTTTCACCTTGCAACATGGTGGAAGCAGAGAGAGCAGAGATAAAGAGCAAGACAGACTCTCCTCTTCTTTTAAAGCCCTCAGAACCATGCCCCTGACCACCATTTTTAATCCATTCACTACTGTATGGTCCTACAATCTAATCACCTCTTCAAGGCTCCATCTTCAAGTACCATAGTAGGATTTCCCACCCTCTTAACAGTCACAGTGGGGGCCAAGTTTCTAATACATAAAACTTGGGGGACACAATTCAAGCTTCAATGAGTTTTGGGGGGACATAATTCAATCCACTATATCTATGGACAGAGCTTAGTGGCACATCTTTTGAAGGCTCTGAGTCAATGTTAATAGTAGGTATTTCCAATTCCAGAATCTTAGTGGATTGATTGATTAGAATTGAGTGGATGTCAAAGGATGTCAGAGTTCCTCCTGCAGGTAATTTGCCTAAAGATTGATTATGTGACTTTTCAAGGTTGTCCACAGACCTGGGATTCTACAAGTCTTCTCTTTTACAAAAGCAGAAACTGAGGTGCGAGAAAGATAAGGGTTTTTCTTAGATCTAAAAGTTTGCTAGCGTCCTGTGCTAGCGAACACTGCACACATGAAAGCTCAGCTCAGTAACTTTTTTCATGACGAGGGCCTGAATATTTTATCAATATTCACAAAAGACGATTTTTTAAAGATAATAAGCATGTCTAAACATCTGGAACCTGAAGGCCACATTATTCAGAATTATTTTCTTCCCATATTACGCTTTAATGCAGTATCATTTTTTTCTATGACAGTCCAGCACAAGTTCCCCCAGGCCATGGTAATTACTCCATTACTTAATAGAGGTTCTAATTAATTAGGATATACTGTCAAATGTAATCATCTATTTATTTTAAATAGGCTCTTTTCTCTTCATTAAATCCACAAGTAAATGTAAGTGTTGGAATTTTCCTACAAGAATAGTTAAATTTAACTTCTCAGTGTTTCCTTTCCCAACCCCAAGTCATCCTACCTTCTTGAACAGGTAACTATCTTCAAGGCATGGGGTCTTTTTTAACCCAAAAAAGCAAAAGCTCTGCAATTCAAATATAAAAGTTCTCCAATTTGGGAGACACTCCTCAAGCGTACTCGTGACACCTGGCATAGCCATTATTGTCCTTTCAGCTCTAATTCTTAATCTCAGCAGTTTCCGCTAGCATCCTTCATGGTTGAATTAGTCCATTTCTGTTGCTTGTGATAAAATACATGGAACTGGGTAATTTGTAAGAAAATAAAATTTATTGCTTACAATTTTGAAAGGCTGGGAAGTCCAAAATCCAGGGAACAAATCTGATGAGGGTCTTGGTGGTGGCAACAGTGACCCGGGGTCTCACATGGCAGAAAATGGCAGAGCAGACAGAGACTAACCTCTCATGCACTCTCCTGTTGAAGCCCTCAGAACCACGCCCTGACCACCATTATTAATCCATTCACTACTGCATTGTCCTACAATCTAATCACCTCTTCAAAGTCCCACCTTTCAATGACCATAATAGGATTTCTCACCCTCAATGGCTACAGAAGGAATTAAGCTTCTAGTATAAGAACTTTGGGGACACAATTCAATCAATCCACAGGTTGTTTGGTTTAACTTTGCTCTTAAAAAGTGTTTATGATCCTGCAAAACTAAACTCCATTGTTTTGGTTCTCACTCTCAGTCAGGGGTTCTTAACCTGAAGCTCATGAGCCCTAAGACCTTACAGATTAGATTCAAAGAATCTATGGACCATTCAAAATTATAGAAAATTTGATGTGGCTCTGCATTTGGGCATTTTCAGAGTAGAGATCTTTCTACAGCTTCTCAAAGAAATAGATAACCTAAAACCAGGCTAAAAAGCATTTTGTTTTTCTTATCCCTATTTTAAAAAAGGTTTTATACAGATGATTTATCTTTGTTTTGGGGTTTTTTTTTCCCCCTTTAAACCAGCTCTTCAGGAAATCAGCCAGGCTCCTCTTCTTTATTGAATCATCCCAAACTAGCTTCCAAAAACCTTCTTTTTGCATTCACACCAGATTGCTCCAAACCCACACAATAAAGTAGAAAATAATTTCTCATCCTCTGCTCCTTAAAATGGTTAATTTTTTTTCCTGGAATGGACATTATTAAGATTTTGAATTTGTTATCATTTTTTTATAAACTGGAACCAGGAATCCTGCTCATATGCTCCAGTGAAGTAATTGTAGTAGGGAACAAAAACTCAGAGACAATCAGAATCAAAGCCAGAAGGAGGCAGTCCTTCTCTCATCATACCTGAGACTGTGACTCCTACTCTTAGACTTCAAGTTCAAGTACAGTGCACCATACACCACGTGGTCAGCAGCATGGCACCATGGTTTCTATTCACCAGGTCATGTGCCAACTTTACCAGCACACATGTGCTAACTAGTTATTGGCTTGTGTGCTTCCTTAAAGAGGTGGGGACATAATCTCCTAGAATTTGTCTACTAAGCTCTTCTGACCCAGGAAAGAAATATCCCATTGTTGTGGGTATTCCATCTGAAGATGGGTTCATGGTTGATCAAGAGGAGCCACGGGCACAAGTTTGGCCAGTGTGCCAAAGGCAATGGGAAGCCACTAATGGTTTCAAGTAGAAAAGAGTGATGATCAAATTTGCATGCGAGAAGTACCATTTTGTAGAATACATTAGAGAGGCGTTAGATCTGGAGTCTGAAAAGCCAATCCAAAGGCTAGAAAAGTGGTAGTCTGTTCTAAATTAGATGCAATAGGTTTGGAGAGAATGGGTCAGATGTAAGGATATTTAGAAGATAGGAACTGACTCACTGTGGAGGAGAGGAGAGGGGAGGGAAGGGAATAGAGGAGTCAAAGATGACATCTTTGTTTCCACATTGGGTCAGGGGTAGATGGTGGTGTCGTTTATTGAGATAGGAAACACCGAGAATGAGCAGTTTAGTTATGGGGGAAGAAAGGGAGACGAGGAATTCAATTTTGGACATCTTGATTTTGAGGTACTTACAAATCATCCAAGAAGAAGTGTCCCACAGACAACTGGAGATACAAAACCTGGAACTGGGGGTGAGGTCTAAGCTAGAAACAGAGGTCCAGCCCCATCAGTGTGTGGATGATACCTGAAGCCATGCGAGTGAAGATTACCCAGAGTCCAGGACAGAACCCTATGGAAGACCAAAATTTAAGACACAAATGAGCAAAAAGGAGACTGGAAAAGAAGTTATCAGGAGTCTAAGAGGGAAATAAAAAGTATATGTTGTCACTTGGATGAGGCTTGAGGGCATTATGCTAAGTGAAATAAACTAGTCACAAAAGGACAGATAGTGTATGATTCCACTTATGTGAGGTATGTAGAATAGTCAAATTCATAGAGACAGAAAGTAGAATGGTGGTTGCCAGCTGGGAGGAGGAGGGAATGGATTCTTAATGTTGAATGGGTACAGAGTTTGGTTTTTGCAAGATGAAAAGAGTTCTGGAGGTGGAGGTGGTGATGGTTGCACAGCAACATGAATGTGCTTAAGACCACTTAAAAATGCTTAAGATGGTAAATTTTATGTTTTGTGTATTTTGTCATAATCTTTTTTTAAAAGTATGTGTTTTCATGGAAGCCACAAGAACAGATCGTTGGGGGGGGGGGGGGTTAGAAAATAGGCAAGCATGCCAAAAACCCAAGCATGATTAGGACTGAAAGATGCTTATTTAGTTAGCAACATGGCAACCACTGATGATGTCCTTTTAAAAAGTAGTTTTATGTGTGTGGTGGGGACAGAAGTCAGATTTCTTTGGGTTAAAGAGTGGAGGGTTTCCAGTCAAGATTGCATTGTAGATTCAAGATATAAGGCTTTCCTCTTTGCCAAATACAATGATAATAAAATATAAAAAATATAAAACTATAAAATCAAATGAAAATATAAAAACAGGCCACTAAAAATAACACAAGCAGGCCAGCCCATGGCTCACTCAGGAGAGTGTGGTGCTGATAACACCAAGGCCATGGGTTTGGATCCTATACAGGGATGGCCGGTCAGCTCATTTGGGAGAGTGTGGTGCTGACAACACCAAGCCAAGGGTTAAGATCCCCTTACCAGTCCTCTTTTTAAAAAAAATTAAAATAAAGTAAAATAAAATAATAATAAAAAAATAACACAAGCGCTTTTGCTGGAATAGAGCCAAGCTACAAAGGGCTTGGTGACTGATCTTAAATATTCTCAATAATCATTATGGGGCAGCATTTCCATGTGCCAATATGAGACCTGAATCTGGACTGGACCATTGGGGAAGGCAATTGTAAAAATAGACAGGGAGTGGGGGGAAATGAGAAAGAGAGAGAGAAAAACAAGCCAAATTCCAAAATGTATGAAAAAAATTTAAGAAAAGCGTCCAACAAAATTAACAGTCAGTATGCAATCATCTAGAATAAATTTATTTTTAAAAATATTTAATAAAATATTTATTTTTTAATATTTAAATTTTAATATTGGAATTTAAATTATTTGATATTTTAATATGTTATATTTAAATATGTATCTTAAATATTTAACAAAATATTTTTTAAATGTATATATTTTAAAAATATGCAACCTTTAAAATAAATGTTTAGGATCTTCAAAATAATAAATGAAAAAATTACATACCTAGGGCTGGCCTTGTAATGCCAAGGTCAAGGGATTGGATCCCTACACTGGCCAGACACCAAAAAAAAAAAAAAAAAAAAATTACATACCAAATAGAAATTTTAGCAGGCAATAAAAGGAATAATAAAGGGAATAGTGAAGAAGAAATAACAAAGAAGCAATATTTGAAGAGAAAACAGCCAAGAATGTTCCATAATTGCAAATAAGTCCTAAGATCAAAAGTATTCTCCTCATACCAGAAGATTAAATAAAAACAAAACAACACCTAAAAACAACATAATGAAACAGCAGAATATAAACTCTGGAGAGAAAAATCCTAGAAGCTACTAGAGAGGAAAAGCAGTCAGATTACTTAAAAAGGAATAAGAATTAGGCTTCTCATCAGCAATAACAGAAGGTAGAATGCCATGGAGCAATATCTTCACAGTATTAAGTGTAATATAAATTGTTGTTTATGTTATTATTCAAGAATGGGGGCAAAAGGAAGACATCAGGTATTTACCAGTGCTCACTATTAAAGGACATCCCTCAGCTAGGAACAATGTAAACCTAAAGGGATAGTATGGATGCAATAAACAATCATGAGCCCAGAAATCAATAAGGTATTTCAGAAATATCATTGTTTAAAAAAATTGTCTTCTAATTTTTAAGAAAATGGGATTAAAACTCTAAAAACAATTACTAGTGTGTATAAGAAGGTTCATAGCAGCTTTACCCATAGTGGCCAATAACTGGAAACAAGACAAATGTACAATCAATAGGTGAATAGATAATCTATCTATTTAATAGGTTTAATTTAATGGGAAATAGCAAACCAGTAATCCAACACAGGGAGAAGAGAAACAAATTCCCAGGATTGCAGTGAAGGCTAGTCTTAGAGCACAAACAAGAAGGTAGAAGATGTCCCCCCAAAACAAATGCAAATGATCATTTTGATTGATATGTTGGCAGACTTCATCTCTGGCAGAGTTTTGAGGACAAACCAGTGATAACTACTTTTAAAATAAAACAAACAAAAAAATGAAAAAAAAAGAAAAAGTCATAGTTTAAAAAGTTATTTAGAAATATGGAGGCTAGATACTCAAAAAAACAGCTAGAAGGATGATTGATTGTTACCTTTGGAGGAATGGAATAGGACAGGGTTTCTCAACCTTGCTGCTATCCATATTTTCAAGTGGATAATTCTTTGTTGTGGGGGGATTGTTCCATCCCTGGCCTCTACCCATTATATGCCAGTAGTATCTCCCTTCTAGTTGCGACAATCAAAAATGCCTTGGACAAAACCACCCCCAGTTGAGAATTATTAAAACTGGGGATAAAAAAGAGGAGTGTTTTTGTTATAAGCCTTGTGGAACTATTTGATTCTTTAAGTTGTATCAGCTGTTACTTTAGTTTTATCATGTATTATTATGATAAAATGAAAAATTAAATTTAAAAAGTCAATAGTTTTCACAGATATCAATGATAGTCAACTAGAAAATATAATTTTTAAAAATGATACTGTTGACAATAGCAACAAAAACTGTCAGGTGCCTAGGATTAAATCTCAAAGATGAACAAGACCATAATGGAAAAAATGACGCCCATTATGAACTGACACAAGAAAGCTGGAGTAGGTGAAGATACAGTGTGTATCAGTCAGTTTCTGTTGCTTATAACAAAACACCTGGAACTGGATAATTTCTGAGAAAACAAAACTTATTGCTTACAGTTTCAGAGGCTGGGAAGTCCAAAGGCCAGGGAAGACTTACAGTGAGGATCGTCTTTGGTAGTGGCTTTACAGCAATGCAGCGTTCTCACATGGCAGAAAATGGCAGAGCAAAGAGAGACTGTGCTCTCCTTTTAAAGCCCTCAGAACCATGCCCCTGACCACCATTACTAATCTGCTCACTAAGGCACAGTCCTACAATCTAATCATCTCTTCCAGGCCCCAACTTTCAGTTACAATAATAGGATTTCCTACCCTCACCACTTACAGTGGGGATTAAACTTCAATGAGGTGGTGGGGGGCATCCAATCTACAGCATGCCCTGTTCATATATGAGAAGACGGAACTTCATAAAGAAGGAAAATCTTCCAAAAGTAGATTATAAATTAATTGAGTTCCAATATTAATCTCCACAGAATCTTCACTGGATTTGACAAATTGATTTTAAAATTCATAAGTAAGAGAAAGGGATTAGGAATATAGAATCAATAGAAGAGAGTAGAGGGTTAAATCCACTCATATATGGAACTTGGTCTGCAGCAGCGGTGAAATTTCAAATCCTTGGAGATCAGGTGGCCTGTTCAATAAACGGCCCTGGAAAAATCAGCTATCCATACGAAAAAGTAAAATGGGATCCTTATCACATTTAGAAATGAATTTCATGTATATTAAAAGCCTAAATCTGGGGCCGAGCCCGTGGGGCACTTGGTAGAGTGCTGCGCTGGCAGCGCGGCGACGCTCCCGCCGCGGGTTCGGATCCTATATAGGACTGATCGGTGCACTCACTGGCTGAGTGCCGGTCACGGAAAAACGACAAAAAAAAAAAAAAAAAAGAAAAGCCTAAATCTGAAAAGCAAAATGATAGCTGAGAATAAAGGAAAATATCTTAAGTAAAAACAATTGATTATAAAAATTATTGATAAATTCAACTAAATTAAAATTTAAAGTTTTTAGCAACCAAGGACACTATAAATACATAGAAAAGACAAGACACTCTGGAAGAACACAGTTGGAACATATATACAAGGGTACTTCAAAAAGTTCACAGAAAAATAGAATTAAAAGATAATACAAATTTTTCCACGAACTTTTTGAAGACCCTCATAACTGACATAGGATTAGTATTCAGTATAATTAAGAATTTTTACGAATCAATAAGATAAGGATAAACTTAATTGAACAGAAGTTAAAGCAATATGCAGGTCATTCTAGAAGAGGGACATGTACACATATGGAATGATGCTTACCCTCTTCAGTCAACAGGGAAAAGCAAATCTAAATTGCAATAATCTACCGTTTCCTGCTTATCAGACCCTTGATTTTGATCTGATATCCATTCCCTCCCCGACATCTCAGGTGAGTCGTAGTTTGAGGCAATCACAGCTGACAAGCCATGAGGCAATGTCTACTGGGAGGTTCTGGGAAAGATTTCCTTGTGCTAAAAAGAAAAGATATTCAGGGAAGTAACAGTCTTGGATATTTTGGGGTCTCCCAGTGATGCCTGGAGCTATGGAAACTGTCTTATGAGTGCGAGTAGAGTGAGCTCGAAATGAAGACACTGAAGATGGCACAGGAGAAAGAGGGAAGACACCTGGTCCTTAATGACATTGTTGAGCTGCCGAATTAACCAAGTCTGGAACTGCCCGACCAGATTTCTGCGATGGTGGTGGTGGCGTGTGTGTGTTATGACAAATTCCCTCATTGCTGAAGACATTTGGAGTGAGGCTTTCCAATACTTGCAGTTTAAATCATCCTAAGTGTCTCTGACACTAAACTGTGAACTGTCAAGACAAGGGATACATCTCATTCATTGTTATTCTCAGCAGTTCACACAGTGCTAAGCAGATGCTAAAAAATATACTCATTGAATAAAGGAGAGAAAACTCAGGCTGGCTATCGACAGAATTGTACGGTAAGAGAATTTTCTTTATATTTCTCCTTCTTGGTCCCTCTTCCCCTCTGTCACCCCCACCCACACACTCCCACCATGCCCACTAAGTTCTTCTCAGGCAAAATGATGGGATAAAATTTTCCTTCCTCTCTCCATGCCCCTCCTCAAAAACACACCTCTTTTATCCTCATTTCCTCTAGCACCACTCATTGCAAAGTGTGATAATAATACACCACTAATATTATTAAATAATTGCACCAAAATGATTAATTTCTTAATTTAGATTCCTTCTCAGATCCCATTTTCATTTCTATAGCTACCTGCCAAACCCCTTAACAAGAGAAGCTGACAGTGAAAAAATGGAACCCAATGGCAAAGTGAGTGGGTGAGATGTTGAGGGATAGCGGGTATTTTCCAGCACTTCCCTGTACCCACCATGTCGGCAGCCACGCCTCTCAGTCCCTGCCTTCCTGTAGAGCCCACCCCAGCTGGGACTCATGAACCGGGAGTGACAGGGCAGAGCTCATGCTACACCCAGGGGGTGGAACGCTCTTGTGTTTCTTCTCAGAGTGAAGAGGAATGTGAAATTAATCTTTCACCTAGTCTGGGCCAGCGTTTGAACCATGGCTAGCCTGTTGCCCAACTTCAAGTGGCACCATTCACAGAGAGTTTTATTTCCAGGGATACTGTCACATAAAATAGGGTATGCACAAGGCCCTCTGGAGTTGTGTGAGGACGTTCTACTAGTTTGGGACTCAACAAATCATTAAGACAGACATGGTGGCCTAGAGATGTTCTCTCTTCACTTGGTGAGTGGAAGAACTCTCCAGAACCTCCTAGTACAGCCTCTTGCCCATCAGTTCTTTTGTGGTGAGGCAGTAGAGAAATGGAATTCATAGGTGGAGAGTAGAGACTGGTATCAGGAAACAGCCGTCTAAGGCAGTGGTTCTTAGCCTGGCTGCAGACTGAAATCACCTGGGAAGCCTTAGAAAATACTGGAGCCTGGGTCTAATGTAATTGATTGAGGCAGGGAGCAGGGGGCGGGTGGAGGCAGCCAGGGCATCTGGAATATGGAAATACCCTCAAGTGAGCCAGTGAGCAGCCAACATGGCCAACCACTGTTCCAAGTCTGCCTTAGCTGGCATCGCTAAAACCCACCCTCACCTTCCACAAACGTCCTCTTGTACTGGAAGCGTTTTCTCTTCACTGTAGCCTGAGTTTGTTTTCTAATACTTCATGCTCATTAGTTAATCTACAAAACACTCCTGTAAGGCAAGTCAGTGCTGTTTGTCCATTTTTGATATGCAGAAACCAAGAGCTGAGAACATATGTATTTATGTTTGGGACTTATAAAGTGCTTTTCCTCCTAGGATGTTGTTTTGATTGTTTAAACTGAAAATGTTCTTTCTGCCTGTCCCCTGAGGACAGAGAAAGAAAAAAAGGATTTGTCAATCACAAAAGGATATGGTGTACTCTTCAAAGGACTTTGATAGCTGGGACTGTTAAACATTGAATGGGTTGTCTCAGAGAGGTGTGGATCTTATTTTGCAGGGATTTTATTTGGGATAGTTTAAGTTGTTCATATTTAGGGCAAGAGTATTGACCAAATAATCTCTCATAGACTTTTCTGAATCCGTGACTCTACTAACACTACGCATGCAGTTTCTTTGCTCTCTCCACTTCTTTCCAAAATATATGTCGTACGTGGGAGTCTCTACACACATGGTCTGGATGTGCTTTTAATTCAGCACTGACAGCCATCTAAATTAATTCAACATACCTTCCCCAGGACTATAACTTTACATCTGTAGATGTCAGATCTTTTATGTTTCAAAGCAGAGTAACAGAACCTTGCACAAAGTGAACATAACAAATAAATTTAATTATGAGAATAATTTTTATGTACAATAAAGGCAATCAGTGAATAGAATAGGCTGGTTTGATTAAAATGAAACACTTTACCTCTTTATTTGGAAATAGTGTTAAACATACTAAAAGCTGCAAAATTAAAAACAGCACAGAGAATACTGGTATATCCTCTACTCAGATTCACCTATTGTAAACATTTTACACCGTCTGTGTTAGCATCTGCACTTGAGCACGCTCTCTCTGTGTTTCTCTCTCCCTCTCTTTCTCTACACACACACAACTTTTTTCTGAAGAATTTGTGATAAGTTACATATGTCATGACTCCTTAGCCCTAAGTACTTCAGTGTATGTTTCCTAAGGGTAGGGTTATTCTGTTATGTAACCACAGTACAGTTATCAACTTGATAAACTCACATTGACTCAACTCTTACCATCCTTGCTCCAGTTTTGTCTGTTAACCTAATGATGTTCTTTACATATCCCCCTCCACTGTTGAATTTCTTCTAGGGTCAGTAATTTCATGCAGCTTTCATGTCTCTTCAGCTTCCTTTAGTCTGGAGCATTTCCGTAGCCTTTCTTTAAAGAATACAGTCCCCTCTCTGTCTTTTTTTTTTTTTTTTTTTAATGTCTTTTTGGTTTGTTGTTGTTTGGTTTTGTTTTTTCACAGCTGGCCAGTACAGGGATCCGAACCTTTGACCTTGGTGTTACCAGCACCGTGCTCTATTGAGTGAGCTAAATGGCCAGCCCTGGTGTGTTTTTTTTTTTTGAATTTTTGTAATAGACCAGTCCTTGTTTTGTGTTTGTCTGATATTACTTTGTCACTGGATTGAGGTTATGCACCCTTAGCTGGCGTACAGCACAGGTAGGGTTGTGTCTGTCTTAGAGCATTACATTTGGAGGTTCGTGATGCCTGTCTGTCCCTATTAGAAATGTTAACTGTGATCATGCAGTCTAGGTGTTGCCTGATTTTTCCTCTGTGTAATGACTGCTTTCTTCTTCCCCTCATAACTAAGATGCCATCTGTGGGGAGATGTTGTAAGACCATAAAAGTACTCTGCTCCTCATCGAAATGTTCCCCTAGACTTAGCCTCCATTAATGATTCTTGCCTGTTCCAATCTTTACCTAGATGTTTGCAAAATGATGATTTTTCCATCTCCAGCACTCTCTCCACATTTATTAGTTGGTCTGTAGCACCGGAAAACAGAGAGTGCTCCCTTCTGTCTATCATCTATCTATCTATCTATCTATCTATCTATCTATCTATCTATCTATCTATCTATCTATCTCTCTCTATCACCTGTATGGATTTATGAATTCCTGATTTTTAATGATTTACACATTGTGATTGTGCTTAATCATTTTGGTTCTCAGATTGTAGCAGATCTGTCTAGGGGAGCCCCTTCCAGCTGGCTCCTGTGTCCCCTGATAAGCCCCATCCTGGTTTGGAGCACATCCTTACTTTCTGGACTAGAGCAATACTCCAGGCCAGCACTGCCCTCGGACCCAGACAAGCACCCTTAGGCCAGCATCTTGGGAGTCTGTGCTTTAAGAGTGCCATCCTCATAATTTCCACAGTCCTCTGGCTCCTGGAACCCACCAGAGCCAGCAGTTTTGCCTGGGTGGGCACCCGGTGCCATTTCTCCCCTTCAGGGTAATTCCCAGTCTCAATCTCTCCTCCTCTTATTTCTCTCATGGGATCACTCAAGAATGGGCTACCAGAATGGTGCTGACATGCTTATTTGGGGTGACTCTGATTCATTTGGATACAATATTAGTTCAGAGCGCTGGGCTACCTACTATCTACCGCAGGTCCTTGGACTTGAGACGCAGGGTGCCTGGGTGTCAGCACCCACCCATCCATGTTCTGATCTACAGCACATGGGCCTTGCCAATCCCTGCTAGGGCTTTTGAGACCCTTGTTCTGCTCCTGGAGTTAACAAACCATAAGTCTGTGAAAACAGTCCCACAAAACTCCCCTCACTTCTGTCACTAATTGCAAGTTTGGGGGGATTCCCAAACCACCCTCAGGTTGGATAATTCACTAGAAGGGCTCACAGAACTCATGCCAAGCACTAAACTTGTTACAGTCTACAACAGGGAAAGGTCACAGATTATTGTCAGCCAAGGAAAAAGACATGTAGGGCAGGGTTCAGGAGGGTCCAAATGCAGAACTCTGGTCATTCTCTCCCTATGGAGTCATGGATACTGCTACCTCCTGGTCACAGTGTGTGACAATACACACAGAGGACTGCTGTCTTAGTCTCTGTTGTTTATAACAGAATACCTGAAACTGGATACTGTTTTAAAAAATGAAATTTATTTCTTACAGCTCATAGGCTGGGGAGTCCACAGTCTAGGAGGTGCATATTGTTGGTGATGACTCTATTCAGTGGTACAGGGTGTCACATGGTGAGAATGGCTGAGCAGAGAGCCAAGCTTCTCACACACTCTCCTTTTAAAGCTATCAGAACCACGCCTATTATTCCATGAATGGGTTAATCCAGTCATGAGGGTACAATCCTCCCAATCTAATCACTTCTTTAAGGCCCAACCTTTCAATTACCATGACAGGATTTCCCATCTTCTTAACACTGTCACATTGGGGATTAAGTTTCTAATACATGGACCTTTGGGGAACACATTCAACTGCCAACCAAGAGGCCCACCCTGAGCCTTTGGTGTCCTAAGTTTTTATTGGGGCTCTTGCCTGTATGACTGAACTTTAGTCTCCAGCCCTTTCCAGAGGTCAGGCTAATACCTTTAGTCTCCAGTTCCTCCAGAAGTCAGAACTGATCCGGCATGGCCCAAAGCCCTCATCGTAAACCACATTGTTAGACTGTCGAGTGGCCAAAGCCCCCAGGCAAACAAGATATCAAATTCCAGGGGCCTAGAAATCGCCTCTTGGTAGCCAAGGGCAAAGGCCAGATCTCAATTTGGGTGAGGTTAATTTTCCACTACACCCTCTGCAATGCCAGTGAGCCTTTTTATTCTGTGTTGTCTCTTGCCCTCTTGGTGAGTCTTAAGCTGTGACAGAGACAGACAGCGATTTCTTGCATCAATGGCATTGCTCTTCTCTCTCCACCCATGGGTGTTTCCTCCCTGCTGCTGGTCTAAGCAAGGCAGGGATGCAGCTAGCATTGAAAGAGTGCAAATTCCAGGAATGCAGTGATTAAGGCCTAAGGAGTTCAAGAGAAGATGTGGTTAGAAGATATGTTATTCTACATTTAGGCCATGAAATTCAGATGCTAAATTTAACATGACCAGAAAACAAATTATACTTTACACGTTCCTGCATTCTTTAGGCATTTGTGAACATCATGAGCAAAGCCCAGGAACAACCTTTGGTTGAATCACTGGAAGTCAGCTTTCATAGGTGGCACAATGGACCATGCAGTGTCATGAGTAAGTGGCATTAGGTAACTACAGAGGCGAGAAGAGGTGTGTCATTTCAATATAAACAGGTTCTGAAGAGCACGGCATTATGAGTAATAACAGTATTGCTAGCTATTCTCTTGTGGTGAGAGAGATGAGTTTAGCCAGGGACAGCACTTAAAGAATATTAAAGAACAGGAAGAGATGGTGCCTGGACACTGGGAAGGATCTTTGTGTTCACAGTTTGAGCAATTGATGTGCATAAGAAGCTCTCTTCTTTCTATCAGTTAGTCTACAGTTATTGATAAATCACTAGACTTTACATGGTCTCCTAAATTGTGTAACACATTTTTTATCATAACTTAATATAGACAGGGAGCCATGAATCCTGGTTCAGGGTATCAGAGAGCAAGTTCTAAGTATTAGGTGAGCTTGATGAACACAAAACTTTGAACTTGGGAGTTATGGTTAATAGTTGTGGTCTTTTATCAGATCACCACCTGTAATGGATAATTGTCATTTTGGGGAGTTCAGCATCCAACCCTATCTTCCTCCTACTGATACCCCATCCTCTGTGGGGTGTCCCTGTTGTGTATAGTTGGTGGGAGGTGGTGACTCTATCAATGTGGAAATGAAAGGGGCAATTTGCTTCTTCTCCTTACTCCAGCAGAGCCACATGACTTTGCCTCAGCCAATAGTATGCTTTCCCCTGGGAATTTAAATCTTGAGCCAGTGTCACAGGAATGGAGAAGATTGGAGGTGATCCCAGTGGCAATAATGTACAGGGGGATTTTTGCTTGCATTCCTGCTGTCTCACCCTCTGAAACCTCTTGGTTTCTGACCATTTCCCAAGATTTATTTCATCATCTACTCATTGATTATCTGAACCCCCAGTCTTCTTCCAATAAATCTCCCTTGTCTCATTTTGCATAAGATAGTCTATTGGTCTTGTTTCTTAAAACAATGAATCCTATCTCCATCAGCATACTATTTATTTCTAGTTTTTGTGTTTGTTTTTTGTTGGTTGTTTGGTATCAAGAAAACTTCTATTCACTCAATTAAGTTTTTGCAAATGGTAGTAATTTAAAGCTTATCTTGCAATTTCATAATACACTTAATTAAAGTTCTCCAGAAGCTTAAGAGTAGAATTATAGGACATTTTCATTTCAAAGTCAAAGTGGAGAGTATCTTAACAATAGCTCATAATCCTTATGGGTGATTGTTTTAATTTTGAGGGTGTTAATAAACAGCTATCTCAGCCATTTAAAATTATTGCTGTTCATAGAAAATACTTTCCAACTATATCTTAAAATATTATGAAACATTCAGTGGTATAAATAAAAAGAAGCTCAATAATCTGAGTGCCCATTCCTGACACTTATTTACTCAAAGTTATAAAACAACCAAATGTATTTTGTTTTGTAAAATAAACTTTATTTAAAACAAAATAAATTTTAAGCAAAATAAAGGGACAAACTTTATTTCATTTTCATCCCTGGTGCATCTGCTTTCATGAGCAAAAAACAGGCTAGCCTTTCGGCACAGTTAACACACTGCTGTTTCTGTTATGTTTAAATTTGTATCTATCACATTGGAGTACACGTGAATGTGTTTTTACAGTTCTAATAAAGAGTAAAAAAAATAATGTGAAAAACAAATTTTGAATTATAGACCTCTATGTAAAATCCTAAGAAATCTGCTGGAAACCACAGCTCTACTGGTAATGTCTTTCCTCTCCTGTTTAATTTTTTAAATTGTTCTATTCCAGGCTTGGATAAGGTCCCACCTCTCTGCTGACATTTTGCCTATACCAAGCCTTAAAGGACCTTTTTCTCTTCTGTGTCGTTAAAGCAATTGTTTTCCTCCCATGGCAGAAAAAGAGGCAAGACATGCCCTTCTCCAACTGTTCACCATTTGGATTTGTGATGTATTTATTTTATTTTATTTTATTTTATTTATTTATTTATTGTCTTTTTCGTGACCGGCACTCAGCCAGTGAGTGCACCGGCCATTCCTATATAGGATCCGAACCCGCGGCGGGAGCGTCACTGCACTCCCAGCGCCATACTCTCCCAAGTGCGCCACGGGCTCGGCCCATTATTTTCATATGTATATGATTTATCTTCTCAAATTAAAATACATTTTTAGGGGCTGGCTGGTTAGCTCATTTGGTTAGAGCACAGTGTTAATGATACCAAGGTCAAGAGTTCAGATCCCTGTACTGGCCAACTGCTAAAATAAATAAATAAATAAATAAATAAATAAAGCTGATAATAAACAAAATAGTTTTTAAAAAAAAATACATTTTAAGCCCCTCAAAGGCATGAGGGGCTTAAAATGTATGAGCCAGGTCCTACCCATGTATTTCTCACTTGATCAGTATTAAATTCTGCTTCTGCTCTTCAGGCCCATTTTTATCTACTTAGTACAGTGTTTCCCAACAAAGTATCACCTGCCACACTTCCAGTTTTGCTCTGTCTTTGTGCCACAGGTGTTAGTTTTACTAGACATTTTTTTCTGCAAATAAAATTAAATTAATTTATTTAAAGGGAAGCTTTCCATAAATGAAAAACCAATATTGTTTGCCATTGTGATATTATGATGTATGTCTATACATATATGTTACATATATTTATGTACTGGTTTTCATCCATGGTTCCTGGCTCATGATTCCCATAGTCTTTGTCCTTTTGTTATAATGTTGGGGCATGGCAGGCCTCAGAAAACAGTCTCTCTCTCTGACTTTCTGCTGCCCTGCTTTCACCTGCTCCTTCTTCCTGAGGCAAGCCAGAGAAACTAGAATCTCTCTTCCCTTAAGGCAGGTCATAGAAACCAGAACTCCTTTCTCCCAAAGCCAGCCGTAAAGACTAAGAATATACTCTAATCTTTACCTCCCTGTCTGTCTTGGAGCTGGGCATAAAGAAATTCTCCCACCTACTTTGCCTGTTTGTAGGTGCTAAGACCCCCATTCCAGACAGGGCCCTGCCCCATGCCCAGGAGGAAGGAATGCTACACAGAGAGGCTGAGAAGAACCTGGACAGACAGTCCTCACTAGATTTCCCTACTTAGTCTATTAGCTCTAGAGCATACCATTTTTGTCCAATCACATTCTTACATGGTTATCCATGCTTCATCCATGCCTACCCAATGGAATCTCCATAAAAGCCCCAAGAGGATGAGGTATTGGGAGACTCTGGACAGCTGAACTCATCTGTGTGCCAGGAGGGTGGCGCACCCAACTCCAGGAGGAAAGGTCGGGTGCTCAGGACCCTTCCAGACCTCGCCCTATGTATTTCTTCATCTGGATGTTGATTTGTGTCCTTTAAAATATCCTTTGTAATAAACTGGTAAATGTAAGTGTTTCCTTGAGTTCTGTGAGCTGCTCTAGAAGATTAGTAGAGCCTAAAGAGGGAGAAGGGGCTGTGGGAACCCCAACTTGAAGCTGGTTGGTCAGAAGTTCTGGAGGCTGAACTTGTAACCGGTATCTGAAGTGGGGGCAGTCTTGTGGAACTGAGCCCTCCATCTGTGGGATCTGAGGCTATCTCCAGGTAGAGAGCATCAGAATTGAGTTGGAGGACACCCAACTTGTGTCCCCTGCAGAACTGATCACTTGCTTCGTGTATGGGGGGAACCCTCCACAAATTTAGTCACTGAACTCTTCTATGTTGATTGTTGCTGCATAAATGTATAGGAAAAACTCCTTGGTTTGTCTATTCCTATACATATTTTTTTTTCAGCCACAAATTGAAGGTAACATAAAAATAAATACATTAAACAACAGCACCACCACCAGTTATTCATTAATCCCTTAGGCTTTGAGCCTCAGGGGAAAGGGGAGATTGACAAGTGTTACAGAGATTTCTCCTTAGCTCATCGGAGGGACTTGGAAAGAGCCTTGGAAAGGGAACACCATCCTTTCTCACCATGGGATTCAATGTCCCTTCAGTTATCCACACCAATTAAGACTACCCAGATAGCACAGGTGGCAGATCCTTACTAAGTTGAGAAGCAGTTGGGGAGAAGGGGCACAGTCAGCACTTGAGAAACATGCCTTATACTCTGTGTTCTTGCTTTGAACGTCTGCACAACTCATTTCCCAAGCTCTGCTCCACTCTCCTTTGCATATCTCCTTGTTATCTCGGCCTTGCTTTTCTTGTCTATAAAATAAGAGAATTCTACCAGATGTTCTTTCTGTTTGCTTCCAGTCCTGACATTACCAGAGTCTATGACCACAAGATCACAAGGGGAAGCATGCCAGAACCCCACTTACCAGTCACCCTCCTGATTATTCATCAAACATTTAGCACTGGATTGCTCATCTTCACTGTGGAGGATGACACTGTCCTTACACTTCACAAAGGACCAGAGTCAAATTCGGGAGAGAGAGGTCCTTTCTCACTATGAAGGGCAATGTGCTTAGGGGATACAAAGAGATCTGAGCTTGTCTCGACCTCCAGAATTTCCATTGTTCTCCTGAGTTCCAGTGACTCCTGACACCCTTCAGATTTTATTTCCATACAGAGAAAGGAATCACAGATGAGCTAAACATATTTTAGCATGTAATCCCAGTTTATGTTAGCTAAAGGGTAACTGAGCTACAAAATCAAGCTGAAATCACCCAGAAATAATTTTTTGAAAAACAGAATGTTAGGGACTTGCTAGAGTGAGTGGGAGTCAGAAACTCTTGAGTTCTGAGAAAAAATTCAGGAATCAAATTTGTAGTCAGTCTGAAACCACTAAATGATAACAAAATGCAAATAGGAGTTCAAATTTGGAAACTGGACTTTATAGAGTAGTTCCCCCCAAAAAACCTTAGGTAATTTAAATAAAAATGAATGGAAATTCCACTTTACAACACCAAAGTCATGAGTTTGGATCCCCTTACTGCACAGGCACCAAAAAAACAAAACAGAACAACAACAACAACAAAAATGGAAATTCCTTACAAAATGAGTACTTCAACATGGTTCGTATTAATATAAAATTTATTATTTCATAGAATGCTATTTCTGAACAACATGTCACATTCCATGCCAAGCAATATTAACAATAAGAATATTTGCTTGCAAATATATATTGGAAAATTGTTGATTGACAAAATATTGGTAACACTTAAGCCTACCAACCTGTTTGGGAGTGTGTCATATTTCAAAACTAAACACTTAGACCAGATTACCTGCTTAGCTATTTTCTTCCTTAAAAAATGGCCATATACTACCAAGGGTTACGAACAGAATTTAGAGATGGGCTGGCTAGTTAGCTCAGTTGGTTAGAACACTATGTTATAATAACAAGGTCAAGGATTTGGATCTCCTTGTATAAGCCAGCCAAAAAAAAAAAAGAAAGAAATGTAAACAGAATTTAGAGACAAACTACAAAGCTAATACTCTCATTATCCTAGGAATATTGTTATGTTTCAGTAAAAAGCAAGCCCGTGGAGTTCTGATGCTAAACAAACTTCCTTTGAAGGGAGAAGCTGGAATTTCTCTTTAGCTACTTTTACCATGATGGGAAATGAGAGTCTGAAAGAAAGTGAGCCAAGATGCTGGGTACCGTTCAAGCTTTATTAAAGAAAAAAATCTGCAGGGCTGTGCTCAAAGTAGCAAGCAGCCCAGGGCTGCCCTGAAAACGGGACAGCACCAGGTGTGGTGGTGACAGAGCTTATATAGTGTGCCAAGGGCTGGCAGATACCATCAAGGAGGGGCATTATGCTAATGTGGATTGGGGTGGCGAACTGCATCCTTGTGAAAGCAAAAGGGGTTTCTGTTTAAGTCAGGAGACTTCTCCTAAAGGGAAGAGGGGAGGGGAGGGGAGGAGGTGGGCGGTGTGATTTTGTACTTGGGCTTGTTTAAAGTGGCACTGGTTATGTTGCAGATCTATTATTCCTGCCTTTTAAGTATAGGAAAAAGGGTGGCAGTCTCGTTCTTCTGAAGTTACTTCCTGCTGGAGATGGGCAAAGATATGGAAAAAATAAAAGACTTAGGAGGTGGGGTATTGGTTTCATGTGGAGAGGCTCTATTCCTCCAGGGAAAGGTTGCTGATTCTGAGGGGGCTGATATCCTCCTTGCAGGAACAATTTGGCGACCTTTTGGTTGGTGAAAGCCCGTATACGTTCCTGCAAGAAATCAGAGAAACACCAAAAGAGACAGGGACCAAAAAGTAGGATGAGGCACAGTTAGGGGTCCTAGTAGAGACGTGAGCCAGGGTATCCAAGGGTTCAGTGAAATGGTTTTTGTTGTTTTGGATCACCTCGGATTCATTTACATAGTTACAGCATTCCTCCCCCAAGAAGAGGAAGGTGCCTTCCTTCTCGGCTGTAAGGAAGTAAAATAAAGGGCCTGACAGTTCTGTAAAGCGATTGTCACAAGTGAGTTGACCTGTCACTGAAAGGAGGAGATATTATCTATGCTCAGTTCTTCTGAGAGTTTTTGATAGAATTGAGAGCAGTAGCGGGGCCCACTATGCCAGTTCCAGTTGCAGGAACGATCCCTGCCCCAATTAAAAGGGCACAATTAGGGCCCTATGGGAACGGGCGGCACTTCCTGAGAGGGGGGACTGAAGTTAGTCCCAGTCCTGTCTCCATCTCTCCATCTGTCTGGAGGGTGATGTCAGGGATGAGCCAGAAAAAGATGCAAGAAATCGTGTTGGGGGGCAAGCAATAGGATGACTAGTTTTACAAAGGAAATATATTCTGGTTTTAGGGCATGCATGAGGAGGGGGTAAGTGAGTGGTAGCGTTTGGTGTTAGTGAGGCAGAGTGCGGGCAGGCCCTGTATAAGGCTGACAGTCCCCACTGAGGTGAGATTAGAGGAAAGTGAAGGACATTTGTGGAAACGTTGAGGGTGCATTGACAGGGAGGGGGTGATCATAAAAAGTTTCTCACGAAATGGGAGACAGATGAGTCACTCGGGGACCAGTCTGAATCACCGAGGACTGCATCATCCCTGTGGACCTGGAACCTCCATGTTCCAGGTAAGGGGGAGCGGTGGGATAGGAGGAAAAACACAGGAAGGATGCAAAGGGTTAGGGAGCCAAAAGAATTTAAAGGTCACATTGTCACAATGAAATTGCAAAGAAGCATCCTACTGATAGGAGGTAAAGGAGTGCCAGGAGTAATCTTCCTGTAATGTTACACTCTTTTGGGGCAGCTGCTGCCAATCCGGTAGCAAGTACTAGAACAGGTAGTATGATAGTAGCTCTTGTGTGAGGGATGTGAAGCGGGCCTGCAAGAGTGAGAGGATAATTGCTGGGGGAAAGATCATCCTTCCTCTGGGATTGGGGGAAGAGCAGAGTTCCTGGAGATTTTCAGTTTTGCGGGTCCTAAAATGGATGAAGTGTGAGGAGGTGTTGGGTTGGGGATGAGTAGAGGGACCCCTCTGGCTTGGTGTTAGCAGATTTTTGGGTAAAGTCTCAGGTGCTAGTTTTACCAAGGATAAGTGATACCAAGGGGGCCTTTCTTAGTACCTTTACTGCCGTGGGGGTGGGAGAAGTACTGTATAAGGCCCTTCCCAGCATGGTGAGAGGGGCTTTGGGATTCAGGTTTTAATATGCACTTGCTGTCCCAGGCTCAGTTTAAAGTCTGAGAGGGTGGTGGGGAAAGGATGAGGTAATAGAAGGTTGGCCTGTTCCCGAAGAAGATCCCTAATGAGCAAAAGAGTAGGGAGATACTGGCCTAAAGGCGATGAGCTGGAAGGGAGAGGTGTGAGAGTGAAGGGCCTACGGTACATAAGTTCGAGGGGGCTGAGGCCTGTGGGCTTGTAGGGAGCAGCCCGTAGGCGAGTGAGTGACTGGTGGGGAGGCCAAAACAAGGGATGATTTCTGAGTTGAGAGCATGCGTTACTGCTGTAACATCCTCTGAACTGCAGGGAAAAGCCTCAATCCAACCTGAAAAGGTATCTACTATTGTTAGAAGATAGCGTGTCCTTTTGTGGGAAAGTAACATAAAGGCTGAGGAAGGTGTAGTAGGGTTTCATAGCCTGTATGAACTGAATTATTGAAATCGAAAAGGATTTGCTCAGCTTGTGTGGTAGGGAGGACATAGCAATCAGAGAGAGTATACCAGTTGTCCTTTCTCTGTGCTCCCAACCATTAGAGGTGTTGTATTTCTTGGGGTGTGTATTGGGATAAGGATGTAGGGGCCATGAGAAGGACCTGAGTGGGAGAGGAAGAGTGGGGGCCTGGTGATTGAGCAGCCTGTTTTGTGGTTAGATCCACCAGTTTGTTGCCCTGGGCTATGGGGTCATTTGAGGTTTGGTGTTCTCTGCAGTGTATAACCCCAGCCTCCTTTGGGAGTTGTACAGCCTCAATAGCTTGTGTTAGATTTACTGTGGCATAACCTGCTTGGGGAGCAAGCGTGGAGGTGGCGTTCCCATCTATAAACCGTGTAATGGGATGCAGGGAGCTGTGTGGAAAGGGATTGAGAAAGAGGTTTAAAGCCTCTGTGCAATTATGTTTTAAGGGTCTTGAATATTTTGGGATGAGAGTGGCTGGATTTAAAGGAGGGCAAGGTTTAAAGGAGAACTGGGAGTTTTCAATGAAAGTAAGGTGAATAAGTTGTAGGTGGGAAAGGGAGAGAATTGACTTGGCCTTATGGCTGAGAAGGTCTTGACTGTTTGTTGTCTAAAAGTTTAGAGTTTTCTTATGTTAAAAGAGTGGCTGCCGCCAAGGCCCATAAACAGGGGCCCATTCTGGAGCTGTGGTGTTTAGTCGTTTAGAGAGGTTTGTAACCGGGGAGAAAATATCTCCTGCCTCTTGTCCCAAAACCCTGACTGCCAATCTTTGGGTTTTGGTGACGTATAGGATAAAAGGATGAGATAAGTTTGCGAGAGATAGAACTGGGGCTGCAAGGAGAGCAGCTTTTAATCGCTGGAAGGGAGAATGGATGGGCTTTGTGGATCAGTCAGGATCAGTCCTGTGCTAAATAGTATGAGCCATTAGGCTTTATAACCAGAAGGATGGGTGTATTAAAAGGCGAGCGGGGAGGCTGTGAGAGATGAGAAGAAAGGATTTTGTGTACCACAGGTGTTTGTTAGCGATAGGATACTGTGGGACATTAGGGAACAAGAAGGAGTACCGCGATTTAACAAAGATAGGGGAATGGTGTGTAGCAATGGACGAAGAAGAAGCTTCCCATACTAGGGATTAACCTTGTCTGAGGGGGAGGGGAAGGTAGAAGCCTCAGGGGCCAGGTCTGGGTGTGGCCTGTAACAGGAGAATTATAGCTGGAATTAAAGTGTTTAGGGCAAGAGTAGCTTTGAATTTGAAAAGAATGTCCCATCCCAGTAAGGGGGCTGGGCATTGAGGCATTATTAAGAATTTGTGTGTGAATTGGGTGTGTTGTAGGGTGCAGGAAAGGGGTTTGAGTGATCACTGGGTGGTATTCTGATCCCATGACCCCTACTATTTTGATAGAGGATGGGTTTGTTGATCCTGCGTACTTAGGAAGGGTAACGTAAATGGCCCCTGTATCAATGACAAAAGAGATCAGTTTACCTGCTACGAGGGGAGTTATCCTGGGCTCACACATGGTGATCTCCGTTGGGGGCTCAGGCCCTGGGCATCGTCAGTCCTCTTCCTGGGCAAAGCCAAGAAGCTCCAGTAGGGATGGCCGTGAAGCCAAAGGCTGTAGGTTGGGGACTGAGCCAGTCCCTCTCTGGTGAGTGGCACAGTCAACCCCCCAGTGACCTGGACATTTGCAGTGAGGACAGGGCCCTGGATGGGGCCATGGATTGGGACATGCTTGTGCCCAGTGGCCTGGCTGACCTCATTTGAAGCAGTTCTTAGGTGGCTTGCATTTTTAAGGCAGCCAGCTTTGGAGTATGTGAGCCTTGGATGGCATTAGCCAGGAGTTGGTATTTGGCCTGATCTCTTTTACAGTTTTTTGAATATCAGGGGCTGATTAGGTAATGAAATGAGAGTGTAAAAGGGCCATGCCTGCAGGGGAGTTTGGGTCTATATGTGTGAATTCATGTAAAGCCTCAGAGAGGCGGGTTAGGGACTCATTGGGATTTTCAGTGGATCTCTGTGTGATTTCTCTAAGTTTGTCATAATTGACTGACTTGTGAGTAGCCTTTTGGAGGCTGTGAAGTCGATGTGTGATCATATTATCCTAGAGATACCAATCCCCATGGCCAGCCTGGTAGTTCCAATTTGGGTCCATGGAAGGAACAGCAACGGCTCCCACAGGCTGCCCATTATTTTGAGCATGTACCTGAGCCACCATCCAGACCTGCTCCCTATATGTGGACTCAGACAATTCCTTCCATACCGGCCACTTCATGGAAGGGTTATAAAAAGCTGGAGCTGAGGCAGTGTTGTTACCTGACAAAGGGGGAGAAGGAAAGAGGTTGAGCTGAGGACAGGCATCTGGAAGCCAGATGTGGAGGAAGAGAGAGAAATGTGGAGGGCTGACGGATCAGAAGATTGATCCAAGTCTGGAAGGAGAAGTTGAGCACGAGCTAGGAGACATAGGACAGTTTTGACAGAGAGAAAAACACGTTCAGAGATAGGAAAAGGTCTGAACAAGGAATTTCTACAGGTTTTGCCATTTCGGTGAGTGTCTAAATTGAGTACCATCTTGTAGCCACTGGGATCCATTGTAACGAGGCGTTTGAGTTTTATTGTCTCCCCGGAAGCTGAGAAATTGGCCAGGAGACGGCCCAGAGGCGTAGAGCGGCCCAGAGGCGTAGAGCAGCCCAGAGGCGTAGAGCAGCCCAGAGGCATACAGCACGGAGTACAGTAGAAAACGAGATGTT
The DNA here is from genome assembly GCF_027409185.1 of Cynocephalus volans. Classification (NCBI taxonomy): domain Eukaryota; kingdom Metazoa; phylum Chordata; class Mammalia; order Dermoptera; family Cynocephalidae; genus Cynocephalus; species Cynocephalus volans. Next base: position 52,974,367 of record NC_084472.1, read on the forward strand.
TAGGTTCAATGTCTCCCTGGAGGCCAAGAAACTGGCCAGGAGACAGCCCAAGGCATAGAGCATGGAGGTTTGGATTGTGAGGATCCCATGTAGAGGGTGAGAGAGGGCAGTCAGTGCTGGTAGAAGAAGTGTGCCAGCAAAGGGTGTCCCCTTTGGTGCCCACCTTCTTTTTGAGAGAAGAGCCAATGACCAGCTAAAGGAGCGTCCTCCAATAGCTGGGGGACACAAGAATAATTCCCTTGGCCAGTCACCTGGGCTTCATAGAGACCAAAGTCGTCGAGAGAGTAGTCGGGGGAACTGTAGAAGTAGGCAGGACAGACCCACTGACTCACCCTGAATTGAGGCCGGTGTTGGATGTGTTGGTCTGAAACAGCAAAAGGAGAGAAAGTCCCGAGTGTACCTCGTTCCAGCAGGTCCTGGAAGGGCGGCCAAGGGCCAATCATCCCAAGAGACATGGGATCGTCCACAATGTTGGCCAAAACACTTCCCAGGTTTTGGCACCATAATGAAAGAAAGTGAGCCGAGATGCCGGGTACCATTCAAGCTTTATTAAAGAAAAAATTTGCTGGACTGTGCTCAAAGTAGCAGGCAGCCCAGGGCTGCCCCAAAAAGGGGACAGCACCAGGTGTGGGGGTGGTAGAGCTTATATAGTGCACCAAGGGCTGGCTGATACCATCAAGAAGGGGCATTATGCTAATGTGGATTGGGGTGAAGAACTGCATCCTTGCAGAAGCAAAAGGGGTTTCTGTTTAAGTCAGGAGGCTTCTCCAAAGGGAAGGGGGGAGGGGAGGGGAGGAGGTGGGCGGGGCCCTTTTGTACTTGGGCTTGTCTAAAGTGGCGCCGGTTATGTTGCAGATCTATTAGAGTCCAGGCTTTTATTGATGACCTTCATGTTACAGACTCTGTTGAAGAAGTCATTTAGAAGTTCTGGTCCACCTGAGAAATGAAGCACATGTTCAGTTTTTTTCCTGGAGTCCCAGTCCTCCCAATTAATTACAGCCAAAAAGCTGGTAAGAGTTATACATACTTTCTCTCCCCATAAAGAAAACTATGCAAAAACATGCACAACCCCATTCACTCAGATCAGAGCTGTGCAGAAAAGTCTTTGACCTACCTGTCTATGCAGACAGGGTTTGATAAGCAAACTAATTAGGTAAATAGCACAGGGGAAGGGAGGGGGCAGAAATGTTAGCAACTAAAGAGAAGAGAAGCAACTTTTAACCACTTTAAAGTGATTTCACAGCATCTACTTCTTTTTAAAAATCATTGGCTGACTGATATTTTTGTTTATTAAAGCAGATAAACTAGGGGGTTATTATTCTAATTACTAAAGAACTCTTCCCTTTACCAGTGATTTATGCAGAGTTCTTAGAGAGATGTGACATTTGAATGAAATCAGATTTATAAAGTTTGAGAGCTGCATGCAACTGATTATAACTAGTCTAGGTATTGAGTGGAGGGTTCTTGCATGTTAGGTGAGACGGCAAATTGCCATAGGAAATACTAAAAAGCTTCCAGAAATGATACAATATCTGAGATTTCCTTCAAAGTAATCTGGTTGGGGGGATATGGGAAGTGGGGGATATATAAGTTGATGTAAGAAATGAGTTCATGTAAGAAAATAATCTAAGTGATTCATTTTCAGAAATAATTCAGGCCCAGCTAGAAAGTTGTCTGACTGGTCCAGCCCACTCCTGGGGGGTCTCTGAATAGATAAAGTTCTCCTTGAGATGGTGATGAGTTACCAGCCCTTTATTGTTCTCTTCATTCCCTAGTGTTTCTCCTTTCATAGGGTTTCATGGGGCCTTTTTCGTGGGCTTGTCCTGAGCCCTCGACAAAGAAATTTTTTTACAAAGGGGTAGTAAATCACGGTAATCTTAGACGTCATCTGGGAAGATTGTGCATCCCGTAGTACTCTCGGCCAACAAGGAGGTGGGGGCAGGGACTTGCTCACTAAGGAATAAATTGCTTGCTACAGCCCTTCTCCATGTGCCTGCCCTGCAGGCACCCAAAGCTTGCAAGGCCATAATTAAAGTCTAATTTCACTGTACCTTGTGTCTCCATTTCCACACTTCGGCCTTGGATAGGTGAGGACATTTCCCACAGTTGATCAGTGTTGAAGCTGGTGATGAATACTTGAAGGTGTTCCCATGCCATTTGGCTTGTCGATAGCACATGTCACATGGACACATAATGACGTATTTATAGGGCAATCATCTGAGCTGGGCTGGGGGCTCTGTGCTGTCAGGGTAATGCCATATTCATCTGAGAATTTCTAGCCCAGAGAGGATATGGCAGAGACTGTGGGCTTCTTAAGAATCATCCAACCCCCAACCAGCTTGTCTTTTGGTACAGCAGAGGCCAGAAAGCAGAAAATGAGAAGCAGAGCCAGGTTTCCCTGTGGTAGTTAGTTCCTGCCAATCAAACGCACTCATGTGAGAGAGACTCTGATTCAAGACTGAGCTATGTTAGGCAAAGGGCAGGGCATTCATTTTGCTGGAGTGGATTTTGGTTTTTCAGCTGTTACAGCAATTCCCTGAATCAGACAGATCTATATAGTATGTAGTCATACATATTTGTAATGAAAAAAAAGAACAAATATAATAAAATTGCTCTCTTAAATGTTGTGGAACAACCTCTAAGCCTCCATTTCAGTCCCCACCCACTCGCCTGTTAACCATGACTTTCTCACTTGCCTTTTCAAAGAAATCAGACTTTGCATTGCCTTTGATATAGATCCATCAGAAATTCTGTTAAATTTGCTAAGGATTCCAGTTGCTGGAGAGAGAGTGGGAAATAGCAATACCGAAAGACTGTGTAATTGAAAGGAGGGATTACAGCTGGGCAGCAAAGTCAATGAATGTCCACTGAATCTCCAAAATCACACCAGAGTCAGGAATCTAAGCTTTTCTGTACCAGTCAGCTTTAACTTTTACTCGTATATTTTTTATTATGTTTCTCTCCACCTCTAGGATTCTAGACTTTTACAACATCTATGATGTACCAGTAAACCATAAAGTGCACCAGAAAAGCTCCCATGGGCAGGGGAGTGAAGAGAGAGTAGGAAGTGCTGGCAGAATTTTCCAGTGAGGCAAAGGGAGGCTCAGTGATTTATGAAGATCCAGTGAGTTGGCAACCAAACCCCAGGCAAGTCTCCTGGCACCTGCTCCAGCGTTCTTTCTACCATGTGCTTGACACTAGACTTCTTGGTAAGAGTTGAGAATGGCTGTAGCAAGCACTCCCAGAGCCAAGAGGCCAAATCTCATGAAATCCCACCAGGCTGCGGGGAGCATCAACAAAGCCATGGGAATTATGGAGGGCGGTGAGTTGTTGATCGCAAGGGCTTTGGTGCATCATGGTGCACCAAAGTGAGCAAATCTGAGTTTAGGAATCATGTAGGGACAGGGGAGAGGGGGAGAGGTTGGTTAATGGATACAAACTGACAACTAGGCAGGAAGAATAAGTTCTGGTGTTCTCCAGTGATGCTCTGAGTCTCTAACGAACAACAATTTATTGCATGTTTTCAAATGGCTAGAAGAGAGTTCTCAATGCAAAAGAATGACAAATGTTTGCGATGATGCATATGCTAATTACTCTGATTTGAACACCACACATTGTATGCATGGATTGAAATATGCTCTGTAAGGGTCGGCCCGTGGCTCACTCAGGAGAGTGTGGTGCCGATAACACCAACACCTCGGGTTCGGATCCCTATATAGGGATAGCAGCTTAGCTCACTGGGTGAGCGTGGTGCTGACAACACCAAGTCAACTGTTAAGATCCCCTTACCAGTTATCTTTTAAAAAAAAAAGAAATATTGCTCTGTACCCCATAAATATGTACAATAAAAATAGAAAAACAAATAAACAAACAAACAAAACAGATTCATGTAGGCCAGAAGTTCTGAGGTGGTGCCAGCAGCTTGCTACATTGGGATGACAGGGGACATCCTTCAGTTTGAATGTTTATGTGTTTTCAGCACCACTCTTAGCAGGCAGCCACCTAGTGGGTGTTTAAAGACAGCAATGCCCCCACACTTGGTCCTTTTCCAATGTTAATGGACAAGAGCAAGCTGTATGGCTTCTTAAATAAAACAGTAGCCTTTTCTGACCTCCCCACTCTCAGCCAGCTACCGGCACCAAGTCAATTACTCACTCAGAGCTGCAAGGAACATTTCAGACATTACTCAAGCATTCGACCCCACAAATGATATAAAGGGAAAATAATCAAAGACATTTAAATAATCACAATTTTTAAGAGTATAAAGCAGAACGGACAGCTTTTATTTTAGATCGTAAGTGGAAATGGATTGAAGTTTTCCTGAGAAGACATTTATTTGAGAATTTTGGATGAATTCCAGCGTTTTTGGTACCAAATCCTGCTTATTAAACCTTGTCTCTGCAGACTGATAACCAAAAGAATCTTCTCCGCCCAGGTCAGTTAAATTATAGTGCCTTGGAAGATCTGGGATAAGTCAGTAGTCACATCCACCTGTCCTGGAAAATGCTGATTAAGAGGGGCTGTCTCTCTCTCTCTCTCTCTCCCTGTCCCTTTTCTTGTGATTATAAAATATTAAGCTCCACCGGCCCTCTTTGGAACACATTTTTCAGGACAACCTGATCTATGTGTCTCCCCAGCTGCAATCGTCATATTGGCTTAATAAATTCTTGCTATATGTATATATTCTTGGCCTCAGTTTCTTTTTCAGGTCAACAAGATTAACCCCTTTTTCTACAATCCCACTGTCATTGCTGTCAGTCTGACCCTGTGTGTCTGTCACTGGATTAGATAACAAACATACCCAGGAAAGGTATGGAGTGGGTAAGTTCGGTTGTCTTAATGTCCTTCTGAGAACCACAGCCATGACCATGACCAAGTGTTTACTGTCATTACCAACACCACAGCCTTCTCACAACAGCCACCTCTTTCCAGGACCTCCCGTTAGCACCTGGGAACTGCCCATTCTCATGGTTCAAGTTTGCATCTTCCCCATTGCTTGGGTCTTTGCTCCAAGGTCAGTACCAAGGACTTTGACTTCCTTAGGTGCATCTGCATTTTAAAAGCAGGATTCTTATCCAGAGGAATAAAAGGCAACTATTCAGAAATATATTTAATTATAAAAGTAATGAGATGATATGAAAATAAAAGTTCAAATGTTATGGAAGCCTCCTGAGTGAAAAAAAAATACCCTTTTCTCTTTGCCGATCCCAGTCCCACTCCTCAGAGGAGCTACCTTTGATCTTTTTTTTTTTTTTTTTTTTTTTTTTTTAGTGGCTGGTGCATACAGGAATCCAAACCTTTGACTTTGGTGTCCTAACACAACACTCTAACCAACCAAACTAACCAGCCAGCCCTTACTTTTGACCATTTTCTGTTTGTAAATCATAAGTACCCCCATAACTCTAAATAACGTGGTACTATCCTATTTCTTGATTTATCTCTTTTAAATAGTATTGATTGATTTTCATCACGAAAATGAGGAATTTGGTTCATGTTCTCAACTTTTTCTCCTTTATTAAATTCCTGTTTATTATATTTTTATCTTTTGGTCCTTCGATGAGTCAACCATGGTAATAAAAGAAGACCAACCAAATAAGAAAAGCAAAGGCTATTTATTCTGAGTCTGCTATATAGCAGGAGAGTCAGATGCCCACCATCACTTCCATTTTGGCAGAAACTCACAGGCAGGCAGAGGAGTGGGAAAGCTTTTAGCGGTAAGAAGGGAGGGCTTCAGCTATGGCCTGATTGGAGGCTATTGGCACAGGGAAGCTGGAGGTGGACTAATTAGAAGTGGTCATCCTACGTGATTAGTTATGGGTACATACTTGGCTTCTCTGGTTGGTCCTAAGTTGTAAGCAGGAAAAAAATTAGGGAAGCTATCAGTTATTAACCAAGTCCTGGCTACTTGGGGATGATTGTTACAGAAGTTATTGTACAGCTTCCTGGATTGTCACTAGAGATAGCAGTCTGACATCCTGCAAGTCTGGCTCATATTGCCTGGCTTCTGGGCTGTTTATCGTAAAGAAGGGGGTTGGTCTCCTGGGCAGGCTGCAGCAGGTTGCAGGTGAAAGTTCTATCTATATACATGGTCTGGCCACCATCTGTTTGCATGTTCAGTCTTTCACAACCTAATAACTTTAAATAATAAAATTAAACTTCTATTTCTTGATCTTTCAATTGTAAACAGTATGTCTCCCCATTCTGTAAAATCTCACGACCATCAGCTAATCTCCCTCCCTCCACCTCCCAGCTTCTGCCAGCTATACCGTTATTTTTAAAATATAGAGATTCATAATGTTACTATCCCTTTGGGTGTGTATAAATATTCCATGATGTGTCTATAGGTCAATTCTGAAAATCAAGAGCCAATAAGCAACATTTATAATATTATAATTACATAATATAAGTAATAATATAATTTAATAATATGCATATTATTTCCTATTTGAAAAAAGTTGTAGGATTCCATTCATAAAGAAGCAACAGTGATTCTATGTTCCCAAATCTGCCGAGCCTGTGGCGCACTCGGGAGAGTGTTGCGCTGGGAGCACAGCGATGCTCCCACCGCGGGTTCGGATCCTATATAGGAATGGCCCCAAATCTGTGCTACTAAAAGTGCAATATTTTAAGCATCAGTAAAAAATTGATTCTCTTTGATTATACTTACAATTTTTTTTCCTCAAAGGGATACATGTCAGGTAAACTTTCTCAGTTTTGAGTGTCTAAAAATGTCATTATTTCAGTTTCACAACTGATTAATAGTCTGATTGGTGAAAGAAAGTGAGCCGAGATGCCCAGTACCGTTCAAGTTTTATTAAAGAAAGAAATCTGCTGGGCTGTGCTCAAAGTTGCACAGGGCCCAGAGCTGCCCTGAAAATGGGGGACAGCCCAGCAATGGGTTTGCGAGAGTTTATATTAGCTTTTGGGTGCAAAATGTATGGGAGGAGGGACCATTAGGTTGATGTAACCGGGTGGAGAACTGCACCGATGCAGAAGCCGGAAAGTTGTTTCTAAGTCAGGAAGCTTCTCATAAAGGGAAGGAGAGACGGGAGGGGAGGAGGTGGGTGGTGCCATTTTGTAGTTGGGCTTGTCTAAAATGACGCTGGTTATGTTGCAGATCTATTATTTGGATACTTAATTCTAGAGAATTTGCATACAAAGCACCTACCACAAATTGTAGGAGTTATTGGAAGCAAGAGAATGAAAGCACATGTATAAAATGATGAAAATTGGGTGGGGTTTGTGTATGTGAATTAAGTGTTTATAAAATACCGCAAATTACCCATTCCCTGAAAGGATATTCTTGTGAAAAGAAAACCTGGCCTGGTAGATGTCCCCAGGAAGGAAGCTTAAATGGATGGAAGCTTAAATACAGTATTTTTAAAGTGTAGAAGATAACTGGAGTGGTTTTCAAAAACACAAGTGAAGACTATGGAGCTCTTAGACAGGTGTAAATGGACAGCTAACACCACATCCAGGCTGAGCAGCAGAAACCACCATCTGGTTCAAGTGTGAGCACACGGTGTCTGGGAGGATGTGAGGACCCACTCTGGGAAGAGTGAGTGAGAGAGGAAAATGAGAGAGAAAGTGACGTGGGCAAGGAATGACTTCTAAGCTGAGAACAGCTAAGATAGAGAACACAGCCTGTTTGTGTGCATACATGTGTGTGAGTGTTTATGAGCACGTTACAGGCCAGGTCAAAGCAGGAGGGAAAGGCAGCAGCAGTGAAAGCAGTAAGCAGTAAAATGAGCAATGGCTAGTAAAGTCCCTAATAGATTTAGTATTTTTGAAGCATCATCAACAAAAAAGTGACTGGGAGCTTTTAAAAATTTTTGTGTAAAGGAACATTTTTAACATAAACAAAATTATAAAGAATAGTTCACCACATACATTCACTACCCAGCTTCAGAAATGATCAATTCAAGGGCTGGCCGGTTAGCTCGGTTGGTTAGAGTATGGTGTGTGTTATAACACCAATGTCAAGAGCCTGGATCCCTATACCCACCAAACACCAAAAAAACCCCAAAAAGATCAACTCATGTCTAATGTCAGTAATTATACAATACTGGCCTTTTGTCACTGGCCTCTCTTGCTGAGTTAACGTGTTTTAGGTTCATCCATGTTGTAACATGTATTAGCATTTTATTCTGTTTTAATTAGTGAAAAGTATTCTATTGCATGGATATGCCACTTTGTGTGTAACCATTCACCAGTTGATGGATCTCTGGATTATGACTAGTTTTTAGCTGTTAAGAATAATGCTGCTATGCACATTCACATACAAGTCTATTGTGTGGATATATGTCTTCATTTCTCTTGCGTACGTTTCTTGGGTGGATTTTTGGGTGAGTTTCCTGAGTATGTTTACGTTTAACTTTCAAACAGGCTATCAAACTGTTTTCAAAAGTGGCTGTACTATTTTATATTCCCACCAGCCATGTATGAGGGTCTTTCTATGCATTTCATATTATCTTTTATTATAGCCATCCTAGTGTGTGTGAAGTGGTATCTCAATGTGGTTTTAATTTCCATGTCTCTAATGATGACTGTCTTTTAATGTGATGATTAGCCATTTGTATGTCATCTCTGCTAAAAGGTCTATACAAGTATTTTGGCCATTTTTAATTGTGCTGTCTTCTTATTACATTGTGAGGGTGCGTTTTAGATTCTGGCTTCAAGTCCTTTATCAGATATATGATTCTCAAATATTTTCTCCCAGTCTATGGCTTGTCTTTTCATTTTCTTCATGATATCTTTTGAAGTGCACAGTTTTTTAATTTATTAAACTTTAATATATCAAATTTTTTTCTTTTAAGGCTCATTCTTTTAATGCCGTATCTAAGAATCCTTATCCTAAACCAGGGTCACAAAGATATCCTCCTGTGTTTTATTCTAGAGGTTTTGTACTTTTAATTTTTACACTTGGGTCTATGATCCTCTGTGTATGGTGGAGGTAAGAGTCTAAATTCACTTTTATGTTATTGTTAGCATATGGATATACAATTGTGCCATTTGCTGAAAAGAAATCCCATGGAAATGTTTTAACATCTTTGTCAAAAATCAACTAACCTTAAATGTCATAGATGTAATGATTTATTTCTGGACTCTATTTCTGTTCCACTGATCTGTGTGTCTGTCTGTACATAAATACTACACAGTCTTAATTAATGTAGCTTTATAGTAACTTGAAATTGGGTAGTGTAAGTCCTCTTAACATTGTTTTTCTTTGTCAAAATTATTGTTTTGTGATAAAATCATTTATACCAGGATACTCCCATTTCAACTTGTTTTTAAATTTGTGGTCAAACCACAATGTGATCAAGCTTCAGCATGGGCTAATTTTTCTGGCATAGAGACATTTATTTCTTTATTCATTAAATCTCTAGTGGTTCCTTTCTCTGAGGCAAGCACTGTATTCATCATGATTGAGACTCAGTCTATGACCTTGAGAGATTCATGGTCTCAAGCAGAGACACGCATGGCCACAAATGATACAGCGCCTGGTTCAGCCCTAAAGTCCAGGTGCATACAACTGCCATGGCACACAGAGCAGAGAGCTGCTTACTCTGCTGCTCTGCTGCATGAAGTCCTAGGAGACTTTTTTTTTTTTTTGTAAAAGATGACCAGTAAGGGGATCTTAACCCTTGACTTGGTGTTGTCAGCACCACGCTCTCCCAAGTGAGCCATAGGCTGGACCCCTAGGAGACTACACATAGCAGGTGACAGTTGAGAGGGGCCTTGAAAAATGGGTTTGTTTTACCAAAATGAGCTGAAGAAGCTCATCAGTGCTGAGACAGGCATGAATAGAGGCAACAGGGCTTGAAAGCAGATCAGAGGGGGGTGATTCTGGAGAAGAGGAGAGATAAAGGACATGAGACTGGGAAAGCGGGGCCTGCACTTTAGGTTCAGGAACCTCAGGCAGCATTGGTGTGGCTGAGGGTAGGGGACCTACGGAGGTAACGAGAGAGGGAGGCCACTCTCCTCCTCAGTGAAAGGACACCATCTTTGCCAATCCTCTCAAAGAATATTCTCTTCTTGTAGGGAAGGAACAAGGAAAGAGACTGAATAGCCCACACCAATCTACTTGCTCCAATCTATGCTCCTACAGGAAAAATAAGTAGAAGACATCATACTGATGTGAGTCACCAATATCATTTTCAGACATAAATAACAAAACATATTTATTATTGTTTTTTATCCTGCACACTTGAAACCTGAAAGGTCTGAGAATTAACTGAGGCCACATCCTGCCTGACTGTGGGGCGATCTTTGCACCATCCAGGCAACACCTGTTGATGCTCCAAGGTTTATGCTCTTCTCTTCCTCCTTTTCAAAGTCTGCTGGGTGTTTTTTAAAATGTGCTTTTGACTCTAGAGCTTTCCTACCAACCACTGCTATGGGCCAAAATGGTCACAATATATGTGATGTCTCTTTTTGGAAGAATTTGCACTGGCTCTCGTATGTCTAATACAGAACTGATTTTGTGTAGTATGTGAACCTTGAGACCATTTCTGCTTGGAATGGAGACTGATTGTCTATATTTCAGGAATGGCAGGGTCCCAGACTGCCACCAGTGGCCTTATCATAGATTCCTGCCAACAGAGTTTTGCCTGATAAATAAGAGCACAAGCACTAGAGATTATTAATATCTGGTCCAGCCTTCCAGGAGTCTCAGAACACATGCACAGCCTTAAATGATGCACCCACATCCAGGTGGCTCTGGGTACGTAATGCTGAGATGGGACTTGAGTAGTGTATGTAAGGAGAGGAATGGGACAATACCAGAGACGTTCTTCCTCCATTTTTATGAGGTCTGCTACCTTTTGCTCCCTTGAAGTCTTTGAGTAGAGGTAAAGTTAAGAATTTTTGTGATTTAAGAGCTTTTTGAGTGTCAAGAGTCATTGCACACATGGTCAATTAGCCAACACACAGCTATTCCAACCTCTTTCTCCCTTGGGAGACTTCCTATAGAGAAACTGAAAAAGTGAGATCCTCACTTACCTAGCCTCCCTTGCAGCTAGAGGTGGTCATGTGATCCAGTTCTGGCCAATGAGATATGAGGGGCAAAGTGCCAGAATCCTTTGCAAAAACTTTTCCTTTACAGATGAAAGAGGACAGACATTTGAAGAAAAGTTTTTCTATTGTTAGTTTGTGCCCCTCATCCACTACCTCCTGTCTTAGGATTCTGTTGCAATGTCTGGAACTACAGTAGTCATCTGTAATCATGAGGCCTCAAGCACAGAGATGGGAAAACAACACACAGAAGATGGTGGAGAAGGAAAAATAGAGAGAACCCTGCTTTTTGATGCCATCACTGAGCTGCTAGTCCAGCTCTGGTCTGGATTCCTTGATACTTCTCCATAGATGAGATAACAAGATGCCTTCATTGTTTAAGACATGTTTCTGTTGCCTGTAGCCAAATATATCCTAGATAGTATAAACCCTACTTTCTTCTCTCCCCTAACCTATGTACCTTGTCTATACTTACATCAAAATGTCCAGAACTCTCCTGGTCCCTGCCCAGAAAATCAAGTAAGTAACAAAATGGCTGAACTTCCAGTAAAACACCCTAGCACTAGACAATTAAATGATTGAGGAGACAGTGATAGCCGTGAGAAGGGAGCCTTAGGGCTCTTCTGTGGTAAGTAGCTCTTGCCCTGATTCCTTCATGAGGGATATGAAGGACCAGTGTTTTGTTGTACTATCCTGGTTAATGAGTGAGTTTAACAGTGACTAACCAGTAATAAATACCCAGTACAGAGCAGAAGATCAGTATTTCCAGAAGGAAGGAAAAGAGGAAGGGAGGGAGAAAAGATGGAGGGAGGAAGGAAGGGTGAGAGGTTCAATACGAAGTTGAAGACATGTAGGAAAGCAAGGGATTGAAAGAGTTATAGAGTAACAAACAATACCAGTATTAAAATCCAAAGCTAAGGAGCAAAATTGGCCTATGGGATAGATGAGAGGCTTGAATGCAGCCACACAAAAGGGCAGGGGAGTTGTCTGAGCTGGAATTTGTCCTGCGGGAAGTTAAAGACAAAAAAGAGTGTCTCGAAAACTAGTTCACAAAATCTCGTTTTTCAGGACTCAAGGGCTTTGAGGAGAAAAGCTCTAGCTTGTTTGGGGGCGAGGCAGGCAGAAGCAGAGCAAACAAACACCCTGCGAGAAGCCAGGCAAGCAAAGACTAAGCCTGGGAAGGAGCAGCCGTGCTAACAAAGCAGCCTGACTGCGCCGTGAGTGGCTGTGTGGTGTCCCCTTGAGTCTGTGCCATGGTGCCCCCCCCCCCCACCGGTGTGCAGAGTGAATGGGCAGCCAGTAGTGTAGTACCACAGACGGTAAAGTGCAGCCAAGCTGCAGACAATGGGGCCAATAATGCAGAGCTCAGGAGAGGAAACTGAAAAGCACGAAATGGCAGGGACTGTGTCAGTGGCAGGCTGAGGGTGGCTTGGGGGAGAGGCAACAGCACCTCCCTAACCTTCATCACTTTGTTTAGATAGGGACGTTGACTGACGTTTCATTTCGTTCAAATGCTATATATATCCAGCCTACAACCTAAGGCATAGGAGGTTTTCTTAGAGCCCCCTATATTAATTTGCTAGGGCTGCCATAACGAAATATCACAGACAGGGTGGCTTAAATAACTGAAATATATTTCTCACTCTTCTGGAGGCTGCAAGTCCAAGATCAAGGTGTCAGCATGTTCTGTTTCTTCTGAGGCCTCTGTCCTTGGCTTGTAGATGGCCACATTCCTTCTCACTGCGTCCTTACTTGCTCTTTCCTCTGTGCATGCAAGTGTCTGTGTCCTCATCTTTTTTTTATTTTTATTTTTGTTGAATCATAATCGATTATACATATTTTGGGGGTTCAACATTGACAGATGTTGATCAAATCAATATTCCTAGCATATATATTGTTGCAAATCATACTTATTCTTTATGCCCCTTGTCCAATCTCCCCATCTCCCTCTCCATCCCCCTTCCCCTTCTAATTACCCTAGATTTCTTCTCTCCTTTTGAAAGAGTAATGATTACTCTGTTGATTTGTTGCCTAGATGATCTGTCCAATGCTGAGAGGTGTGTTCAGGTCCCCCAATATTATCATAGAGCAGATGCTTCTTCTGTCACTCTGGAATGGGCTTTGTGGAGAGAGACATCCTCTTCTTTTCTTTGGTCTCTGCTGATGACTCTCCTTGTGTCAATATACTCCAGTGGCTGATGGACCATCTGTGTGGTGGCTGTGGCATCTAGCTGCTTTCACGGCAGCCGTGGTTATTGTGGTGACTGTGGTGGACCACCCACATGGAGGTGATGCTTTTGGCATGTTCCTTGGCACTGGCAGTGTGCCTAATTGTGGGAGGGATCTGGTCCCTGAATCCGTGCTTCAGGACCCCGGGTGGGCTCCGAGGTACTGGTGGTGTGCCTGGGCTGGAACTAATTTTTTGTCTTTTGCTTACTTCTAAAATGGGGGAACTTCCTGTGGGGACCAGTACTTGAGCTTTGTGGTTGAGCTAAATTGTTGCTTTGCTGCTGTTTCCCTAGGGAAGGCTTTTTGTGCAGCTTAGGTTTTAATAGTTGACTTTATAGATACTTCTGGCTCTCCAGAGACCAGGTACACCTGGGTTGTGTAGAAATTCTGATCTGGGCCTGAGTCTTTTCATCAAACTGCACCCCATGCAATTCTATATTCCTGACCAGTCACCTATGAGTGGTCCTTTGCTGACTGGGGTGCCAGTCAGCTGTCCTTGCTGTGTCCCAGTGTTCTCTCAGTGGGCCTGTCTCCCCCACCACCTGTGTTGCAAACACTTCCCATGGGACGGGCCCTGCACCAGTCCCTTGTGATGACTCACTGGCCTTTGAGTGGCTCCTTTTTTTCAGTTGCTCTGGCTTCTCACTCCTGCGTGGGTCCACAGGAACCCTATTAGTGGTCTTGCTGGCCTGGGGGCCACCAAGGCCTTCTTCTCCTCATCCAGAGGTCACAGCTGTGGCTTTTGTCAGCTCCTGCTCCATGCATTCAGCAGCTCCAGCCTTAAGGCAGCCAAAGCAAGAAGCAGTCGGAGAGGTTTTTTCTTTCTCTTTTCGTGGCTTCTCCTGCCTTCATGCACTCTGTAGGTCTCTCCTCCTCTTTCCCTGCTTTCTAGCAGTCCCAGGTTGGCTGTTGTTGCTTTTTTATAGTTGTAAATTGGTTGATCTGTGGGAGAGAGTGATGCTGGGGACTGTCTATTCCACCTTCTTGACTGGAAGCCTCCCCCCTTTTTTAATTGCACATATTTGTGGGGTATAGTGTTTCAATACACGCATATATTGTACAATGATTCACTTAGGGTAGATAGCATATCCATCACCTAAACATTTATCTTTGTGGTGATTATGGTCAAGATACTCTTTCTAGCTGTTTAGAAATATACAACATAATACTATTAGCTCTATTCCACCTGGCACACCAGAAGGTATTCTTTCTATCTCCCTATAACTTTGCACCTGTTACTCCTCCTTCTCCTCTCCCCACCCCCCACCCCCTTTTGCTTCTCAACCTCTGGTAACCATTATTCTACTCTTTACTTTTATGAGGACCACTTTTCTGTTGTTTTTTGTTTTAGATTCCACATATGAGTGAGATCATGTGATATTTGTCTTTCTGTGCCTGGCTTACTTCACTTAACATGATCATCTCCAGCTCCATCTATGTTACTGCAGATGACTGGATTTCATTTTTTAAAATAGCTGAGTAGTATTCCACTGTGTATATATACCACAGGGTTTTTTTTGTCCGTTTATCTGTTGATGAGCATTTAGGTTGATTCCATCTCTTAGCTATTGTGAATAGTGCTGCAATGAACATGGGCATGCAGGTGTCACTTCCATATATGGTAATCTCCTCTTCTTATAAGGACACAAGACATATAACCTCATTTTACCTTAATTACCACTGGAAAAGCCCTATCTTCAAATATAGTCACATTCTGAGGTACTGGGGGTTAAGACTTCAACATATGAATTTGTATGGGACACAATTCAGCCCATAACAGCAATGTAACAAATTGTCACAGACTTAGCACCTAAACCACAAATTTATTTTCTTATAGTTCTGGAGGTCAGAAGTCCAAAATTAATCTCACTGGGTCCAAATCAAGTTCTGGAAGCTCTAGGGGTGAAGCTTTTCCTTGTTTTTTCCAGCTTCCAGAGGCCTCCTGCATTCCTTGACCCATGGACCCTTCTTCCAGCAGTGGTTGGTGAAGTTTTTCTCCCTCTGCATTTCTTTAACACTCCTGTAGTCAAATCTCCCTCTGCCTCTCTTACATAAGGACACTTGTGATTACAGGTAGGGCCCACCCAGATAATCCAGGATAATCTCTCCATCTCAAAATCTTTAACTTCATCACACCTGCAAAGTCTCTTTTGCCATACAAGGTAATGTATTCACAAATTCTAGAGATTAGGAGGAAATCTTTGGGGTCATTGTTCAGTCTATCGTACATCTTAAATCCACCGCTACACTGACACCCCTACAGCCAATCAGATTGCTTCTCATGGACCCATCTATGCAGTAATTCCAAAGCTGCCTCTGGCTATGATCTTGAGGACTGTGATCTTCAGTTGTTAACTCATATGTAAGAGCTGGAGGATAAACTGTTAGAAAGCTTTGAGCGCGCACCTGGGGTTTTTAGCCACTAACCGCACTGTGGAATGACCTGGCTGGACAATTCAGTTGGGAAACCTGATATCTTCTGTGTCTTTAGGTGTTTCCTCCTTACCTGGTAAGATTCTTCATAGCTGTTCCAGTCTGCTGCTAGGAAGGTGTTGCCTGGCTGCTGTCCTTGTGCTACACCAGAGAAGAAAGAGGGCAGGGGGGTTAAGCATCCAGTATGCCTGGGTTTACTTCATCCTCTTTCCTTTTCAGTTCAGTACTTGTGTACTTAATCCAGAGACGATCTTTGGAGGAAAGATCTTCAATCTTCTGCTAAACTGACAGAACTGTAGGGGAAGATCTATGCATCTGACTGATTTTAAAACAGGCTTTCAGATAAGCCTCCTTACTTTGGCAATCTCTTTTTAGTCCTCAATTTCAAAGGTGCCTGCTGCCACCAATTTTGGAGCCTTTGGGCCATTCATTCTGTGTTATAAATCAGGCTGAGTCTCTATTTTCCCCAGGGCCAGCTTAGAATTCAGCATTTGGGGCTCTGCTAAGCCCTTTATCAGCCATTTCTCCAACTTCCACAATTTGGTTGCTGTTGTCTCTTCTCCATGCTCCCCACTCTTACAGGTTTCTTTGGTCTTTTTTTAAAATCTCTTTTGTAAGAAAATAATCTAATTGATTCATTTTCAGAAATAATTCAGGCCCAGCCCAAGAGTTGTCTGACTGGTCTAGCCCATTCCTGGCGGGGTCGCTGAATAGATAAAGTTGTCCTTGAGATGCTAATGAGTTACCAGCCCTTAAATGTTTACTTCAAATGGATAAAGTTGTCCTTGAGATGGTAATGAGGTAATAGCCCTCTATCGTTCTCTTCATTTCCTAATGTTTCTCCTTTCACAGGGTTTTGGGTGGGCCTTTTTCACGGGCTTGTCCTGAGCCCTCAAAGACAAAGAAATTTCCTACCAGGGGATAGTAAATTGGGGTACTTTTAGATGTCATCCAGGAAGGTTATGCACCCTGACCAATGAGAAGGCGGGGGCAGGGACTTGCGCACTAGGAAATAAATTGCTTGCTACAGCCCTTTTCTGTGTGCCTGCCCATCAGACACCCGAACCTTGCAAGGTCGTAATTAAAGTCACACTTCGCTGTACCTCGTGTCTCCATGTCCATCCTCCGGCCTTGGACAGGTGAGGGTGTTTCTCACACCTTTGTTGTCATTTTTATGAGGTTTCAAGAGGCAGGAAAAGCAGGTGCCTTTGTTCTCCTTGTTTAATGCAAGATGGCAAACCAGTTTCCTTTCCTCCTCTTCCCCCCAAAACTGGCTGACTTTAAAGAACAGTGCCTTTAATTGCACCAACATTCATTGAACAGCTACTGTGGGTCAGCCCTGTGCTTCTCACTAACCGGGGCCACCCAGATGCACAGACATTGAATAAAAGTTTGCTGAATTGCATTGCAGCAACATGAGAGCTCTACAGTGCCTGGTGTCCCCTAGCCTCCAAGGCAACTTGCTTCTTTCCCACTCCCCACAGTGGCCATCATAGGCACTTCTGGGACAGCAGCCTATCCCAGGTTCTGGGCTTATAAGGATCAAACACATTTGACCTAAGCCCTGTTAGCACTCCTCCCTGACCAAGCATACAAATGAAAAAGAATAGACTGAATTCTCGCTCACTACAAATATTTTTTACAAACACCAAATGAAAGAAAAGGGCAGAAGCAAAGTGTATCAAATATAAGTCTGCTGAGTCACCTGCGTTAGTCACCGTGATTCTTCTTCATCTTGAATCTTATAGAATTGAACCAGGTTGTTCTTAGCCAGGGTAACCCATATGGTACTAAAGATCTGTCATGTATAATTGATATAAAATATTGGTGATTCACTTTTTTAAATGGCATATTCAATGTGGCACAAAACATAACCTTGAAAACTAGACCTATCACTGCAGATTGCAGACAACTCTGAGAGAGAGGGCACTTTTCACCTGAAGCTTATTTTTATATATTTTACTATATGCCAGGTACTGTTCTAAGCATGTTACAAATATTGTATTACCTCATTCAATCTCTAAACAAAGTTCTGAGAGAAGTACTACCTCTATTTTCATTATACATGCTCAAGGATGCACAATGAGTGAGAGAAAGAGCTGAGACTCAAACAGTAGCAGTCCAATTGCAGAGCCCAGAAAGGTATAGACTCTGATGTGTGTTACCCTAAACCAGTGGTTCTCAAGTGGGGGCAGTTTTGCTCTCTGTTCCCCAGGGGACCTTTGGCAATATCACAACTTGGGGAGGAAAGACTACTTGCATCTAGTGGGTAGATGTCAGTGATGCTACAAAATATCCTACAACATCCAGGATGGTCCCCCACAACAAAGAAGTATCCAGCCCAAATGTCAGTAGCGCCGAGGCTGAGAAAGCTGCTGGAATATGCCAGTGTGCTAGTCTCTGATGCTCCTCGCCCAGTGTCGCAAGTGCTTCCTCCAGCTATATGGTAGAATTTGCATTTCTTGTAGTTGGTGTGGCCATATATCTCACTTTGGCCAACATAATGTTACTGGAAGTGAGGTGTGTCTTTTATAGGCAAAAATTTGAAAAGCCAGTGCATGACATCGTGTGTGTGCGTGTTCTTTAGCCATCTTGGAAATCTTGGGAATACAGAGAGGGAACTTCCCTCAACTTGTGTCTTCATGTGAGGATGAGGCAGAACAGAACCTTTCAAATGGCCCATGACAGAGAAGCCACAAATAATCTTTATAGTTTTGAGCCAGTGAGATTCGGAGTTGTTTCTGCAGCGCAACTCAGAATACCCTGACTGATGAGGATGCCATCCTAAAATAGGTACATACGTTCCTGTCTCCTGTGACCTGACTCGGATGCTTCTATTGAATTCCAGGTTCCTCCCTTTGGTGAACACTTTCCTTCTCCTGTGAGATGTCACTCTTCCTGTGTTAGAAGTTTTGATCTGTCATTGAGCTAAACATATCTGGGGTCCACGATGATGGACTTGCTTCTATTTTTATATTATAGTAAGCCTCTGACATAAGTTGCACAGCACTGTTGCCATAACAACCACACAAGTCAGATTTTCCAAGTTAACACACACACACGCACACACATGCTATTGTCATTATGCCTCAATCGGCTCTGTTAAGGTCAGAATTATTAACATCATAATACCTAGGGTTACATGAGCCTTAAATGCCAGGAGCTGTGGGCTGCCTTTAGTCAGAGTATTCAACTTTATTCACAGGTCTTCTCAATGCTTAAGAAATCTAAGTGTTCGGACTTTACAATTTGCAGACCTTGCTTTATACGTCAAATTTTTCTACATAGTGATGAGTTGGAACTTCACTGGCATTCCACTCAGTATGGATCATATGGAATGAATTTATGGTAACCTAACAATATAGGTTAATAAGGAATACATGTAATAGTTTATTGTATCAACTAATAAAAAATCTGGATACTCCATATAAAAAAAAATCTAGATCACAGAATTGGAGCAAAGCAGATAAGCAAGTATTTGTGGAATCCAGTAGCCACGTAAAGACAGTAGAAGTAACAGACCATTGCTACCAGAAAAAAGTTCTGCCGGGAGCATCTCTTTAAGGTCCCTGAAGTGCCAGTCTTCTCTCCCTCCCCCACGTAATTTTTTCCTGCTGTTCTTCTAGATTAAAATGCCTTCCTGTCTCCTCTCCTCTCACCCAAATCCAACAAATTCCTCCTTAATGTCAAGTTCAAGTTTCTCCTCTTCTACAAAGCCTTCCAAGCCAATACTACTCTCTTTCCTTTTGTAGCACTTATAATGTGGGCCATATATTTTAGTCCTGGACTCTAAATTCTTTAAGGGCAAAGGTTTTACTATACAAATCTTTAATTTACATGCAGCTAAATAACTTACATTCATTTATTCAACAGATCGAGCATTTGTATTCTGAGTTAGACCCAGAATTACAAAAGCACTGACCTGGAGGAGCTCATGATCTGATGGAATTAACAGGTATGGCAACATGTAAATACATTATGATAAACACATAAAAGAGGTAAGGCTGAGTATCGTGTGGCTGTCTGGATTTTACCTGTGCTCCAAGAATGGTTCTGTTGGATTGAGGTGGTAACAGCATACAAGGAAAGGGGCACACAGGGAAGTCTGGCAAACTGGTAGCCAAGGTCCAGAAGCCAGAAAGCAAGATATGAAGAGTGATCAGTACCAAGAGGCTAGAAGCCATCATCAAAAGTTACAGAAAGCCAAGGAAACATACCAGGAAAGATAAGGAGGAACAAATGTGGAAAATTATCTCTACCTGTTCCAGTTACCAGGGCTGCATAACAAGTTATCCCAGAATCTAGTGGCTTCAAACAACAACTTAAATTTTTCCCATGAATCTACAATTTGGACATGGCTCAGTGGGAATAGCTTCTCTCCACTCTACTCAGTATCATCTGAGGGGGCTCGAAGGTAGGGATCTAGAGTAATCTGAAGGCCCATTTACCCGCCTGGGGATTGATGCTGGGAAGACTCAAACAGCTGGGGCTGGAACCTCTGGGGCTCCTTGGACTGTCTCCTTATCACTATGTGGCTTTTCCATGTGGTTCCTCCAGCATGGTGACTTCAGGGTAGCCAGGTGTGTTGGTTTCCTATTGCTGCACAGCAAATCACCGAAAACAGTGGCTTCCACAGTACACATTTATGTCACAGTTCCTGTGGGTCAAGCTTAAGCCACATGGCTTGACTGGGTCATCTGCTTAGGTTTTCACAAGGCTGCAATTAAGGTGTTGGCTTGGCTGCACTCTCATCTGGAGACTCATTTGGGGGAAATCTACACCTAAGCTTATTCAGGTATTTGGTAGAATTAATTTCCTTGTGCTATAAGACTGAAAGGCTCAGCTTCTCTGGTTTTCAGCTTCGGGTTATCCTCAGCTCCTGCCCAGATTCAAAGGGGCAGAATATAGATCTCACTTCTCAGTGGAAGGAGTACCCATCGCATTACAAGAAAAGTGTATGGGCAATGGGAATATATTGGTGTAGTTATCTTTGGAAAAGACAATCTTCTGCTATTTGTCTTCTGGCCATAATAACTCACATCACTCCCACATGCAAAATACATTTATTTCCTCTTCCCTAGTCTTTGATTTGCTTACCGTGATATGACACAAGGGAGTGCTGCTACATGTTAAGAGCCAAGTGGGAAAAAATTACTAGTACAATCTGAGAAAAAAACATATCAAAAAGAGGATTTTTCATCTGAGCTGAATTTTGAAACAGGAATTGGTTGGTGGTATATAGAAGTTTTGTTAAGTGAATGATATTTACTTTACCACCATAGTTTGCAAGGTTTGGTATTGCTTTCTGCTTTATTTGTCTCTGTTTTATCTACCTGACAAGACTATAAACTTTTAAAAAATAGAGACATTGTGTTTTGCGTCTTCTGTATTCCTTGAGTAGTGCTAGTCCCAAGGGAGGGACTCAGCTCATTCCTACCAAGTACATGAATTCCTCAATCCCCTCAGGCCTCACTGTATAAATTACTGCCAATCTTTGGAAAAGTCTGACTTGAAAATGTGTCTATTTATCAACTCTGCTATCACAACAGCCCTGTACATCAAGAAGCGCAGTGTGATTCTGAGAAGGCAGCAGATGTCCAGTGAAAATCTTGCTTTTAGGAATCTATCTCTACACGGAGTGGAAGGAAAAAAAGGAAAGACAAACATAGCAGGGCATTTGGCTGTGACCACAGAACACCTGGGTGGCTCAGCAGGAGCTCTGGTCTCAGCAAATGTCTTCAAGAGCCTCCTTCCTCCTACCCCACCCCCAGTGGAAGTAATTTCTAGTTTGAGGAGTTGAACTGGTGAGGTGGTTTAAGAAACAATTCTGTTTCCTCATTGTATGCAAACATCTTAAAAGGGATGTTTTGATTCTGAGATATCTTTTTAAAATCTTTTTTAAAATTTTTATTTTTTTTTATTTTAACTTTCAATATACATTGTAGTTGATTTTTGTGACCTTTTACTCATTCCTCTTCCCCCACCCTCCACCGCCACTACATCATATCTGTTCACTTGTCTTAACAAGTTCAAGAAATTGTTGTGATTGTTGTGTCTTCTTCCTCTGCCAAACCTTTATTTGTTTGTATGTTTATTTATTTTTAGCTTCCCACAAATACGTGAGAACATGTGGTATTTCTCTTTCTGTGCCTGATTTGTTTCACTTAATATAATTTTCTCTAAGTCCATGCATGTTGTTGTGAATGGTAGTAAGGTCATTCTTTTTTATAGCAGAGTAATATTCCATTGTGTAGATATACCACATTTTCTTTATCCATTCATCTGATGATGGACATCTGGGCTGGCTGCAACTCTCAGCTATTGTAAATAGTGCTGCAATAAACACTGGAGTACAGGTATCCCTTCGACTTGATGATTTCCATTCCTCTGGGTATATTCCCAGCAGTGGAATCACTGGGTCATATGGTAGATCTATCTGTAATTGTTGAGGAACCCCCCAAACCATTTTCCATAAAGCCTGCACCATTTTGCAGTCCCATCAACGGTGTATGAGAATTTTTAAAAGCTTTTAAATCAAAGTAACTCTGAGCAGAGTTCTAAGAAAAACGATTTTCCCCAGTGCATTCTACCTTTGCATTTGTGCTATTTTTTCTAAAACCAGTACAGAGTACCCTGCTATATGTAATCATAGGTTCTCCTCCTTCTTCCTCTTAAATGCATAAAATCTTCAGTAAGGAAAGAATTTGAAATTTATTCCAATGAAAGTGGGAATGACTGCAAATTGCTGAAAGCTCAATTCTCAAGCTTGAGTGTGTCTAAGAATCACCCAGGCAGCATGGTAAAAATGTGGATCCCTACCCAGGTCCTAGGCCCCTAAAGGAGAAGGAGAGTACGTGCATGAAGGGGCCTAGGAATATGCTTTTTTTTTGGCAGCTGGCCATCATGGGTATTGGAACCCTTGAACTTGATGTTACAAAGCAGTGCTTTAACCAACCAAGTAAACGACCAGCCCTATCATGTAGTAAATTTTCTTTATCCTTCTCCACATCCTAAGTTTGCCTTTGAGAAGAACAGAAAACAAAGTGGTAGAACTAGTCGATGAGGATCCTTCCTGCTCTAACATCTGTGATTCTATTAATTATGTCTGCCCTCAATTCCCAAACATTCGTAGCCTCCCTACAAGATTGGATTTTTCTCTTTAAATCAAGCAAGGCAGCTACATGTGTTTTCTAATTTCACAGACTCTATTCCCTGTGGAAACACTTCTGATTAAACCCAATTCCAAATTCAAATTAAAATTTAGCATTAGGGATTCCAATGAAAACTAAAGAGAATCCCCAGTTTGCTATTTTTATTTCACTACCAGGGTCCTTAGCACCATTGTAGCTTTGCTAATGACACCCCTTCCTGACTCATCTTGCTTCCAGGGTAACCTGGGTCCTATAAATTCAGGGGCTGAGAACACAAAACGCCTTTCACTGTGTTTCACATATCCCCATACTGGCCAGAAGCTTCTGTTTCATCAACTGTAGACCTGCCTTGCAGCTCTTGGAGAATCTCCTCAGCAGCACTGATCTTAATGTGTTTACTTCCTATTAGTCCTGTGGTAACAATAGCTCATTCATTGCACCAACTATTCAAAGGACAGTGGAAGAAAGGCTAGAATAAAAGACACATCTTTGTTCTTCAGGAGCTTATAATTGCTCCAAACATAAGGATATAGGGTGTGGTTGGGGACCCACTCCCTTCATCATGGGTAAAGATGTGGGACTAATGAGAAAGGAAAACTAGGTTCAAGAATTTGTGACTGTTTCCTTTTATTATATAGATTATTAGTACCAAACTGGACTTAGGGCATTAATCCCAACATTTTGCAGATGAAACAGATGCAGAGAGATGAAGTAACTTGCCCAATGATGCACACGGTGGTTTTCATTAAAATCTTCCTGGTTATCCAAATGGAAAAATGGCTCTCTGTTTCTTTGATAAAAATTTCCATCACATTTTTTGGTAGGCAATCTAGAAAAAAAGTTGCTAACCATCACCAAGCATGAAACTTTAGAATTTAAGAGGCCTTCCAGATCATCTCTTCCAACGATTCCCAGTATAGATCTGGAACACAAGGCCTAAAGGTCTGGAGCCTAGGCTTGCCAGACTACCGGGGAGAGGTGGGGAGACACTGGAATCCAGGAATCCTGTGTCCTAGTGAATGGCCACTTCTGCTCTGTAGCAGTCCTGAAAAAATGTATCTCAGGGTTGACCCAAAATATATTTAAAAGGCTTTGTCACAATTTTTCTAACCTTTGCATATTTACACCAGGACAATGTTGTGCTTTTATCTGCCTTACTTTGGTCTTTAGTCCTGGTACCTTTCTCAACCATGGCAGGAATGACATTAAAGGAAAAATGGCATACAGATACTTACAAATTTGCCTAAGAGGGTGGTCTATACGTGAATCTCTTTAGCATTATTTCACAGCATAAGAACCAGCTGCAGATTTAATACTTGATATAACGTCACAACCAGTTCAAAATGTATATGCAATAAAATAGAAAAGGCCACCACCGATAGTGATGATAGTGAGCTGCAGAGAACAGCATGGAGCACAGACCATCTATAGCCTTCTCACTCAGTGTAGCCATGAACCAGTGGTACTGGCACCACCAGGAGCTTGCTAGAAATGCAAAATCTCAGGTCCACCTTAGACCTGCTGAATCAAATCTTCATTTTCACAAGATCCCCAGGACTTGCCTGCAAGTAAAGCTGGAGAAGCACAAGTCTATAGTATTTCTTGGTTAATGGAGAGAGTGATGAGCAGCAGGGCAGACGGGAGGCTCAGCAACTCAGAATTCTGCTATTCCTGGCATGGCTCTCAGAAATTTTACCAAACCTTTCTATCAGTTTCCTCAGTACAAACTGAGGCACTGGTTGAACAGGCTGTTGTAATAAGCTGCTGGCAGAGAGCTTTTTCCAGTCCAAAATTGTGTAGGACAGTTTGCGTGATGAGAGTTGAGGGACGTGCATATCACACATTTGTATGTTCAATGAATGCTACTAATAAAAATGTGAGTCACAAATGTTACTCCCATTTACTTCCCATCTCAGGGAAGAAACTATATGTATTGCACGATTCACTGAATAGAGTGGCCAAAGTCTTATTTTACTTCTGAAATAGTCCCAAGAGTCAGGCCAGTGTGGGCCTCACCAGGAATCCCCACTCAGATTTGGAAAGCAAAATTGTTGCCATTAAAAAGCAACATGGGATTTTTCTGTTTCCTGATTGTATTGCTTTAGTTCCTCCCTGTCTGAAGTTTCTTTAATCTGCAGGGTTTGGGCTCCATCTTTACAAGGTTGTTTTTTTTTCCCCCCCAAGACTGTCATGGAGAATACCTTTACAATTTTTACTCTCATTATTGATCCCACAGTAAATAGTGATCTAGATGATGGCAAAGTCAACATATTCTTTGAAAGGCAATTAATCTGAGTGTTGAATGAAATCAGACACCAGCAACATATGCATTGTGTTACAGTTCTATTATACAACAGGGCTTAGAAGAATTCCTTTCTTCAGGTAGCAACTACCTCATACCACTTATTCCGGGTGAAGATGGCATCTATGTTTGTCAAGGACCAAGGAATATTTGATTTCATAAATCAATAACTATTCTCAAATCTACTATTGACCTCTGATCCACAAATCTGAGAGTAAGGAGAGATTATGGCAACTATACTGCTAGTAAAATGCAAACCTGTTGGTTAAACATTTGCCGAAAGCCCTGCTGGTGACCTCTGATAAAAGTGAGTCTAATTTGGCCATGTGTCCTTGCAATGCTCTGGAACATCAGAGAAAAATAACTGCCTGACCCAACACATCTTAGCTCCTGGAGTAAGAGATTTCTCTAGGCTGAAAGGGTTGGCAGAGATTATTCTTGTCCTAGTCTCTCTCCTCTATCAGCTCCCTCAGTAGTGGAATCTGTGTTCAGAGGTTTTTAAATGATGGTTACTGTTGCTAACCCTTCTAAAGATCCTCAAGAGAATTTCTTCTCCAGCTTGCTACCACCCGTATGCAAAGAAAGAATGCAAGAGTTTGTTTTTCTTATTGGTTTTATCTGCCTCAATGCCTAACATCGCGTTTCGCACACAGTAGGTACTAAATAAATACTTTTAAATGAGTAAAGTATTCTTTTCACTGTGCTACTATACTTGTACAGTCATCTACTTAAGCACTTGCCATATAGAGTTATATGATTTACTCATGTCTACTCCCCTCTCATTGCTGCGTCTTTTTAACGAAAAAGCCTGTGTGTTATCATCACTGCTTCTCCATCACTTGCCACGGAACGCGGGGCTTGTAGGTTCAGCTCATCCTTTTGTTGTTTCTGGGTAAGTGGGACAGCAGATGAGAGCAATGTCCCCCTGCTTACAAATACCTTAATGATGGGCTTAACAAACTCTTCTTTTAAAATGTAAGTGCAATAAGACCTTCACTAAAAGAATAAAATTCAGAATTTCCCCATAAAAGAAAAATTGAGAAGTTAAGCACTTTCAGCCATGTGGTAAGAGGAGAATTGGATTCCAAAGTTTAAAGTGATTCTATGAAAGCCTTTATTAATATTTTCTGTGTTCACTGATGGAAAATGAGCAGCTGAGAGCATACTAAATAAGAAAATACCAATGATGCATTACTCATGTTTAATTAGTACTAATGGGTGCTGTGTTATTAATTCAATTTAGCATCCCTTCTTCAGTAAAAACATCTCCCTTCCCCGCAGTTTCCACAAGATGCTGTAAATGTGTCCTGGTCTGCTGCAAATAAGGTGCTTTTACTTCCTGGCAGCAGTTCTCAGACATACAAATGATTGCTGACTTCTAATCTGAAGAGCAAGGGCTGGACTCCTGGGTCTTTTACAGGAGAGTGACCCTGATGATTCAGACCTTTGGGGTAACTAGAGGTTGGCCTGGCTCAGGAGACATTTCTCAAGACCCTTCCCCAAGATGGAACTATGCAGATTTAACTCCGTCCTTGCAAACTACAAAAGCCATTCACTCCCCAGCCAGATCTCAGCTTCCAACTCCTAACAGACACGAGGGTGAACTCCATCTTCTGGCCCTATTTCCCCTCAGTATAATTTGCATGACATAAATGTCTGTCTTTATTTTCTACCACTAATTCCTGTTCTGAGAGTTGTAAATGATCTCAACTCGAATTAGCTCCTCTTTTGTAATATTTCAAGTTGAACTGTTAACCAACCATTATCCTTTATTCACTAAAACTCATGTAATAGAATGTGTCAGCTGATGCAATATTGAATTGCTCTTTGATCAGGGACTTCAGATAATGCATAAAGTCATGAACAGTGACTGTCTTTAGGATATGGTAAAGAAAATAGTTTACATGCTTCCAAATGCAAAGTGATGTGCGTATTGCATTACAGGATGTACTCCACCAAGATGAAAAAGTGGATAAAATTCCCTTTTCCAAAATGTATTCGGGAAGGATAAGAAGAGAAAGAAAACAACTGTGGGGGGAAGACAATAGCAGAACTCTACGTAAGGCAGTGTCCAGATCAAGGACTAAAACTGGCTATAATCAATCTCACATAAAACAAATGTGGATATGTGTTGTTTCTTAGTAGTGTGACCTTTTGGCTGCATATGGAGAAGAAAGGTCTGGAAATCTAACCTTTGGCAGAAAAAGACGAAAAACTTATCTGATACCTCTTTTCACTGGGAAAAGCCATTCTCTACACTACATCTGAAGAGCAAAACGTGAAACCTGTTGTCAGGGACAGGGCTCTGACCAGCCATGTAGTGTCTCTGCAGGAATTAGAAAATGCTCAACTTCTTCCAGGCAGGGGCAACCCCTCACCAGGCACATGGACTGCAAAATAAAAACACAGGCTGCATTTCAGCTTGACAGATTTGAGCAGCAAATAAACTGCATCCTCTGTCATAGCAGCCCTTGTCTGTGCCCTGCTTAAATTCTTTTAAATGGCCTGTTTTTGCTCTCAAGACAAAGTTCAGGTTCCATATTGTAGCCCCAATCTTGTTCTCCTTTCTTCTGGAAATTTGATTAGACAAAGTATAAGAATTTTTAACCATCTTTGTATTTTTTAATATCCATTTTATATTTTCCATCTCTCTCTTTGCTATACTCTGTGTAATTTCTTTAGACTTATCTTCCAGTTCATTCTTTCATTAGCCATGCCTAATATAATGCTTAATATGTTCACTGAGTTTTTAATTTCAATCACTGAATTTTTTATTTCTACAAATTCTAATTTTAAAATCTGCTACATCTTTTTTTTATTGTTCTCTATTTCCTGAAGATATTTTCAAGCTTGTCAATTTGTTTATTTGTTTTTGATCTAGAAGGCTTAGTCTTTTTAAAAATAATTTTTTTAGATAATTTCAGTATCTGAAATTTGTGGGTCTGTTCTGCCTTCGGTTTTTCTATTGGTTCTTTATCACTCAGGGTACCCAGTTTCCTTGAATGTTTACTCATTCATTCATTTATTCACTCATTTATTCATTACTGTGGGTATGCATTTTCCTTAGGGAATTATTTGAGGCCTAGGATGAAAGTGAGGTTCTCTGATATTTACAGTTGCTTTTGCCAGGTTCATGAAAGTATTAGCAGTTTGGAACAACTTTAAAATAAGTTCATAGCTTGATGTTTTCTGGACCCCCCCCAGGTGATGTGCAATTTCGGCTGTAAATCCACAGGAAGACTTGTTTTGCATTACAGTTTGTATGGGCCAGGGGGTTAATTTCTCTTGCTCTGCTCAGGTCCAAGAAGACTTTCCTTGGGGACATGGTTATTTTTGGTTCATTATTAGACTTTAAGGATGTAGCCCTTCAGGATCCCAACTTCACGTGTGGAAGATGTCCTGGTAGACCTCTCACTTAAGCAAGCCCTGGGCTTTGTCTTTCATGCCTCTTTATCTAAGAGGTCTTGACAACTGAAGTTTAAGTTCAGGAAACACTCTCAATGTTTTGCTTATTTTGGGGGGTTTCTATCTTTACTTAGATTTAGCCTAATTGTTCTTTATTATCATGTCAGCTCTTAAATGCTTTCAGTATGTATTTTATCCAGGCTCTTTTTCATTGTTTTCAGCAGGAGGGTCAGTTAGAATCTCTAGCTAGCCTTAGTACTGGCAATGAAAGTCTGATCTCAATGTATGACCTTGAGCCAGTTACTTAACCTATTGTGCTCAGTTTGCTCCTCTGCAAAATAATAGTGCCTCACTTAAAGAACTGTTGTGAAACATATACAGAATGACAGATGTGCTTAGAACAATGCTTGGCACATGGTAAGCACTCATTGTGCTTTCTCATCCTGCAGTAAGCTCCCCACCGTCAGTTGCTCTTACTTGTCACTCTCCTTCCCTTCTTGACTTTTTGTCACAGTTGAACTTGAATAATAATTTCTGTAGCTGTTACAGTACATGTTTCTCACCAGTTGAACTGTAATCTCTAGGAAGCAAGGGCTATGTCTGTCTTGCTCAACTCTATATCCCTAGTTCCTAGTATATGATATGACATGTATTGGGTATTTACCAAACATTTGTTGAACAAATGGATATGTATTTCTACATTTTTAAGAGAGCACAAGTAGAATGAGGACTCTCCTGGTGGAGAGAGCTTATTGGATAAATTCCTAAGCACATAAGCTCTGGAATTAGGTCAGGTGTGAAGATACTAACCTTTTGTATCTCAGTTTCCTTTTCTGTAAAATGGGGATAACTGTAGCACCTACTTGTAGCTTTGCAGTAAAGGTTAAATAAGAAAAAGCCTATAAAGCACATAGTACCGTGTCCAGCATGTGGTGAGAACTCAATAGCATCTTTCTTTCTTTCCTTTTTTTTTTTTTTTTTTTTTTGGTGGCTGGCCAGTACAGGGATCTGAACCTGTGACCCTGGTATTATAAGGCTGGGCTCTAACCAACTGAGCCAACTGGCCAGTCCCAGTAAAAGTGCAATAAATGCTTGCTGCAATTATTTCGACTATCCTTTTTTTGGTAATTCATGAAAATAGTCTGCTTTAAGAAAACATAGGCTAAAAAAATAGGGGCCAGGGACTCTCCGGAAAGGTAAAGTATGTTGATGTATTAGCTTTTCTTATTTCTGAAAATGTGTGTGACATGGTGTTTAGATGAAAACCAGAAAAGAGCTTCTCACTGTGCCTGCACTGTTATTCTTTTCGTTCTGCAGGGTGTTACTTTAGCACTTAACTAGAGAAAATGTACACACAGCTATAGAAAGAGGTTGGGGCTCCTCATATCCCACCAGGTTTCACCATTTGATTTACATTTAGTGAAATGGACTATAAACATTTGTAAAAGTCACCAGAGCAAAGGCATAAAGTGTCCTGAGGAACACCAGGAAGGCAATCAATCTCTTAGTTTGGGAATATGTGCACCCAGGCGTCTGGGGAGTAAAATACAAATCGCTCTAAGTGCAGGCTGGAGATACTGTGGTGGTTCTGTATATCAGCCTCCAGACAGGTCTAATAAATGCACAGGCCTAGGTTTCAGCTGATTTTTACTCACACAGCTCTGATTCATCATAATTTCAATCGCGGCCATCACTATATACATTGCCACCTCCTGCTGTGGGGTAGACATTATGATGCCTGGTTCAGGGATGTTATGAAAGCGAGTTTGGTCTTCAGGGGTATTTCAGGCCAGATTTTCCTATCTCCGGTCTAAAGCCAAAGGAGAAATAATGTTCTAAAATGGGTATAACCCTTCCCTATATTTAGGCTGCAGTGTGGTGGTTATATGAGCTGCAACAAAACCAAAAAAAGACATGTTTTATTCCTGATTCAATAATGCCCCCTGCACTTCATCAGCCCACTTGTGGCAGTGATCATAACTGCCAACGCGCTGTCAATCACATCTGAAGGCAGAGCAGCACATGCGTGTTTATTTGTGTAACTTTTAAAAAATGCTGTTGTAAATGGAGGGGTCATCATATTCAAACCAAATGAGAACTAGGTGTCCTCAGCTGCACATCAGAATCACCCAGGGAATTTTAAGATGTTCTGATGCCCAGACCCCACTCCTGGTTGAATTAAATCAGTACTCTGAAGGTAGTAGGATCCTGGCGTTGGTATTTTTTAAGTCTCCTCAGGTTATTGTAACATGCTGCCAAGACTGAGGACTGCTGGCCTAGCCTGTAGTTAGTGTGGAGTAAATCCTAACAGCACTTAGACTTGGCAAAGCATTTTCCCAGCCGATGGCAGGACAGACGTTATCATCTCCAATTTATGCAAGGGAAAACCAAGGCCCAATTATTTAAAGGTTTATTTAAGATTTTGATTAACCCAGATTGTCCAGCTGGGGCTAGGTCTCACAGACCCCTCGAGCCCGTTGTCCAGACTGGGTCACAAACCCTTCATACGCAGGTCCACGAGCTAGGTAATAGGAAAAGGTCCTTGGAGCCGTGAGTGAAGAAATAATAGGCTTTATTCAGAGCTAGAAGCGGCTGACCTAATATGGCTTCCAGGAGCATCGTCTAGAAGCTTCGCACATCTGCCATTACTCCTTTGTACTCAAGTCCATAATCCAAAAAAACAAAAAACAACCCCCCCCCAAAAAAAACCCGGATGCACATGCACAATCACATTAGACAATAACAAGGAACACCCCTGCGCACGCGCATACCCACCTCAAACGCTCCACAAGACTCCAAACATCTGAGGCGCCCTGGACGTTGTCTTTATATTTTCCCAACACCACTGCTCAAGTGTCGGGATGCAGTACAAGCCTTTGAGGGAATGCGCCTCCTTACCTTTTCCTTGGTTTTAAGTGAAAAACCCTTGATCATACATTCTTAGAACGAGGAAGAAAGGACCTCAGTTGAAATAGGAACCTGGGATCAGAGAACAGCAGCTTATCTCACTCTCTTTATATTCCCTGCATTCCCTGGTACCATGCACTCAACAAATATTTGACAAATTAAGTGAAATGAGGTGACCAAGGTCATACAGCCCCCACACCTGGCACCCGGTAACCCCATGTAGAGATTGCACTGTGTCCCTGTGTGGGTATGGGGACCACACCTGTGTTGCAGGGATGAGTCAAGGTTATATATGGTCTGTCTCGTTCTTCCCAAAGTGTACTTGTCTTGTTTTTCAAACACGTGTAGTGATTTTTTTTTTAAATTCCAAAAATGTATTAGCTGTCTACAGAACAGAAATATCTGTCACTACGTAGGGCTCCAGATTCCCCTCCCCCAGCTTCTCCCTTCCCTTCCATTATATCACTTTTTTAAAGTGTAGAAAAAGCAAGACCATGAATGGCCTTGTCTTGGTGCAGGAATTGTTTACTCCTTCATGCCGGGACCTGACTCTGCCCTACTTACAAAGAGCCATGACCCGCAAGATCTTCAGGGTTTTCGGGGACGTGTGTCAACTTTCTCATTTCCTATTAGCTGCGCTGCTCCCCACTTTCCACGTGTTGCTCATCTTCTCTCTGCCCTGGCTGTGGGCAACCTTCTCTCTCATTCACACTCTTCTGGGCTCTGATACAGTCTCGGGTGCTGCTCCAACCTCAACCACCCTGGCTCACTCCCTACCCGCTTTGCCCACCCAGCTCATCCGTAGGGGGGCTGAGTCTGAGGATGGTGGGAATGAGGCTGGGCCCGGGGTTTGTGACTGTGGGAAACTGGGGGTCTCTGGGCTTTGGAGAGAGTGAGGGGATGGCGAAGGCAGAGATCAAAGAGGGGGATGGGAGCCCAGATGGGATCCTGGGCTGTGAGGTGCTGCATGGGGTTTGGGAATGTAAGGGGGAGCTAGAACAT
Organism: Cynocephalus volans; assembly: GCF_027409185.1. Classification (NCBI taxonomy): domain Eukaryota; kingdom Metazoa; phylum Chordata; class Mammalia; order Dermoptera; family Cynocephalidae; genus Cynocephalus; species Cynocephalus volans. The sequence continues at coordinate 53,006,809 of NC_084472.1, forward strand.
TCTGTTGTTGTTGCCACTGAGTCCAGGGCCTTAGGAAGGGAAGCCATGCGGGTTACAGGTCTAGATGACAATATCACCGTTAATTAGAGAGGGGCCAGCGCCTATCAAGGAACCCAAAGGAAAGTGAGAGTCATATCCTGAGTGGACAAATCAGTCTTGGAGGGAGGGAGACTTCTCACATTGAGATGGTGTTCATAGGACTGTACCTGTGGTGTTACTTCAACATGAAATTCCTCGAGGGCAGATACCGCCTTGGTGCTGGGCACAGAAGCTCAGTGAATTTTTAGGGAATGTGTGCGCCATGGACTGCAGTCACTCTACTGTATAGACACAGAGACAGAAGCATTCACGGGGTAGACCGCATAGAGACAGTACTGAGTCACACGTGCCTGGGTTCTAATTTGAATATGTGACCTTGAGCTAGCCCTTTAATTTCTCTGGGCCTCAGTTTCCTTATCTGTAAAATACTACCTAGAATATAGTTTGTTGCTGCTATTATTTTATACAAAAGAATTATTAAATTTTCCATGTATAGATCTTTGTATTTGGTACTAAGATAAATAAAACAAATTTACCAAAAAAAAAAAAAAAAAAGGGAACTTTATTTTCTATGCGTTTTATTATCCGGAAGTCCACAGCAGAATATGAAGATAATTAATATTAATTATGACCCCTATGAGTACTTTCTGAATTATCAACATAAAGAATAATGTATTCAGTATGGTTTACTAATTGTTACATTTGTACTGAATTCTTTTTTATAGAAAATTAATAATCCAAATATGTTATACGATGTCTCTCTACTTATCTAAATATTTAACCAGAAAGTCAAATTTTGGAAGTGTATTAAAGAATTCATATTTGCAAATGTGGTCCCATATTCTAAATTAGTGAAAAATGCAAGTGGAAGGAAGAAATGGAATCAGAGCAGTAATTCTGGTCGTCCCTCTTTTTTTTTTTTCCTAATTTTATTGTGGTCATCCTTCTAGAAGATTCATTGTGTGTTGTGTCTTTGGGAATGACAGGGGGTGTGTCTGTGTGTCTTAAAGTAGGATTCAGGAGATATTGATAAAACCAATTTAAAATGACCTTATAGCTACCAAATTTAGAATTAAGAACTAAAGCCCATAAATTTCAGGCACAGTAGAGACAAAGTACATTAGATTTTTTTTTTTCCAAACTGATAATGATGTCATAAAATTTTATAATTTAATATTTAAATATTTGATATTTAAATATTTTTAATTTTACTAACTCAAAACACACTTTACAAACATGAGCTAATTAATCTTAAATCTACCCCTATGTGACATTACTATTATGATCTCTATTTCCTGCTGGGAGAATGGAAGATGGAGTGATTAAATGATACATTTAATTAGGATCCAGGAGTCTTGGCTGTTAGTCCTCAATTTTAACTAATCATTGGAACATTACTTGGGTAAAAAACAAACAAAAAAACTGTTGAATAACCTTTTTGGTCATTATTCATTTCAGAACAGCCTGGTTATAAAAAGAATTCTAGCATTTTCTTCCCTTAATAAAAAACTGTTGTCATGGAAATATTTCAGTTCCCTCTGTCCTCAAATTGTCTGTGTGTGAACAGGACATAAACAAGCAGATTAACTGAGGCCCCTAGAAGCCTTTTATGATGGAAGTAAGGTTTGTAACAAGACTATATTCCAAACCTTTCCAAAGTTCCATTTCCCAGGATAAGGAAGAGAGAATAAAAGAACTCTTTGGAAGCTTGGCTGTGCTCTGTAACAATGGCAACTTATCCCAACTGGATTGTTCTTCTTCCTCCTTCTAAACCAAATGCACTAAATACATCACTGGTTCTTGTGTGAAAGTCTTCTATTTTGATCAGCTGATAAATGAAGCTCTATTTACTAGGAATGCTATAGTATCTCCCAGAGACTGCTTCCTCCAAACATTGGGAATTGATGGTGTTTTCGAAGCAGTTATGGCCTGTTGTTTGCTTTTTATTGATTCAAATGATTTTAACTGATGCAGTCATTCCATTCCTTCAAGTTGGGGGACCTGACCGATGGATAACTTTATATTTACAACAAAAATATTCTCCTTAATCTCCTCAAAATAGGAGCTATGCATCACAGTCCATGAATTTGTTTAAACTCAGTGGGGTGTATATGTAATTATAAAATTCACCTCAGAGCAGGAATGTTTTACATCCTGAATGAATAAGGAAAAGGAGGTTGGAGGTGCTATCTTAATCTGTGCCTGGATCCACATTCCTAAGCATGCTGTTGTTTTATCTCATTCTGATGCAGTGTTCCTCCCAGCTCTTGAGCTCTGTTTGGCATGTATGTTTTTACAGAACCAGAGAAAACAAGAAATGAAATTGATTTTGAGATTTCCACAACCATCTGAGATATTGATAACATCCTGGGAGTGAGTTTGAAAACTGCAAGTTTGGTTGTTTTTTTTTGTCTTTTTCGTGACCGGCACTCAGCCAGTGAGTGCACCGGCCATTCCCATATAGGATCCAACCCACGGCGGGACCATCGCTGCGCTCCTGGCGCCGCACTCTCCTGAGTGCACCACGGGCTCGGCCCAAGTTTGGTTTTTGAGACTATGAATCTAGGAAATATATCCAGCTGCTCCTAACATTCTCACACTTGTTTGTGTGGGAAGGAAAGATGCACATAGCTGCAGGTGTGCACATACATGTGGGCACACATAGCTGTTTTGAAGGGCCTGGAGCGGGTGGCTGCTTGACTCACTTGGCTTGATTGCAGCCTTGTAGCACCAAGGTCAAGTGTTTGGATCCCTGTACTGACCAGCCGCCAAACAAGCAATATTTATTCAAGAGACTCAAGGACGGTTTGTCTAAACTTGAAGCATTTATTACTAACACCATAAATCATTCATATAATTCCCCTTATAATGCTGGAGTTGAAGGATAAGAGCAAACGTCTTATCATGTGAGGTCAGACTGGTGATGAATTGAGCCAGTATTCTGACAGCAGCTTGAGGGGAGTATGTCATAGAACATCATAATTACCCTCATGGTGTAAAACTCAAAAGGTTAAAGGGCGCTAAGCATAATCCTCGACACACGTGGCATCGATAAGTGTTTGCTGTAATCATAAATGATAAAAGCTTTCTCTAAATCTGTTGCCCATCAACTTAACTAAATATTTTCTTGAATTTATTTTCATACTGAGGCTCTATCATTTCTGGGGCGGAGTTTTATAAGCTTACTGTCCATGTGTAAAGTATAAAATGACTTCTTTTAAGCTTCAAAGAGTGTTCTCAAACTTGGGTGTTCCAGAGTTTAATAAACAGACAGGCTGTGTCTCATGTGTGTTTATGGTTTTATAGGCTTTTGTCATTTTTAACCTGACCCTTCATTTTTCCAGGCTGGAGACACATCATTTTCAAGGGTTAGTCTCATGCTCAAACACATCCATGAGGGATCTTCAAAAAGTTCACAGAAAGATTTATATTATCTATTAATGCTATTTTTCCACAAACTTTGTATATGAAGCTTTTACAGAATGGAGTTATCACATTTTGGGGAATATGGTTTGATATGTATTATTAAGCACATCCTAAAGATTACTGAGCATTCAGAATTTATAAATACAGTTCAGCCTTCAGAAATTTTATCTAATTTATTCATATAACTGCTTCATGAGGGTGGAAAGGGTGCGCTTATGTGGATATCCTCATTTTCTTACTGCAATGGGAAATTCATCCTGCAGAAAAGATCTACACAAGGAAGACATATTTTCCTTCCAAATGAGTACCTTTGAGTCACAGAAGAGCTATTTGCCTTGAGGGGCCCTATATCAGTTGACAAAGGGGGATGAGGCAGGTAAGGTATAATGGTGATGGCTTGAAGCAGGACGAAGACAACAAACTCATTTACTGACTACTTCAGTGATCTTCAGGTCTGTGTTTTTTCTGAGAGTGTATCAGAATACTGTTTGTAACCCCCTTATCATAAATTTGCAAGCTGGATCAGAATTCCAGAATGGCATTTGCCCATATCAGTTGCCGATATAATTTCCATTCATTGAGTAATTATTTAACAGGTGTGTATGAGGCAAAGGCTCCATGCTGGGGCTGCAGTGGGAAACACAATCTGCAGAGTCCCTGCCCTCCTGCATTATGTTCCAAGGATAAAATGTGATGCTCCAGTCAAAAAATAAAATGTATTTATGTGCAGTTTTCATCCCCACACATCAGAACGTCTTCTTTAACAACTGCCCCTTTGCAGTTTGACTTGAGGCCAGCTCATCCCCTTAGTGACCTCACAGGGGAGATCCTAGGACAGAAGAAGAGGCAGGGCCAGCAGAAGATGTTGGATTTAGGAGTCGGTGGTACTACGTGCCTAAATGCTGCCTGTATGAGGCTCTTCTCCTCCAGCTCTGCTGGTCATTTCTCTCCTGGCGAACAAAGCCAAGGACACTTCAAGTAATTCGGCTTGAGTCCAGCAGAACAGTCCAGAGGGAATCAGGATGCAGGTTACCAAGAGCACGTGGTCAATGTTGCAGGCTGGGTGGGTGAGTTATATTTGCATTTCCTTTTTAAAGAAACTATGGGGATTGTGTTAAGACATTAAGAATTAGGATAGTGTTAATGGAGCAGGGAAGAGGGAACAAATAGAAGGTAAAAATCAAAGCATTGGTTGGGGGGAATAAAGAAGGTCAAGAATCTAGAAGGGCTCCTTGTTTTCTGCACAATAAGTAAGATAAAACAATGGAACTGACACAGGAGGAAACAGGTTTTGGATTTGGAAAATGCTTAATTTATTTTGGCTATGATTGCATTCACATGGAAATGTCTAATAAGTGTTGATATATGAGTCTGGAGCTCCTAAGAAAGGTTTTGGCTGGAGATTACAAATTAGAGACCTCATACTTCTTAGTTCTTCTTACCCAATTTCTCTGGTACCTGTTGATCATGGTTTCTCTTCCAGCTTGTTGGCTACTCCTTTTCATTTTCTTTCATGAGTGCACTGATTTATATGTCCTTCAGATACCTCAAACTTTCAAACTCATCCCATCCAAAATTAAATCTGTTAGGGCCGACCCCGTGGCTCACTCGGGAGAGTGTGGCGCTGGGAGCGCAGCAGCGCTCTCGCTGCGGGTTCGGATCCTATATAGGGATGGCCAGTTCGCTCACTGGCTGAGCGCGGTCACATAAAAGGACAAAAAAAAAAAAAAAAATTAAATCTGTTACCCTCCACGCCACTTCCAGGCCACTGCTGCTAGCCCTCTACTGCTTTCATGTTCCCATCCAAGAAAGCACAGTTATCTGCTCAGCTAGCGGATCAGAAACCTGGGAGCTGTCCTCGGCTCCTCCTTCTCCTCTATCTCTCGTGTCCTATTGGTCCCTGCTCTTATGCACCCACCACCTAGATTACCTTTCAGATATCTCTTCCTCTGTTTGCTGTACCACTCTCTGTTCAAAGTCCTCACCTGGGTTACTGCAACAGCCTGTTTATTGGTTTCACTATCTCAAGTTGATTACTCCGTGGTCAGAGTAATCTTTCTAGAATGTGGATCTGATCTTATCACTTTAATATTGCCTTCTTAGGTAGGTCATTTTCAGATGGTGGCAAAGATGGCCACCAGTAACACTACACTTGCAACTTATTGCATCATCTTAGAAACCCCCGTGGAAAAGCCTAGCCATTTTAAGCATACTTCCACTAAAAAGTCCAATGTATGACTCTCATTGACTCAACTGGGTCATGCAGCTACTCCTGAACCAATCACTGGGACTGGGGCAGTCTAGAGCTCTGATTGGCCAAGCTTGGGTGAGGTGCCTATCTTCAGGTGACAGAATCAGTATCATCCAAATCACATGGATGGAGAATGAGGATAGACTAATGGATGAAGGATGGAAAAAAATTACAGCTGTTACTCTTTTTTTTTTTCAGACCATTTCCCAACATGTTGGCCCTCATAGATTCACTTATGGTGCTCAGATATAGCTTTTTTACTCAGATCTCTATGTTGCTGATCATACACCTTGTTCACTCTGGGGTTTATTTGGAAGATTGGTGGGTGGGAGAGAGACGCTGGGTTCAATTAAGAACATATGGAATTTGTGACGTCCAGGAGTGGCTATGGTGGATGTATACATACACACAGGTTTGGAGCTCAGAAGGGAGGTCTGGAACAGAGATGTATATTTCAGAGTCTTTGGTGAAGAGATAGCAATTAATGGCAGAGGAGAGAAGATCACAGGAGACATAATAAAAGGTAGGAAGAGAAAAGAGTCTATCAATGAGGTCATTGGAACTCTGGACAGAGGAGAAAAAGCCCGTGATGAAAATTTAATAGGAGAAGTCAAAAGGTAGAAAGGAAGCCAGGTGAATGCGATGTCAATGAGCCCAGAAAGTACAACAGAACATATCCAGAGAAAGAAAGAAATCACTGTGGTGGATGCCATTAAGAGAACAAATAAAACAAAACTAAAAAGTGTCCGCTGGCTTAAGTGGCCTGTATATCTTGGTTGAAGTTAATGAAAGAAATATCAGTAGAATGTTGAGGGTGAGAACCATTCTGGAGAAGTAAGGCCATGAAGAGTCGTGCAGGAGTATAGACAAGTGTAGACATCTGATTGTGAAGGGAAGCAGGGAGATAAGTGGAGATTAGAAGGGGATGTGGAGTCCAGGGAGGGGTTTTTCTTTATTTCTTTTCTTAGGTTGGAAGAACATTTAAAGGCTTACAGAAAGGATCCAGTGGGCAAGAGAGGTGATAACTGGGAAGGAATAGGGTCTGGGCTTCCTTGGAATGACTGATCTAGAATAGGAGAAGAGACAAGGAAGGAGTAGGACAGGGGTGCAAATGAGGATGTGTTTCTGCATGTAGAGAGGGAGACCTGTTTGATGATTTCTGTTTTTTCCTAGAACTCGGACACAAAATCATCCACTGAGAGTGAGGGCGTAGAGGGAGATTGGGACTGTGGGAGCTCCGGTGAGGTTGGCAGCTGTGAGTCCCAGTGGGTGGAAACTGCTGGGATTCTTTATTGTCCTCAGTGATTCTTAGCTACTCATGTTCAAGCTTAGATTAAGCAGAAAGAGCAGAGGACAGAGGGAAATGTAGTTTGGGAGTAATTGCAAGAGAAGGACTGAAATGTGAGCTGTGTAGACAAGGAGGACGGTGAAGTTAAGACCGAGAAGTCTTGATGATGTCAAAGAACATGTGAGACTTTAATCGAGGTGTGAGGAGTCTGTGTTCAGAGAGTAGGTGTTTAAATCACTGACTTCCAAGGTAGTGCAGTTTGGAGTGTTGACAAGGTCTAGGACATAGAGAAGAAGAGGAGAAGGTCATTAGAAGGGAGGACGTCAAGGTCCTGAAGAGCCGGGGGTTGGATGGGACATTTTGGTGTATTGTTCATTATACCCCAGGTGGATTATATCTCAGGAGTCAAGCTGGACAGAATAATGGTAAACCAGATCACTCAGTATGAGTGGAGGGAACGGAGGCATCTGTGAATGGCAGCAACAAGAAAGAAAAGGGGTGTGTTGACAGAAGCCTCAAAGAAGGGCTTTACAGTGTTAAACTTTAATGGCAAACTTTAAATTGAAAAGAGGAATGTATTTTTAGTGTGCTGCAGTTTTAACATAGGGTAATCAATGCTATAACAGGTAATTTCTGATTTTATTTATTTATTTATTCTTAAACTTCTCGATCCACATTGTAGTTGATTTTTGTGTCCCTTTAGATTTTTAAATTTTTTTTAAAAGGATGTGAGTTTACATGGTTATGAGAAATTTCTGGTATAAAAGCATAAGGGTTTTGTTTGCATTTATATGCATTGGAGTTGAGGCTTTGCTGAGCAGATCCTGGGGACCACGCAGAGTAAGTGGCCATTAGCTAGCAGGTGTTATTGGAATAATCTATCAAAAGGTAACAAGGTCATTTTCCCACACTGTTTCAAACACAGAAGACAGAAGATTCCTCTAGTCACAGTCCAAAGATGTTTAGTTTTAGGAGAGAAAAAGAGGGAAAAGAAAAAGTTTTAGGGAAAAAGAGGATAAATTGTCTTTGTAAAAATTCCTAACAGTAGTTGGTCTTAGAAATCTTCATGATGAAACAGGTGGGAGGCTCCAGAGAATCTGAGTTTCTTAGCCATTGCAGCTTTTCAGTGCCCAGAAATTTTGCTTTCATTTGGATGCTTTTGCCCATCTTCGGAAATGCTAAGATTGGGCAGGCAGCCTGGAAACACTCACTGGAAGCATCTCTGCTTATCCCAAAGTGCTTCTGAGGTCATTAGCCTCCTTCCAATAAGCAACACCCACCGTTTCCTGGCAGATCTCCTTTAGAGCTGGCTCCAGGGAATTCCAGAGGCATCAGCCTGGAAGCAAAGGCAAAGCTCCCTGGGTGTGAAACATAGCACCAGCGGCTGTTTTGTCCTAGTACAGGTGTGAGTTCTAATGCTTTCATTTCACCTTTACAGTTCAGAATTTCACTTTCCAAACTCCTGCTTTGTTTCCTGGGGATAAGTTTCAGATTCCCTGCAAAATCTAGTAGGTAAAATGGAAAAATCAGAAGCAAATTATGATTCAACCCCAAATTAATTCAATACATTGCTATGAGTCCTTTGATAGAAAGTTTTAAGAAATGTTGACAGCTGCTTCCATCTGATACCCCAAGATGAGAAGGCTCACAATGTCTGTTATCTCGTGTATTCTGTGTAGAAATTTGAAGTCTGGACAAATGAGATCATCTCCTCCCATCGTTTCATTCTTTGACGTCTGAGCCTACAGTGGGCATCTCTTGTCTTTGTGTGTTCTGTGTCCCCATTTCATTTGCGGACCTTTCTCTCCCTCATGACTTATTGTCCTGGTGGAGCTGTCAACTACTCTACCCTATCCTCTCCTCCCCTTGCACAGGGATGGGCTTATGACCCAGGCTGGACCATCCTCGTTTAATATAATAGTTGGAGAGGGACCAGTTCTTCCCTGCCTCCCAAGTAGTCCTGCCACACCCAGTTTGATAAGGTATAATTGACAAAAATATGTTCTCTTTTTGCAGGGAGGATGGATAGCTTGGGCTGTAAGCAGTCTTCTCATTTACTGTATGGAAAGAACCAGACTGCAGAATAAAGCCAAACAGACATGCAGAGCCAAGAGACAGAGCCCTGGTAATGTCTTCTGTACTTCCAGACTCAGGCATGTTTTTCTGTCTACACACAAATGGTAACCTAGGATAAACACAATTCTGCAATTTTTTTTTAACTTAACATATCCTTGAGATTACTCCATATCAGTTTAGAGAGAGCATTTGTATTCATTTTTACAGCTACATAGTATTCCACTGGGTTGATGTATCAATAATTGATTCAATCACTTCTATATTGATGGACATTTGGGTCCTGTCAACCTGAGAAAGGAAACTGAGGCAGGGCTTGAACAACAAAGAGTTTGTTTGAGCCAAATTTGATTGACTGCAGCCCAGAAAACACCTCCAAGTTACCTTGGGGAGTGCTCCTAGGTACAGAGTTTCAGCATTTTTTTTTTTTCTTTTGCATAGCTGGCTGGTACAGAGATCGAGCCCTTGACCTTGGCGTTATCTGCATAATGCTCTAACCAACTGAGTTTCAGCAGTTTATAATCATAAAAATGGGAGGCCAAAGGGGAGTAGAAGGGACAACCGCCTTAATGAGGCTTTACATTGGTTGTCTAGCATGATGTGAGTTGGTGATTGGTTAATGGTTACATCTTGCTCTTTAAACAATTTCCAAATTCCTAAGTAAGGGTCATATTGTCCATTTCAACATTTTTTAGGTTAATTTATAGTTCTATAGGCTGACACCACGTTTGGACTCTAGGCCTAAAGTAAACTGTTTAGCAATGTTTCAAGATATGGGGGATGTGACTACTGCCATGTACCTGATCTCCCAGGACCTTGGGAATTTAGCTGACCTTAGCCATTGATGCTAGAACAATTTCAATTTATCATTTTCAATCTTTTGATACTTTAAAGGCACATGTCACTTCCAGTGTAACTTGCTAGATTCAGACAAATTCCTCTCCAAAGGCATTGCTTTGCAGTCTGACCAGCCATGGGTGAAAGTCTTGTTTCCCCATTATCTTGCCAACAGACTATGTTGTCAAACCTTTGGGTTTTTTCTCTCCTGTATTTTAATCCTGTTCTTTCAAGTTTTGCCCTCCTTGGGCAAAGCAGCAGCTCACCTCCATCTATAGTACTGACTGTTAAGTCCGTGAAACATTAACAGGGGATATGTTGTAGAGATGCTGGTGAACAGAATCTGGCGTTTATGAAGGAATCATCTGTGTTTAGGATCAAAGTTTGATGTAACCAGCAATACTGAAAGAATAATCCATAGAAATCCTACCCCCAAAGGGGTAGAAGTAAAGGGAGGAGTTGGGGGCAGTGAATACAATGGTGATTGCATTTGGGAATGTGGGATGGAAAAAATTGTACAGAAAAACATAGGATGATTGCTCCCCACTATTAGTGGAAGGAGTTGATTTGATTTATCTCTTGTGCTAACTCAGAAATTGTGAAGTCACGACTAGTACCCCCATATTAGTTGAATCATTTAATGACTTTGTCTTGGTCTTCCTGCTTTTGCTACAAATAATAAGTATAGAGAAAATCATTTAGAAGTATACTTTTAAATTTTATTAGTGGAGTAGTAAAAGAGTTCTAAAATGAAAAGGCATATTTTTCAAATTTTAATTAAGTATAGATTTTTCACATTGCATAAAAAATTATTTTTTAAATAATTAAATAATGAACTCATCAAAATTGTTAATTAAAACAGCTGTTTTAGAATTTTTACCATAGAGTTGAAGAATATAATTTATTTTGCTTCTGGAAAACGAAAATGCAATGGAATTAGGGGGAAAAAATCATTTCCCTGTCTATAAAAACAAACAAACAAAAAACCGAACTCAGATAACTGAACATTTGTGGCATCCAGAAAAGAATAGACTAAAATTTACTACCACATTTCTTCAGTTGGTTGAATAATGGCCTCCAAAGATATCTAGGTCCTAATTCCTGAAACCTGTAAATGTTACCTTATATTGCAAAAAGAGTTTTTCATATGTGATAGTTAAGGATCTTGAGATAGAGAGATTATCCTGTATTATCTGAGTGGATCCTAAAAGTGGCGGAACCTGAGACTTCTGTATTAAGCTGAGACTCTCAAAGGGGGCTTAAATGGTCCCAGAGAGGTAGTGTCCCTGGTTCTTAGCAGGAAGAAGCAAACACAAATTCACTTTGGGTTCCCGTAGACTACGATTAACCAGATAAAATCATAACCAAATGAATTCACAATAAACACACATGTAATGAAGTCACTATGAGTGAGATGCAGCAGAAATAATGGATGTCACACCTGCAACTTTTAGATATTAGAATTAGCAAAATATAAAATAAAATTTGGAAACACAAAATAAACTACCAGGAATGATGAGGCTTACTTGAAAAAGAAACAAATAGAACTTTTAGGTATGAAAAAATAATAGTTGAATAAAAAACTAAGTTGATGGGTTAAACAGAAATTTGGACTCAACTAAACAGCTATTTACCAAAGTGAAAGAGATCTGAAGAAATCACTCAGAATGCAGTACTGACAAGGAGATGGAATATATGAAAGAGGTTAAGAGATAGAACACGATGAGAAGATCCAACATATAATTAATTAGAGTCCCACAAGGACAGAATATAGAGAATGGAGAAAGTATTGACACCTGGAAAGATAATAGCTGAACATTTTCCAGAAATGATAAAAGATTTAAATTCACAGATAGAGAAAATGCGAAGTATGTTAGGCAGGATAAAGAAAAAGAAAGGCACATGTAGACAAATGATAAAAAGTTTAGAACACCAGGAAAAAAAAAAAAGCAGCTAAAGATAAAGAAAATAACTTCCAAAGGAACACTAATTAGACGAAGACCTGACCATTCATCATCAAGCGTGGAAGCCAGGAATCAGATGAATAACATCTTCACAGTGCTGAGAATGAGACAGCAGTTTTTCCTTGGATAAGATTATTGAATATTTTTTCTTAAGTCTTGTCCTGTCCCCCAGAACCTCCCAAAATAAGTTGACTACATACCTGAGGCTTCAGAGTGATAGGGGTAGGTAAAAATGATCAGTGACACTAGTCACATTAAGAACATTTATTTACACCCTGCCACATTCCACGATGGCTTTGATATGTAATTTGCTCCTGAAATATAATTTCACCAGCTGCTGTGGATGATGGTAGACATTTTCAGATGAACAAAAACTGAGAGTTTATCACCAATGGTTCTTTACTGAAGGAATTCGAAAGGATGCCCCTCAGAAGGAAGGAAAATGATACCAAAGGAATGTCTAAGAAGCAACAAGGAATCTTTAGAAAAGAAACTGCAAACCATATTGGTAAAGCTTAAAAAAATTGTATAATAATATCTAATTTGGTGGTTAAAAAAAAGAAGACAGAAGGAAACTGGATAGCAATACCATGTGAGGAGCTGATGATCAAAAACAGTGTTTTAAGCTTCTTGTGTTGTTCAGATGGAGGATTAAGATACTAACTTTTGATGTTACATTAGGCATGCGTGTAAAATGTCAAGTGTAATCTGTAAAAGAATGGAAATGCAATAATTAATATCCCATCCAGGGTCCATCCCGTGGCTCACTAGGGAGAGTGTGGTGCTGATAACACCAAGGCCATGGGTTCAGATCCCTATATAGGGATGGTTGGTGAGCTCTCATGGGAGAGCGTGGTGCTGACAACACCAAGTCAAGGGTTAAGATCCCCTTACTGGTCATGTTTAAAAAAAAAAAAAAAAAAATCCCATCCAGGAGATGGAAACAAATATCATAAGAAAACAAAGAATAGTAACAACAGGACTCATTAAAAAGCAGAAAGAACATAGTAAAAATGTGGAAACAAATCCAGATATTTTAGAAATGCTAATGATTTTTTAAAGAAAGTAAAAAACTAATGTAGCCAGTTAAAAGGCAAATTTTTTTTTCAAATTGGAAAAAAAAGGAATTGTATATCTACATTTCAGGTAATATTTTATTATTTTTAGAGCGCTGGAATGAATAGCACCTAGGTGTTCAAAATGTATTTCTTTAAAAATTCGGGGTTTTTTTTTATACAAAAAGATTAGCTATTTACAAGTCATTCTTTGTTACTCACATCTATATTTGTTAAAAATGTGAAGCATGGTTTGTTTCCTTATATAGTCATAAAAACGTTAAATTTGTGAGATTTCTCTACATGTCAAGGAATGTTGCTAAGTCCCAAGATTACACCCGTTTTTACAGGTACATGGCCATCTTCAAAATGTCTGCTTAAGGGACTTTCTTTTTAAAGAACACAAATCATTGCCAAAAATTGAGGAGAAAAATCTAGTGTTATATGAAACTTACATAAACATGTGACATTATGTATTATTCTGCTTTGGATATTTCCCAGATGTGATTTTTGCTAAGACAACTCAATAATTTATAGAGATTTAGCACTAAAATGTTCCTTATTTGTAATTACCTGTTGTACCTGAAAATTGTTCTTGCTAATTTTTCATTTCTGATGATCTAAGTGAAGAGCATTTACCAAACACCCACAGCATCAAATCTGAGATGTTAAAGGCAGCCTCCAAAGGGAACGAAATGAAACACATTCTAGAGGAGAATTTACAAATGAAGGATCTATATTATTGTTGGGTAGATGCGAAATTGATTGGAGGAAATGATTGCTTTGAATAAAACTACAGAATAGTTTCCCTTTAGGTCTGTCTCCCCTCACCCCCAAAGAAATTGGATTATTAATCTTAGACTTCAGAGTGGTAGGTGGTACGTAAAACTGATCAATACTACTACTCACATTAAGGGTGTTTACATCTTATCTTATCCCACAAAGGATTTGAATGTATTTATAAAACATATTTTCTTTTAAAATTAAGGGAAAAAAAGGAACAAAAAATCAGGACCATGGAAAATATAACGAATAGGAATATAAATACAGGCCAGAGGTCCGTAAACTTTGCTGTGTATTAGAATCACCTGGGGAGTTTTTAAAACTCCTGATGCCTATATGGCATTCTGTACTAATTGAATCAGAATGTCTGAGGGTTGGAGACAGAGAGCAATACTTTGGAAGATCCCCTGGTGTTTCTCTGTGTAGCAAAGTTTGGGAATCAAAGTATTTTGGGATGTTCTCAACCTTACATGCATATTAGCTTACTTGGGATGCTATTGAAACTACTGGCTCCTGCAAACCTTTCATGTGTATTAGCATCACTTGGAATGGTGTCAAAACTACTGATACCTGCACTCCTACCCTGAACCAATTATATCATAGACTCCTGTGCTGGTGACAGGGCACTTAGTCTATTTTAAAGCCCTCCAGATGATTCCGATATGCATCCAGGGAAGAGAACCACTGCATTTGGGGAAAGTTGGTAGATACAAAGAGAATTGATTTTTTTTTTTTATGGGTTCTTTTATTGCGTAAGGTCATAAAATTGACCCTGAATTTCCTGGTGGCCAAAGTAAATAGAAAAACATGATCAATTATAATAATTTCTGTCATCCACAATGCAAAAGCTTACTAGTTTCTTGAAAGACAGCAAGCTTTTCCTTAGAGGTCTGTAATAAATGTCTTGTTTGAGTCTTCTTACAGGGGATGTTGAATGATGTCATGAATCACGATTTTATAAACACACCACAATAAATGACATATGGCAAGTTTCTTACAGTAGTTTCTAACAGTCAGGGAAAGCTAAGGACATGACCCCAGAGTGCACGGGTGCAGGCTGTCGAGGTGGGTGTGGGAGCAAGGATGACAAAAGACAGGAAGGGAAGAATGATTCCTCTCTAGTTTCCAGATGACACAGCCTGGAACTGTGCACCTCCAGGGTGTAGGAAAAGTGTCCTGTATCATTAGAAATTATAATTTTCTATCAGAAAATTTTAAGAATCAATTACTTTTTTTTCATAACATAAACTGTACACATCTGACAAAAGGCCTGGCTAGTGAGGGCAGAGGAGTCCTGACTCCCATGCATAGGGTCACAGGCAGGTAAAGGGCATCCTAGAATTTGTGGGTGTGTGTGTACCTTTTGCTTTTCAAAATAAAAAGAATTTACGTTTGAAAAGGTCGAAAAAACTTGGTGTGGAACGTATGAACAGAGATCTATCTTTTAAATGCTCCTCTGTAAAATTTTTTTCTCACTTGGGATTTTTGGCATCTTAGTACTGTTGATTAATGGCTCAAGATTTCTAGAAAAGTAGTCTGAGGAGGGTGTTGACTCCATGAGGGCTAAATCTTGACAGGAAACCCATTCTATGGCACATGTTTTAAGCCACAATCACCTAGCAGGGAGGCAAAGAGAGCTTAAATTAGGATAGGTGTGCCCCATTTTCTTTTGAAATCGATCTAGCAGGGCAAACAGCAGATAGTAATGGAGGTGGGGACGGGCAAGTTTTTTTTTTTTTTTTTTTTAAGATCACGTGAGTTCTCTCAACTTCCTTGAACAAAAATCCTAAATGCACCCTGTTAATACCCAAGTTAGGCACTTTGATGCTTTCTTTTCAAAGGCAAATGACATGTTCTGTTCCTGTTTTCTTTCTGAATTCACAACTGCACTTAACATCTAAATTTAAGGAAAGCCTTCCTATAAAAGTTGAGTGACGAATTTCTTTCACGTATTTAAAGTAGTCTCTTGCATTCCTATAAATCTGAAGAATGAAATGAGCTGCTTGCTAGAGAAACGGTAGCTGAGATGTGGGAAGAATCCTACGGTGGCTAATAAGACGGCTCAATCGTTTGCATAGCAAAGGCTAACCTTGAATTGATATTTCACGTTGCTGCTCAAAAGCGAGCTTTTATTCGAAGAACCACACTGTTTTCAAGTGGGTGCGTGTGTACTCAGAGCGTGCGGCTCTGTGGGTTTTGTTCCCTGTAAGGTTGACACAGGCAATGGCGACTCGCGGCCACACCGGGGCAGCCTCTCCCCGGCTGGCAACCGGGCCCGGCGCATCGCTCCGGGGAGTTGACAATGTAGCCAAGTCCAGCTTGCTGGGACTGCCAAGAATTGAAAGGGGTCTAGAAACATCCATCTCTCCTCCTTTTAACCATTACAAGCGAGCTCAGAGATCTTGGTGTAAAGACCACCGGGAGGAAGAAATATTTTTGTTGTTTGGAAAATGCCTTCATCATCCTCGAAATGTCCAGTCCGTCCCCTCCCCAAAGCAGAGACACCGGCTGAGGAGGGTTGGATCGCTCCGCTGGTCAAGCTCTCCTCGTCACGCCCCTGCCGACCAGCCCCACGGCCGGGTAACCCCCGGAGCACGGCGCTGGAGGCCCGGGGGTGGAGTGGGGATGGGGGCAGAACTCCGCCACCCCCGCAGCCCGCCTGTGATTGGCTTGGGGGGTGCATGTGCCCGCCCCGGTCCCCTCTCTGCGCGGGGTGGGAGGAGGCGGAGGAGGGGGCGGAGAGAGCGGGGGCCGGGACAGAGAGAGCGAGGGGGCGGGCGAGCCGAGTCCGAGGGATCGCAGAGCAGGCTCGGAGAGGGGCGGAGAGCGGTGCGCGGGCGGGCGGGCAGGGAGGCAGGCGCGGGCCGGAGGGAAAGCCTGGCGGGCTCCGCGCCGCCGCCGCCCGGCGCGCTCTCGGAAGCCGGCAGCCCGCACGTCCTGTAGCCTTCCGGGAGGAAGCGGCGCTGGCCGCGGCCGGGGCTCGCGCGCTCGGGCAGCCTCACCTGCCGGCCCCCGGCCGCTCCGCCGGCGAGGCACGCGCAGGACCGGGTGCGGGACCGGCCGGCCCGGGAGGCAGCGTGCAGACCCGGCCGCCCGGAGCGCCTCGGACCCCGCGCGGGGCGCCGGCTCCATGGCGACCGGGCTCGGGGAGCCGGTCTACGGACTTTCGGAAGACGAGGTGAGCGGCGCCCCCTTCCCGCCCGGGACTCCGCAGGGAGTTCCTGCCCCGCACCGGCAGGGGGAGGGGAATGGGGCCACCCCCCGGGGGGCGGGCGCGTCCCCCGCGCCTGCTGGGAAGCCCCGAACGCGGGAGAGTCCCGGAGCGGTCCCTGGGGTCAGGGTGGGGGCTGGGGTTCTCCACCGCAGCCCCAGCCGAGCTCATTGTTTGTCGGTAGAGCGGCGCGACGCCCTCGGAGCCGGGGTTCGCACCGCCGCTCCCCGCTCTCGGGATGCGGGGAGGGCGCGCGCGTCCCTCGGTGCCCCGCGGGTTCCTCTCCTCTCCCAGCCCCGTCTGCCGGGGCTGTTGGGCAACTTTCCGCCACTCGCCCCTGCAGCCCGGGAGTCCATGATGTGTGTCACGTCTGGGTCGCGCGGCCGAGCCGGGGCTGCAGAGGAGCCTACTCGTCTCCCCTGGAAGTTTCTTTCTGACGATTGTGTCCCCAGGTTCTCTGAAGCTTGTGTGTGCTTATCCCGGTGGGAGGGGAGGAGGCGCTGAGCGCTGCGTGTGGCCGTCCCTCTGTCTTGCAAAGTCCAAAGCCAGGATTGTGGATTTCGGAGTCTTGCTGGGGGAGGTGGTCAAGGATGGTGGCAGGTGCTACTGGAAACTTGGAGGAAGCTTGCAGCCCTGCCGTTTTTCCTGCCGAGGGTTCCACGCCGGCCCCTCCGGGGTGGGTGGGGAAAGGAAAGCTCAATTGATCTCTTTTGATTAATAAAGCGGCGAAACAAGCCACGCCCCCAAAGCTGTGGGCTTGACTGGAAAGGGCTTTGTTTTTACCCTCACTCCCTCCTCCCCATTTCCCACTCCCTCCTTTTGAAACAATCCTGCTAAATCACTGCTCAGCCCTCTCTCGACCAGCCACGCTCGGTTCTTATTGGTGTATTGCTCTGCCAAAAAGGGGGGTGGGGAGGCCTGTCGCGGGCGCGGCGTGACAGGCAGGCTGCATGGAGCAGGTAGGAGTGGTTTGCCATCTGGTGGGGTGTGCGCTCAGGTCTGGCTCCCCTTTCGAGAGGTGAATTTACAACCCATGAAGCATTACTCAGCAGGGAGGTATTTCCTATCCTGGTTGTGCATTTCATGAAAAGTTGATACCTGCAAATTCAGGCTTTGTCGATTTCTCTTTCTTCCCCTCCCTCCTCTCTTTTCTGAGGTTCCCTTTCTCTGGCGATGGGGGTGGGGTTAAAAGAGAGGCTATTATCTGAGACTCACGTTATGGCTTCTCTCTCAGCAGCTTTCCTAGTGTGGCATTGGGTGTGTGTGTGTGTGTGTGCATGCATGTGTGCTACGTAAATGTGTAGTGAAATAGGTATTGGGGTGGGGAGGCTGTTTGGGGTTTGACTTTTTTCTTGACGGTGCTAGGCAAAGCTTGCTGTAGTATTTTATCGAAGAATGCTCACAATGCAAAAATGTGATTTGTGTTTTTGGTTATTTTGCCATGCTGTGCTTGTGTAAAATAATTTCCCTTTTTGTGTAGTTATCTGGGGACGGGTGAGAAGGAGCATTGTTTCATCTACCCAGGGGATTCTTTTTCCTCCCTCCTGGCTTCTTGCCTCTTTCAGGAGGTTCCCTTGCATCCTCCTCCATGTAATTAGTAGCAGTAGAGGGCAGGCATCGAGCTCTTAGAGGTGCAGAGATTACAGAAATTCCTAAACAAAGGGGCGGCTTGGGTTGAGGTATTGTGGGGGATGAAGACAGCTGCGTTTCATCTTAGATTCTTTTTATATATTTTTTAATATTATTTTTAAAAGCTCCCTGAAAAAAATATTTTAAGAATGTTTTGGGAAATGCGACTGGGTAAATGAATCACATTCATGTCACTGTGCTTTGTTTACATTGTCAGTGATTGTCAGACTCTACCTAGGGTGCGTCTTGCCACTTTTGTCTAGATTCAGTACTAATCATCTTAACTGGTGTCTAGTGTGTAATTGAGGGATGGAATATAAACAGGATACATGTGTGTGTGTCTTTTGGTATGTGAGTGGATTCACTCATGCATGTTGCTAGAAAGGTATTTGGGGTTGTATAGGAAATGGCAAGAGGAGATGAAGACTCCTCTTTTATTGTCATGTCTCTGGTACTGTTGAGTTCCACACACATTATATCACACAAGACAAGTCTCATCTGTTTTCCTTTTTCAACTTTCTCCTGCCAGTGAAAAAATAACCCAGGGCAGTTTTGATGACTTCACATTTCTATGGTATTTGCTTTTTATGGGAGGTTTTGTGATGTCAGGTAGCTTTTCGGAGAATCGGGGGGAATACCTTTGTAGAATATTAACAACAAATTGTTGAATTTGCATAGCTTGTTTTGTCAGAATAAGTCTGTAAGAAAACAAAGAAGAGTAACTGGCTCTGAAATTAGAATGCCTGGTGAAACAAACAGCAGGGTTGTTTAATTATGTTAAATATGGGTGCACTTCAGTTTGCAGACTTGGTATGCTGGAGAACATCACGCATGAAGATATTTTGATTGCTGTATAGAAGAGTTGCCTTACAAACCTCTTGGTAGAGTAGGCCCCCGTACCTAGCAGATTTCTTAAAAGTAAATTTGAATTTTTACTTGAGGTTGATGAAAAAGCATCATATGCTTGTAGTGCACTTATTTACGTCCCATCTCATAAAGACTGTTGTGCCCTCCATACTGCTCCTGAGGAAGCATTGCATTAACCTAGAAAATAGAGGGATGCCAAAGCAGGGGGCACTGTTCCTTAGACGATCACCCTAACGTCTGTCTGTCCAGTTTCTAGAATGAAAGGGATTATGATGTGGAGCTTCTGTGAGTGTCTTTTCTGTTTAATTTTTGTTGTGGGTTTCGGGCTGAAGTTCCCCCTGGCAAATTGTAATTCATTTTCTTATATTATGTCAGTTTAGGTAACGAAATTCAAAATCACCATCAGATGAAGGACTTTAAGTGTTGGAGGGTTAGCAATTTAACAAAATTTCTAATTCATGGCCCTCAGGATCAGATCTGGTTTGGAATCCCGACAGTATGGACTAGTTGCATCTGGCTTGAGTCCTTTGGCGTTTATTTTGTTTTTATTTATTTTTAGCAATCTGTAGTGCATTTGGGCATAGTTTATATAGGTAAGTGTTATTGTTAACCTTCTGAAATTTTTTGTTACACTTTACAAAGTTATCTTTTATTGAAAGGATTTTCTACTAGGTGAAATACTGAAGTTTGAATAATAGCCTTATAATGTTAGATATGGCATTTAAAATTTTTTTTGGTTGTTAGAATGAGGGAAATAGCATAGAAATGAAGGCCAGCCTGACATGGGATGGTACTTAGACATCACCTCTCCTTATTCCATACAAACAAAGATAGGTGGCTGTTTCGAATGCCTCTTCTACACCAAACACTGTGCTAAGCCTTATGCACATGCTCTCATTTAATTCACATAAGAACTCCACGAAGTATGCTACAATTTACAGATGAGGAATAGAAGCTCCGAAAGGCTAAATGACTTCCTTAGGGACACACAGTAAATTATGGAGCCAGGTCTGTTGATTCCAAAGCCTTAGTTTTTAACATGCTGAATAATCCTTCCCTTCTTCCAAGTATCTGGAAAGGTCTTCATAGCTAGGTTATTTAGGATAACTTAAGAGAGATAAATGTCATGGAGTGAAAACTGATAGCTCCCAGGCCGGATTTGACTAGGAGTCCTGCTTGGTGTGGTCGCCATAGTGTTTTAAAGCTTGGAAGTTTAATGAAAATGGTAAAAGTCTGGTTTCATTAGGGTTCCGTTTTCATAGTAAATATAAGGATAGTAGGATTAGGGTAGTAGTCTGATAGTAAGTGTTAGGGTAGTAGGATTAATGAAGGGTGTGAGAAGTATAACAAAATGTTACTTTCTGTTTTTACATTGTTTTTCTTCCAGGTTGCAGTACAAATAAGTATATTTCATTTTCTGACTATAGGTGGCAACAGTTAGTGGCTCTCCATTATGTCCCTTGAGATGTGGCAGTTGTTCTGTAATTGCCAGTCTCCATTGCTCCCTGTTGTCTTAGGGGCCTGTTTACTTATTTGCAGATAATTACTCACTTCATAACAAATATTTAAGGTTAAACTTCAGCACAGATACCATATCATTTAAGATGCTGTCAACTTTAAGATGCACCATTATTTTATGTACCACTGAGAAAAGATAGAGAAAAATATTGCTGTCAAATTGTGATGTACTGTCAATTTTATGAAGCATCCTTATTTCAGAGATGTTCAAATATGAAAACAAGGATGTTTTAGAATTGGTGGATTACAGTGACTAGTAACCTAGGATAACCCCAAGACATCAGTTTCAATATCCTCAGTCATTCAACACTTCTTTTTTTTTTGTCTTTGTCAGTGACCGCCCGCGGCGGGAGCGTCGCTGCGCTCCCAGCGCCGCACTCTCCCGAGTGCGCCACGGGCTCGGCCCCGTCATTCAACACTTCTAAGTCAACTAGTAGTCAGATTTCTGCTTTTCTCTGATCAAGAAAAGGGTTAAAATAAGGGAAATGCTCTTAAATGGGAATTAGCCGAGAAGAAATCGGGAGCCTAAATGATATGCCACCTGATTAGTCATCTGTAAGTGATTGAGAATGGTGTTTAATTTTTAAAAAGTGGCCCATCTGTGTTTGCAAGAGGTTACTTGAGAAACCCCGACTACCATCTTTATAGCTCTGCCAAATGTTCAGGATGAGATCGCTTTAGGAAATTACAGCTTAGATATTGTTTGGATCTAAAGGTGGATGCTGACAGGTGGTTTTCTAAAGGAAGATAAGGCTAACTCCAAGTGCCTGTGTCAGGTCTAGCAGGCTTGAAGGTGTCCTGTGTACCCAGGACAGTGGCTATCATGCTTCTAGTTTGTGCTGTGATTGCTAATGCTTGAGAAACAAACTCTACCAAGGGCCTAGGTTTTATGGTGACGTTTAAAATCAGTTTTTAAAATTGGTAAATATTATGCATTGTTTTAAATTCTGTGTAATGTTTTTATTTTCCAGGATGTGGAGTCTGTGGAATTTGTAGATACGGACATTTTAATTTACATTTAGTTTTTAGGGAGAAGGTTGTTTTGAATTGTTTAGTTCGTTACTGAAAAGCACTTTCCTTACTTAAGGAATAAAAATAATTTTGTTCAGAGGGGTGAGAACCGTGGCAAAATGGGAATCCTTGGATGATTGCAGGTTCCTTAACACAGTTGAAAGGGAAGCCATTGCATGGTACCTGGGCATCTCTACAGTGCAGTGGGTACCCACGTCATCAGGAAACTTACTTGAGAAAATTTGTTTTGGGATGCTGGGGAGCCTCAATATGCTTAATATATATTCAGGAGGAAAATGAATGATTTCAGAGAAAAAATCCCTGTCAATGTACTAAAAGTCATTGAGTTATATACTGTAAGTGGGTGAATTGTATTGCATGTGAATTACATCTCAATAAGACTGTTTTAAAAATTAAGAATGGTTTTAGAGTGTGACATTATTGCAACAATACATTTGAGCTCCTGGTAAATTGCTTCTGCAGTCATTGCTAGGGGAGGAAATTTTATGTTTATGGCTCATTTAATCACCTTTCTGGCTTGTGCAGTGTTTAAAATGGCATAAAAACATGGCAGTACATGATAGATTGAGAGCATATTAAATCTTTCTGAGTTTCAAGATTTGTATTAAACAGATTTTATTACTGCCTTTAAATTTTGGATTTTAGGTGAGTAGTGGCAGTAAAAAAAGATTCTAACTTAAGAGTTATCAAACTTTTTGATGTTGCAGGTGTTTGTGTAAGTGGGTTTGTGTTACTGAAATATTTGTTAATTGGTAATGAAACAAACTACACATTGATCTTTTGACAGTACATGTTAAGGAGGATCAAAATAATATACAAATAGTATGATGGTGATAATATAATAAGTATTAGGGTAGTAGGATTAATGAAGGGGGTCGGCAGGATAACAGAGTGTGACTTTCTGTTTTTATAGTGTTTCTCTTCCAGGTTACAGTATAAACAGATGTATTTAGTTTTCGGACTATAGGTGGCAATGTTTGTACTCTTTACTGTTACTTTTGGCTTGGGTGTTGCTTGTTGGTGGAATATGGAAATAAGAGCATAATTTACAGATGAGAATAAAGAAACTAGATTTAAAAAACAATATTTTCTTGCAAACGAAAAAAAGATCGGTTATTTAATAAAAATGTCTAAAGCGATGTTTCTCAATGTGGGAAGTGTCAGGAATCATCAGTTTTCCAAGTTTTCAAGGTTCTCCTTAGCCAGGGCATATACAAATTTGGGAGAGAGTGACAGACATTTGGATTTGGGGAAAGAAGTCCCTGCTACATACAGACACTCAGAAGAAGTTCTTTATGTTGCAGTCCTTTCTTCTTGGGCAGGTAGGGACTACTAATTAATTCTAGCTCTGCTGTGTGAACCCTTCCATAATTTGCTGTCATTGCCCGAGGAGGTACTAATAATTATCACTGCTCTGGGTGTTTGATTGCTAGAGATATTCTTGATTCCTGATGCAAGACTGTGGCTCAAGTTCTAGCAGAGAGCCTGGTGGTGTAAAGATCTGGACCACTTATTTCATGAATATACAGGATCTCATTATAGTTGTCATGTTTTGTTCTGAACCCAAGTTGACTGAATGCTGAATATTACTGTAATGCATTTAGGTGAGAAAATCCATATTATGTAAGTATATCTGGGGTAACTAGGTTAAATTTGACACTTCGGTCGACATTTTGTCCCTGACCCCAGAGTCCTGTATTGATTCAAAACTCACCAAGTTTCATGGCGAGGCTCTCAGATTCCCTTGCTGTCATCAAATTCAGTGTTTGGTGACTTCTTGGCAGGCAAGCATCCACTGAGAGATTTTGTATTCTTTTTATACCTCCTATTCACCAAGAGAAAAGGGCCATTCAAAAGTGAGAGTTTTTTTTTTTTTAAGTGTAAAAAACTGATGTGAAATCCATCCTGTGAAGATCGAACTTGAAAGGCCTTGTAGGGACACTGGTCCCATGAGGAGGAGGAACAAGCTGAGGGACCTGTCCTATTGCTGGTTTGGGTGACGTCCCATCACTTGTCACTTGGCCAGGGCTCCACGGGGCCTTGTGGTGTCCACGGCACACTGGAGTGAAGTGTTAATGGATCCCTTGAGTGGCTCCATTATGTTTCCACCACCGCCCATCAGGGGCCAGAGTTGATTCTTGACTCTTGATCTTGCCAGCATTGGCGCTGTGTTCACATTCTAATTCCACTTGCCATCTCCAGCCTGACTCAAGGCCTGGCTCTCTGTCTCCTTGGGTGCAGTTCTTGGATATGTTTTATTTTTATAACATGTCTTTTAAAGCATATAGTAAAGCTGGAATAATGTTGTGTGGGTAAATGTTGGAATAACGTTGTGTGGGTAATAACATGTGGGTAAACATTGAGATTGTCGTAATAGTGAGAAGGACTGTAGTTGGGAACAGTGGCCAACACATTCCAACCTGATGGAGGTCACACTGAGTTGCCCCAGTTGAACATCTGTTATGAACGAATGTTTTAAAATGCAAAGTTAAACAGTTCTTTTTAACTGACCTATGTGATTTTAAGTTTTATATTTACATTTTGGCAAGTGAATGTTAGATGTCACCCATGGAGGAATCTAGTGAGGACAGGCTTTGGATCAGAGATAATGTAGGAGCTGAAGATCTTTCTATTACTTTTTCTTGTTTTATGGAAGATGTTTGCATTGAATGGGTTAGTTTTATTTAGATGTGTAAGTTTTGGTTTCTTTAATGCTGGAAGTCACTTCCATTTGGTTTTTAAGAAAATGAAAGCAAGCCTAATCTATTTAGAGAATTACTTTGCTTAGTAAGCACTCAATATTAATTCTTTAATAATGGAAAAAAAAGTGTGTGTCCCACTGAGTTAAAAGCTCCACGTACTACTTCTTGAATCTCCTACCTGCCTTTAGAACCTGAAGAATGGGAGTCTGTTGAAGATCCTGTGCTTTCTTTTCTAGTCCCCATTTTTTCTCTCTGTGAGTTGTCTGTGGATGTTACCATAATGCTGACTCGGTTTTACCCAGTTTGGCTTGGGCAGGGGAAGAAGTCTGAGGTTGAACGAAAAGCAAAACTGGAAATCTGTTTGCTTTTACCCTTCGCTCTCTCGTTCCTTCTGTGCTTACTGCCTTGTATGTGATAATTGGATGCAACTGTAATTAGTCACTAAGTTGGGTTTTAAGCTTTGCACTGGCTGTATTTTCTCTCCGCTTGTTAACGCCAAGAAGATAAATGAATTTGGCTCTTGGATTGAGCTAGATCTAGAGGGAGCTAGGTCTGTCTAGCTCCGTGTTGATTTAGAGTTCTAGAGTATTTTTATGCTGATTCTTGAGAAATTGGTATGTGTCATGCAGGCCATGCCTGCCTTTGGAATCACCATCTTAATTTTCTTTTTTTTTAAAAAAGATGACCGGTAAGGGGATCTTAACCCTTGACTTGGTGTTGTCAGCACCACGCTCAGCCAGTGAGCAAACCAGCCATCCCTATATGGGATCCGAACCTGGGGCCTTGGTGTTATCAGCACCGCACCCTCCCGCGTGAGCCACGGGCCGGCCCCACCATCTTAATTTTCACTGAATGTTATTAGTGAAAGAGAGCACTATAAGCTGGGAGTGGGAGCTTTTTTCCCTTTGAGAAGTGAGGTAAAGAGTATAGTGCAGCATGGGAGTGATGGATGGGGCGGGGAGATGTTGAAGAGTATTTCATAGCACAGAGATATCAGTAGTGAAATATTAAGTAGAAAAAGTAGTTATCAAAACAGTGGGAGCAGTAGAATCTTATGGTAGTTAAAAGTGTTTACACATAGAAAAAATGAGTACGAATAGGTCCCAGCATGTTAATGGTGGTTATCTTTGAGCAGAGAGATTACAGGTAATTTTTTATTATCGTCTTTTTTGCTTACTTATATTTTCCGTATTTTTGCAATCTATATATTTTTCTTAATGTAAAAGTAATTTGAAAAGTGAGGTAGAAAGAAACCTCCCAAATGCATGCCCTTCAAGCTTTAGGTAAAAATTGGAGCACTTGGTTAGTGCAAATACTGATAGTGTTTGTTCAGTGGAACACATATTTATCAAGGGCCCATCTTGTGCTTTGTGTCTAAGGATAACAAGGCTGTTGCTTTGCCATGTTGGGAGCTCACCATCAAGCTAGGATGTGGAGGGATGATAAAGGATTGAGTATTTTTCAGAGAAGGTGACTGGTAAATTGGATTTTTTTTCATTCACAACTTGCAAAATAAATCTTCCATGTTCTACACTGTAGACACTTAACATCTGTGTTTTTATTCTTCTGTGCATTACAGTTACATAAAAGGTAATTTAAATTTTTAGTAGTGTTTTGTTTTCTCTGAAATATTTTTGTGTGTACTATAAAAATTGTGGCCTGTGATCAAACTTGAATCTGTTTCTCTTTATTTTGTTTTCTTTGGTTTTGAGCTGGAGATCTTATTACTACCTGATTCCAGTATTGAATAGTTTTAGATATCAGAATGATAGCTGTGTGTAACTGTACTCACCTGTACAAATTTGTAAATAGCCCTAAGCTCTTTATTTTGCCTTGGAGCTGACTTGTAATGTCCATCAAGTGTTGGGTGTGACCTAGAGTATGTCCCTTCCCAAACAAAAGGGTGGAGTTGAATACCATGTGACTTCTGATCTGAGACTTTTCTTTGTCCCCCCCACTCCAGCCTTTTAGTATTTTTAAAATAAGGGTGCATCTTGCAGCTAACACACATTTAATGGGGTGGTGGGCTCCTTGCACTCACACCATGCTCCACCACTCCCCTGACCCCCCAGAGTTACAGCTTACAGTTGATGGTGTCTTAGAATTGTGGGGCTTGATTTGGCCAATCTCACCTTGTGTCTGATGGTGGCCACGTATTACAATAGATTATTTGTAGTTGTTGTGGGGACTGTAACCTCATCTGTCTTGTTCAATTATGATGTGTCAATTGGGCAGCATCCACTTAGTAAGGAAATGTGCCAGCTCAGGGAGGCCATCAAGAAACCAGGTGTGTTCTTTTCTCTACCATCTATGGTCTGGCTCTTCTCAGGGGCCTTATGGGTCTCAGTGTGGCTGCCATTGGCAGTCAGAGCTGTGTTCTTGTTTCACTGCTTGAAGAGTAAAGAGAATGGCTTCCTGTGGCTTTCTTTTAAGGTTAAGGAAATCTCATTCCCAGAATCCCCCAGGAAGTCTCTCCCTGTGTTTCACTGGCCCACAGAGGCTTAGGTCTGCTCATTCCTCAACCAGCCATGGCAAGGTGGGGGTGGAATTATCTTTATTGCCTTAGCCCTTGAGCTGGGCTGGAGTCAGTCATGATGACCCGATGGTCCACTCCATGGATAATTCATCCGCCTTCAGAAGTACCCATGGCTTCATGAAATGCACATGCCCCTTTCCCCAGGGAGGCAGCTCTGATATTCATTTAAGTACTACAGGGATATCTGAGTGATAAACTGTTACTTTTCTTAAACCTGAAGAATTTTTTTTAACGATCTGGTGACTTAATAGGTTATGTCCCTCAAAACATCCAACCTACAATGGTGAAGACAGAACAGGATAACTGTGGTAAACCTTGTATTTAGGGAAGGGAAAATAAGAAAACTCACAGTGGGGCAGCTGGCTGAACAGGAGTAGCTAGGAGTGCTTGCCTTGGTCAGCCAGTTGGGCGGCTTCTGGTTCTGCTGAAGTGTGTCCAGTGTGAGAATCTCCCTTGGTCATTGTCTTCTACAGCAGCACCTGTATGGGATGGGCACTGGCCAAGTTCTTTTTCTTGAGTCCTATCTGGCATGAATTTGGGGCTACAGGATTGATTGTCTTGGCATTGAGTAGTGTCAGCAGGCTGGTGTCAGTCAGCCAAGCTGGGAGTTTCTTTGGCAAAACTGCTCCCACGAAAACTTAGGCTCTGGGTTTGTTTGCTTCCAGTCAGTTCCGTGGGTTGGTAATCGCAGCCAATGATCTTATCTAGATGAAGTCTCTGGTTCTGGGAATTTCTGGGTCTTAGCAGCAGGTCTCCATGGCCTGCTCATCCTCATTGTTTCTGCTTTGAGGCAATTTCAAAATAGTCTGGAATAAAGAGGTTCACAGTTTGGGTCCTAACAGATAACAAGGGTAGTTTAGACTGCTCTGCTTTTACTCTGGCATATCAGGAATGACAGCCTCCCCAGACTGGGATTGTGGGACTCTGTCCCTCCACTCAGCCATTTCAGTTTTTCGAAAACAATTTTTAAAAATTATGGTAAAATATACACAGCATAAAAATTACTGTCTTAACCATGTTAAAGTGTACAGCACAGAGGCAGTAGGTACATTTACACTGTGCAGTCATCACCACCATCTGTCCACAGAACTCTTTCTGTCTTGCAAAACAAATGCCATACTTGTTAACCAATAACTTTCCATTCCCAGCCATTCCAGTTTTATTTGCGGCACCTCTTCTTTTTGATACAAAATGTGTGGTAGAGTTCTTGATTGCAAGCAACAGCAACTGATGCTTCTGAATTTAAACAGAAAGGGAATTTATTGAAGGAATTTGGGGTAGCACAGAAGTACCTGGAAAGCTGAGAGCCAGACCTGGACAGTGGTCAGAGACCAAGGAAGGCTGGGCATCCAGAATTGCAGCTGTTAGCATATTTTATTTTTATTTAAAACTCAGAGGTCAGTGTTCAGAGTTGGGTGTCCTGTCTCTCGACCCATCTTCACGCCCAGACTCAGTACCATCTTCTTGCACAGTTTTTTCTACTTCTTCATTGACAGCAACAATTGCTCGTTTGTTTCCGTGCCTGTCTCAATTGCATTAGACACTTCTTTAGAGCAAAGGCCACATGCCACTGGTTGGTCTTCAGACCCAAGCACAGTATCAGGCCCGTTGAGTGTTTATTACATTGTAGTGAAGATCTCAGACTGTCTTATGAGATCAGTTGGTCCAAAAAAATCCCACTTTTAAAAAATCTTTTTGAATCCTAATTTGTTCATACAATATAGATCACCCCGCCTATTTTCTAGTGTGTACCATTGCTTAAAATCTTACTCTTAACTGCTCTCCTTCCCCAGAATTCTAAGTGAAAAAACCTCCTGCCTTTCCAGGCCCCAGGAGAGGCAAATAAGTTCAGTGAGGAAGGGCACGACTCACCTTTGATTGTATTGCACTTTTTCCCCCCAACATATTCTTGAAAGGGCAAAGAAATTGTTGAAACTGCCATTTCTTTTCAGACTCCAGGATTCATGCTGCCTGGCTAAGTAGGCAGTGTCGTCGTTGCCCAGATGTTAAACCACCACAACAAACCTAGAAAACTGAGAAGCCGGTCCTCCCCTGGAGCCAAAAGGCTGCTGTGAAATTTGGGACCTGCCAACTTACCTGGTCCTATCCAGAAACTTGTCCATGTGCTTGGTGCTGATGTAAATGTGTACACCTGTTATATAACATGGTGACTGTAGTAGTTAAAAACAATGTGTATTCTTGAAAATTACTAAGAGTAGATTTGAAATGTTCTCAACACAAATAAGTATGTGAGGTCATGCATATGTTAATTATCTTGATTTAGACATTCCACAGTATATATATATATATATATATATATATTTCAAAATAACGTGTTGTACACAATAAATATGATTTTTATTTGTCAGTTAGATAAGTTTTTTTTAAAAAAATAGATCTTTACAACAGCCCTTTGAGGTAGGTGCTGTTATCTCTAATTTATAGGTGGGGAAACTGAGGTGCAAAGAGGTTAAATAATTTGCCCAGGGTCACAGAACTAGTAAGTGTCCTAGCCAGGACTGGAACCAAGGCAGTCTGGCTCCAGACACCAAGAACGGAACCATTAATTACACTGTGGTGTGTCAGGGGAGTTCTTCAGACACAGAGGTGGGGGCGGTGGGAAGGGCACCGCTGAGGCCTGGGTGGCTGGGCTAAAAAAGCTGAAGGAAGAAATGGCTGGATGTGAACGGCCTTGTGGACCTTATCAAGGAACTGGGTCTTCATTGTTTGAGGCATTATGAGAAACCTGTTGAGATCTGGGCTTTTCTAAGGCTCATGATGCAGAAATGGGTTTGAGTTGGACAACTCTAGGAGTCCAACTCTAAGTGTCCAAGTGGAGCTGGAGATGAGGACAGCGAAAATATGCAAAGGGGAAAAAGGCAGGAAGTATTTAAGAGGCAGATTCCATTGGATTTCGTTATTGATTGATTAGGTGAAAAAAAGGGAGGCATCTAGAATAATACACCAGGTTTCTTGCTTCAGAGACCTATGTGGATGGAATGAGGGGAAGAAACCTACGTTTATTTATTAAATACCTAGTACAGTGGTTCTAAACTGGGGACTCTTTTGTCCCCTTCCTTCTCCCCCAGGGGACATTTGGCAACGCCTGGAGTGGAGGCTTTTTTTTTTGAAGGCTGGCTGGTGTGGAGATCTGAACCCTTGACCTTAGAGTATAACACTACTGCTCTAATCAGCTGAGCTGACTGGCCAGCCCTGGAGGCATTATTGATGGTCACAACTTGGGAGTGGCTACTGGCATCTAGAGGTCAGGAGTGCTGCTGAATATCTTAGAAGGCACAGGACAGCCCCCACAGTGATGATTTGACCCTAAATGCCAAGAGTGCTAAAGTTGAGAAATCTCACTTTAGTATACTGTTAGTTTTACATAGTCGTCTAACTTGATCCTTGAACCAATTATGGGGATTGTAAATACTATTTTTCTTTTTTTTTTTTTTTAGATGAGAAAACTGGGGCTTAGAGAGAATGGGTCACTTGGGCTAAAGCTATATACTTAGTAAGTGCCAGAGCTGGGATTTGAACCCAGGTCTTAATCGTAAATACTATTTTTCTTTTTAGATGAGAAAACTGGGGCTTAAAGAGAATGGGTCAGTTGAGCTAAAGCTATATACCTAGTAAGTGCCAGAGCTGGGATTTGAACCCAGGTCTTACATATGTCAAAATCCAGACGTGTCCTTTTTCGTTCTCTCTTTTGCTTCATTCCTCACAGTGACGTGAAGGAAGATGCACGATGGTGACCCATTGTGGGGTTCTTTTTCTGGAGTGGTGGCTCCCGACTATAGGAGGCAGGAAGGAAGGTAGCTATTTATAGTCGGCTCTGCATAGGATCGAATTTTCCAGTCCTCAAGGACTTGCAGGGGAGTTCAAAGAAGTGTCATCATGTAGACGTTGGCTTTCCCTTGCAGATAGAAGTATTGGAACATTTACCATTTTTTTCCTTTAAAAATACTGTTATAATTAAGGAAGGTAAATGTAGAAATTAACATTTAAAACCCTATCTATTCCCTGTGGATATGAACTATTACAGGCTTCTCACATTAATTACTATCCCTTTGGGAAGGGATAAGGAGAAAAAAGGAATTTGGAGCATCATATAGAACCACTCCAGATTTAGAGGTAGTTAAACTATTAATGATATTTTGATTTTTCCAGAGCTAAGAAGCCTTTTGGAGAATCAGTTTGTTTTGGTTTAAGTTTAGAATGGGTAGAGGGCTTTTGATAGCTCAAGCTAGAGCATGGAGTTTATGATTCCTTCAGCTACTGTCCACTTCTAATGGTTATTATCCAGTTCCCAGGAAGATTTTGGATGTATGTAGCAGTCTTCCTTGGTGACTTTCCTTGGATATTAGATCTTTGGGGATTATTGGTATTTTCGAAGTTATGTGTATGTATTTTAAGGTAGTCCTTGGATGATACTCTGAAGGAGGCTGCTTTATTGAGATTGAGATAATTGCTTTTGTGTGTGTGATTTCTCCGTGCAAAAAAAAAAAATTCTGTGTTGGTCCCAAGTCTTATTTTTTGCCTGGTCGCACAGTGCCCTGGTGCACTTGAGCTGTTGGGACCAACTGGTTAGTGTGAAGTTTCACCCGTAGGGTCTGTTGTCCTGAAAGATTCTGGGTCTTGACATTCCAGGCAGGGGTTCTTTGGGGGACACTGATTTTGCTGCACCTTCCAGTCTTCTAGAAAATAGTGGAAAATAGATGCTTAGAAGTGCGCGTGTGGGTGGGGGGCGGTGGGGGTAGGTGTCATGGGGTTTGGTGGGCAAACAGGGCCTGAAGCTTTATGCTGGGAGAGGAAAACACTTGAGTTTATGTTTTAATTATGGCACAGATAAATACAGAATCATATGAAAAATGGGGAAAAGGAGAGCTTAAAACTTTGCTTGGTTTGTTGCTGCCATCTAAATGTTGCTGCTGGCTAGCCTGAATTGTACTGCAACATTGGATTCAAGCGCGGTTTCTTCTTTTAACATCCCTTGTTTAGATTCACACGTGTAACATGTAAGTGGTAATAGGAAATTTTGAGAAAGAAATCGAAGAGTCAATTAATTAAAGGAACACTTCTAAACTTAGCCCATTATTGAAGAATAATAAAAATAACAAATGTTTTGTCTGTTATATTAATATTATTCAGTGATTCACTGATTGTGCTTATGTTCCCCTACCTCCACAATTTCCCATGGCTTTCCTTGGGAAGAACAATTTATCATGTGTCTCCCTTTCTGCAGTGGGCAGACAGCAGGCAACACGATATATAGTACAGTATTTTTTTAAGCTTGAAGAAGTTGGACCCCCTTTAGAGAGAAAACATTGGTGAGGAGCCACATTTTGCCTTAAATTATTTTTATTATAATATTTCTTAAAATATATCCAAACACGATAGGGAGAGGAATAAACATGTTTACAGCTGGTATATCACCATAGCTATCATTGTAACACCATAATCAACATAAAAATTGGTTGCAAATCTAATTCCTAAAGGAATACAATTCAAATTAACAGCATGATTTGAATGTGACAGGTGATGCTATCTTGTTAAAACTACACCTATCATCTGTGCGCAGGAAGTACTGGCTGCGAGGACAAGTTTTCGTTTCCTGACCTGTCATGTGCTGGGTGGTGGTGAC
This sequence comes from Cynocephalus volans, assembly GCF_027409185.1. NCBI lineage: Eukaryota > Metazoa > Chordata > Mammalia > Dermoptera > Cynocephalidae > Cynocephalus > Cynocephalus volans. The sequence continues at coordinate 53,039,664 of NC_084472.1, forward strand.
TGTTTTCTGTTTTCCTATATTCAGACTTCTATTGCATTATGTTCTGGACCATGAAGACATACATCATTGACCTAAAGTCCTGTTAGCTGGAGACACAGCAGAACCACTGTTGCCACCTTGATGGTGAATACAAGAGCGATTGAAGCCCCAGAAATCATGGGGGAGGACTCAGTTACATAGGGTGGTCATGTAGATGATCTAGAATATGCTTGTGTTAATATATTAAGATCATCATTGCCTGAGGCTTCCTATGCCAGATGTGGTCCTTGCTCTGTTGAAGTCATATCTAGCAGGGAGGGAATCCTTCCAGGTAGTGGAGCCTCTTTGGATGGCTGATACATTTTATTCATCAGCTCTCTTTTCACACAACTGCGATTCGTCAGAATATGTCAGAATATGGATGATTGTCACCTGGTCTCAGTTACTTATCTACAATGAGATCATCAATTAGGTCTAAAACATCTTGTGCGTTTGTTGCTACTTAATCTTGCACAGATCTTGTCTTTTCTTTCAAAGACAGTTTGTTACTAAAAATTTCCCTGGTAAATTAACACAATTCATTTAGTGGCTAAACTTTCTGTTTCTTAGCAACCCTTTTTCCATTGTCACCATCAGATGACCTTGCTGATTTTTCAAGTGGTAAATGCTTTCGTGGTACTTTTTCTCAAGGGAAACCAAAGTCAATTCTTGCTGGCTCCGGAGTGCCTGGTGAGGTAGCCCTGAGATCTTTGGGCACCACTCAGTGTGAAGCTGGGGCCTGAGACACCACACTTTTGGTTGCACCAGTTTCCTGTCTAGCTTTGGTATTCCTTCTTAAAAAAAAGTATTTTTTCTTTTCTTTGCCAGGGATGACTATAAAATAAGGAGTGACCTATTTATTTTTTAAAGAAATATGCTGGACGTTGTGCATCCACAGGAGCATTGCCATTCAAGACGGTTTCATGGGAGGTCCTGTAGTTACTATTAATGGGGTGACCAAAGGTCAAGTGCACTTCTTGGTAATCCTCACTCTGTCAAAACTACCTTTGTAGCCAGGTTACTGGCCATATTAGTCTCATTACCTTATGATAACATCTAATTAAAATGGCCTTAACCCCGTTGAACTCTCAGTCACTATGGTTGGCTTTGAAGCTGTTTCTAGAAGTTTAATTTATTTGCTGGGAAAGCACACTTGCCCACCACTCGGTGTTGGATGTAATGGGATATGGGCTTTATTGGCAGCTATTCCAGTAGAAAAGATCCAGGAAGGTACTGAGTGATGACTTGCGGTTTAAAACAGTGTTTAGAGTCTTGAAGTGGCTATGATGGCATGCCAGAGTTCTTAGTGTTTAAAGAATATTCAAAAAGAGTCAGTCAAACTCTTTAATATTGGTATCTTGTAGAGAAAAGAAACTTGGCAAATCTTACTATACTTTAGCAAAAGTAAAATAGCAGAAATTACTGATGGATCTCTACACAGTAGAAATGTATACATATTTTCGGATTTCTCCTCTGTAGTCCCTTCAATTGCTGATTAGTTCCTGTTACGTCTCATGCTTTTTTTTCTTTTTTTTTTTGGTAAATCCTTTTTTGAAGCCTCCATTTTTGTGGGAGTTAGGTAGTTCTGGGTTTTACTTTTGACATTGATTTCTAGGCACTAGAAAATTAAATAACTGGCTGAGAGATTTTTCTAATGGAATGCTGCAGCTTGTTTGGGGATTGGGTCTATTATTTTGAGTTTTGTAAATTTAGATCCCCTCATACATACCCACAGTGTAATTCAGAATTTGTCATCTTGAAATATTTTTTAATATGCTTATCAATTTAAACATTTTAAGCCCCAAACTCTTAAAGTGAACTTAAATGTGTTTTGTTTTTTTGCCAAGAAAGAACAAACATAGAACAAATGAGAAACATAACAAAACTCTGCTCCACAGAAGCAGATTGATGTGGAGAATTATGCTACTGGTTTATGGTTTGATCAGTAAAGCAGGATAGTCCTAGTTTAAAACCAGTCTGGATAAAAGTTCAGATTCACATATCATATTTACAAGTGTTTGAATCTAATTTTGTGGATGTATATACATGTCTAATATGGTGACCTCGGGCTTTGAAGAGTGAAAATAAAAGATGATGACATAGTACAGCTGTTCATCTCTCTGATGTCCTTTTGCTGCTCTCATTTGAGGGGTTAGCAGGGAGTGAGCTATTTTGACATTTTCTGGTTAAAGCAATATTTGGGGCTGGGGGTGGGTGGGGTGAGCCACTGCAAGAGTCTGCAAGGACACACCTGGATTACCTAACACAGCTGGCTAGCAGTCTGGAAGGGCACACCTGGTGCACTGTAGTTCCCATGGAATTAGGTCTCACAGCTAAGAAATGGAAGTCTAAGCTAGGACGTAAAAGGAATAGCTCTGTGGGGACTTTGCCATACTTTTAGTGCGTTTGTAGCTGCCCACATATATTGTCCTTTCTCACGTATATTTTGTGTCCCATTGGAGCTCTAGAGTAGTGGGAACTAAAGAAAGAAATGTTGTATGGTGTGATGCAGGTGGGAAGTGAGGGGAGGTGACCTAGGAAGTTGGCATGTCTTAGCTGGCCTGGGAATGTAAGGTTTTAGATGGCAACTGGTGGTGGCAGCAGTGGTGAGTCTGTATCAAGGTGGGGACTTGGGATTGGGAAGGATGGTGGTGGAAATTCCTGAAGGCAAGATGGGATGGTCCTCTTGGGCAACAGGGCTACAGAATTCCTTTTTTGGGGGGGGGCATCTGGACAGCACGGAGATCTGAACCCTTGACGTTGGTGTCATCAACACTGCTCTCTAACCAACCGAGTAACTGGCCAACCCTGTGAATTCTTAAACACAAAGAACAGAAACAGCTCTGTTCCTGTTCTCAATCCCAGTTTGCTTTTAATTTTGACAGATGGAAGAACAATCGTTGCTTGCAAAGTGAGAGATCTAGATGGGGAAGGAATGAATATGATTCTGGGCCACTCAGAAAAAAGTGAGCAAATGCTCTAAATTATCGTCTTGTGTTATGTGTTATCCACTGATTCAAAATTGCTCTGCAGGAGACAGATAGGAGAAGCTTGAGAAAGGTCAGTGAGGTGGACGGCCAGGGCCCAGCCTTGGCCCTGAATGGATGGGAATACTCTGTCAGTGGGAGACAAAGCAGGGCCCCTGGGTTTTTAATTCTCCTTTAAAGGATGTGTTCTCCTGAGGCTCCCTGGGATACATTCTTCTCAAGAATAGTTTATCAGAAGGTGCGACTAGCTCCTTATGCCCTTCCTCAGCAAGTGTTAGCAGCATAATGAGCACAATTGTTAAAGCCTTTATTTCCAAGACATTTCAAGTAGCTGAGCACCAGCAGTGTTAGAATGAAATTGAGGTCATCTCACTAGGAATCAATTTTCAAGGTGTTGAAGTCAATATAAATTTAGTAATGTAGGAAACTTATTACTAAAACTACTCCAGATTCTAATCATTTTTCTGTGTTAACTCAGTTTTAGGAATCAGTTTTAGGAATTCCCCTAGAAAGTTTGTCTGGATAGAGGGCAGTGATTGTGAATTTTCCAGATTTTTCTTGGACTGCTTCTTTTGAAAAAGCAGCAGTCTCTTGGTACATGAAGAGGAAGTATTAATGCTGAAATATTGAGTGACATTAATAGTGATCTTAAGATAATGATGAATATCCCACTAAAATTTCAAGCAAAAATACAGATAAGGGCCCTGGAATTCTCAATGGTAGAGTAAGGACATTTGAAAATCTATATAAAAAAAGCAATGAGAACACTGGCAAGCCCCATCAATATCAAGATTTTCAGAACTAAGGAAATTAATTAAAGACTTGCAACAGTCTGAGGAATGATTATTCAAGAAAAACATAGGGTATCTTGGTAGGAACAGTGAGCCTTGGGGTGTTTTAACTTGCCCTAATCCAGTTCCCCTTCTCCATACCTCTGTGGTGGCCTTGAAAACCAGTAATCTCACAATCATGGAAGTTGTGAAAACCAGCAGTCTATCAGCCTCTCGATGGGGCAAAACAGAACTGGAACTCCCCAAAAGAAGTATCCTGAAAAAAATGTCACTATTTGACCTGTTTGGCAGCTTGGTTAAAAGCTCTTTTCTAAGGGCTTGTCTTTATTTGACCTGACTCAGTTGACTTTGTGCAAACAGTTGTATCCACTGAGCATTTGTTGAAAACAGTCAATGGTAATTATTTAATCACAGCTGCCTGAGGTGGTGGTGCTATTTGAGGTCAACAAGTGGCTGACCAGAAAAATTAAAAGAAAAAATTGGGAAATGAAATGTACTCATAATGGGAGTCCCAGAAGAAGATGAAAGAGGTGAAGGGGCAGAAAGAAAGTATGCTATGAATAGTTGTAGGCTAAAAAATTAGATGAAACCTAGATGAAATGGACAGATTCACGTAGATCCATATTACCATAACTGACTAAAGAAGAATTAGAAAACCTCAGTAGACCAATAACAAAGAGATTGAATTAGTAATCAGAAAACTTCCCACAAAGAAAACCCTGGGGCCCAGATGGCTTACTGGGTGAATTTACTAGGTGAATTCTACCAATTATCATCACAAACTCTGAAAAAAATAGGAAGGGGGGCAACACTTCCAAATTCATTCTGTGAACCCAGTATTAACCTGATACCAAAATCAGACAAAGACATCACAAGAAGACTACATACCAATATCTCCTGTGCATATAGATGATAAATTCTCAACATAATACTAGCAAACTAAATCCAGCAACATGGAAAAAGGATTGTACACCACGACAAAGTGAGATTTATCCCAGGAATGAAAACTTGGTTTATCATACAAAACCTCTCAATGTAATACATCATATTAGTAGAATAAAAGACAAAAACCACATGATCATCTCAGTAGATGCAGAAAGAGCATTTGAAAAAATTTACATTTTCATGATGAAAACAATCGCTAGGAATAGAAGGAAACTTCCACAATTTGATAAAAAACATCTATCAAAAACCTACAGTTAACAACCTATCTAATGGTGAAAAACTGGATGCTTTCCCCTAAGATCAGGGATGAGACAAGGATGGTCATTCTCACCACTTCTGTTGAACATTGTACTGGAGATTTTAGCTAGGACAATTAGTTAAGAAAAAAATAAAGGCATCAAGATTGGAAAGAAAGAAGGAAAACTATCTGTAGTCACAGATGACATGATTTTGTATGTAGGAAATCTTAAGTCGTTGTTATGGTTTGAATGTCCCCTCCAAAATTCACGTTGAAACTTAATCCCTATTGCAACAGTATTAAGAGGGTGGGAAATCGAACTATGGTATTTAAAAGGTGGGGGCCTTAAAGAGGTGATTGGAAACACCCTCATGAATGGATTAATCCATTCATGGATTAATGAGTTAGTGGGTTATCATGGGAGTGGGACTGGTGGCTTTATAAGGAGAGGAGGAAGCATGTGAGCATTCTTGCCCCTCACCATGTGATGCCCTGCACAACCTTGGGACCCTGTAGAGATTACCTGCCAGGAAGAGGACCCTTACAGATGTGCACCCTGGACCGTGGACTCCTCAGCTTCCAAATCTATTAGAAATAAATTGTTTCTTTATAAATTATTCCCCAAATTGATCTACAGATGGAGTTCAATACCTGTAAAATCCCAGGTGGCTTTTTTGCAGAAATTGACAAGCTAGTTCTAAAATTCACATGAAAATGCAAGGGACCCAGTATAGCCAAAACAATCTTGAAAAAGTACAAAGTTGGAGAACTCACATGTCTTAATTTTAAAACTTACTACAAAGCTACAGTTATCAACACAGTGTGGCACTACTATAAGGATGGCCATAGAGACGAATGAAATAGAACTGAGAGTCCACAAATTTTATGTCCACTAAATTTTCAGTCTATGTTTATGGTCAGTTGTTTTTTGACAAGGGTGCAAGGACATGAATGAATAAACAAGTAAATGAGTATATCCATATGATGGAATGTTATTCAGCCATTAAAGAATGCAGTTCAGATCAATGCTATAACATAGATGGACCCTGAAAACATGGTAGGTGAAAGAAGCCAGACATAAAAGGCCACACATTTACTTGAAATATCCAGAACAGGCAAATTCATGGAGACAAAAAGTAGATTAATATTTGCTGGTGGCTGATAGGTGGGAAGAATAGGGCGTGATTGTAAGGGGTTTGGAATTTCTTTTGGGGTAATGAAAATTTTCTGGAATTAGTTAATGGTGGTAGATGCATAACTTAGCGAATATAGTAAAAATCTATGAATCATACATTTTAAAAGGGAAGACTTTGTGGTATATGAATTAAGTCTCAATAAAACTATTATTTGAAAATAATAATCAATAAGAGCACATCCAAACGCAACTAAGGTGTTTAGTAAAACCGTGCATTAACCTCAACTATCTGGCTTGTGCAAACTTTGGGCATTTTGTACCTTGTGTAGAGTTCTTAAATCTACATTGAATTTTCCTTGTCCACATGACTGCTGCTGTCGGGGTCTGCTTCCTTATCACTGATTGACAGAGCAGCATTAAGAACATTTCTGAGATGAGGAAGTTAGTTAAGAGGACAATCTGAGCCATAGGGCCACGAGGCCACCTCTGTCTAATATGTGAGCTTAAGTTTCCAGTGTTGCTGGACATATCAAGTGTGTTTGCTCCTATTCTCACCACTCCTTGTACGGTGTGATTTTGCTTTTATCCTCCCAAAATCATACTAAGAAAAAATTTTTTTTAAAGTAACAATGAGGAAAAAAGCCAAAGAGGTGATCTTGAGTAATTTGAGGATAACCAAAAATGTTTGCCTGATAGATGGTGTGAGACACTAACGTAAGAAAGGATAATTTGTTTTGAAGAGTAATGCAAATTCTTGTCTTTGATGGCCAACTCAAAGGAAAGGAGTGATGCTCCATATTAAGACAAGGAGACAAAGCCCAGATGGCCCAGATGGCTGGGAAGTGGAAGAGAGGATATTCTGGCTTACAGGCATGGTGTTGACTGTCTGAGATGTCATATGTAGAAGACAAGTGGCTCAGAGTAAGAGGATGGTAGAAAGTATGAAAGAGGCACTGATAATTCAGGAGTGTGGAGAGGGAGAGAAACTCGGAGAAGTTTCCATAGGTGTAGAGTTGGATGGACAGAAGTTGTTAGGACAAAATAATAACACACCTGTATATATCTCACATGCTTGTTGTGGATTCATCTTGCCCACCATTCTCATAGGAGGGAGTATGAATTACACAGATCCAATTTATGATAGAGTTTTAGGACCAGAGGGCATCATAGTAGCAGGGACTTCCTGTACTAGAGAGCAAAAGCAAAGTCATTTTAAGAACTTTTTTTTCTAGAAGTGATAGCTGTAAATCATGTATTTTGTTACTGGTTTTTCTCTGTTTTTGTGGCACAAAGTGATCCTTAGGTTGGCACAAAGCACTGTAGAAAATAACCATTGCTGACATTAAGATAAATGATTACACCATTTGATAAACATATTGAACTAAGTTACTGAAGAGAATTGCTTAAACTGTGGTTCAGTGGAAATGTTATATTTGTGCATGTTTTTGTGGTCAGGATTTTTTGATAAGTTGGGAAACCCACAAATATGCAAGCTGAAAGTGTTGTACTTTGGGGCTAAGCCAGATTGTGGCAGGGTTTTAGTAATTTGAGTTGTATAAGCTAACGTGATGAGGCAGAGTGAGTGGCGAGTGTCATATGAAGAACAAACACTTGGCTTTGTTCACGATACATAATAGGACACCTTCCTTTCTAAAATTGAGTACAGTAAAGGATAAACAAACTTCTGTAGCCTATGAGGAACTCTGCCTCAGTCTTGGGACTACTAATGAGAAAAACTAAGATTAAATTAGGCAAGGTGGCAAGTTTTGTTTTATTTTAACAGTATTAGGACATAAAACAAGAGGTAGCAGGGCCACAAAGGGAAAAGGGCCAGCAGACTTTTCTAAAATCCTGTTTGAGGTTTGTAGCCATTTTCTTGACCTTCCTTTGTCACCTCTGGAGAACTACATAATGGGTAAATGAGAGGTAAGATAAGCCAGTGTCTTTCAGTCAAGCTGGGAGTTGGAACTATTTTAGTTCAGTGCTTTTCAAATCTTGTTGATCATCAGAAATGCTCCAGTTTTTCCTCCTGGTTCATCATGAAAAATTTTAATCCTACGGAAGAGATGAAAGAATATGTAGTGAAAACCCATATATCTGTCACCTGGATTCTACAATGAACACTTTATTCTACTTGGTTTATCATGTATTTATCCCCTCTCTATCCCTGTGTCCATCCATCTGCTTTTTGGATATTTTTCGAAGCATGTGATAGACATCATTACACTTCAGTCCTGAACACTGAGTGTGCATGTCATTAACTACAGTTATATACTCATATGGCTCTCTTCCAGGAATGTTTTTCAAGATTAAATTCCAAGCATCATCATGGAGCTTCTGAGCTGGAAGGTCGGGGGCTGGTCCAGAAGTCTGTAGTCTGGGAAGCTCCCAGGTGCTTCTGATGGTGAATCCCGTGTGGGATCCTCTACCCTGGGGAGTGCTTCTGGGTTACTTCATGGGCAGCCCTCACCTAAAACACGAGGCTGGATTATTACCCGGGTCCTGACCGTGGCACTCTACTTTTGGCTTTCCTGGAATCTTTTGTTTAACACAGTAGTTCTCACCTGGGGGCAGTTTTGTGCCTCAGGAGACACTGGACAAAATTTAGAGACGTTTTTTGTTGCCACATGGGGGCAAGGATGCTAATGGGGTCCATTGATTAGAGGCCAGGGGATGCTTAACCATCCCGTAATTCACCAAACAGCCCCCTACAGTGAGGATTATATGGACCAAAATGCCAATAAAGTCAAGGTGAAGAAACTTTTTTTCCTAGAATAAATTGCCTAAGAGAAAATTACAACATGAAATGGGGTTTTGAGAACTGGATGGGACCTTTGTTAGAGATCATCTTGTCAGTATCTTTCTGGTTTCTGCCAAATACATATTTATGCTCAGGAAGTGCTCAATTTAAAATAAGCTGATTTCCGAAAGCTTGTGAGAAGGTCAGTGTGCCCAAACGTTGAGTGAATTCGCCTGAAAAAGTGTTGCCTAAGGCTTTTAGTTTCTTTTAATATATCTTAAAATACCATATAACAAAGGAAAATAGAAAATGGTGCTTTGGGATTGCAGTAAATAATATAAAATGCAACTCTTTTGCAGGTGGCTGTGTTCTAGGTCCTGTCCTGCAGGTGGACAGGGTGTGATGGGGTGGGGGTGGGGGGAGGACTGCAGAGGGTGTCTCAGTAGTTGTTCCCAGTAGAATGTTCCAAGGGTCCCAGCAGAATGGGGGTCGCTGTTCACGAAGTCTCATTGGACTCCACAAAGAATGGCTTTTCTCTCTTGATAAAGATACATGTCTAGTAATGCCCTGACTACTTAATGTTTGTTGGTCTTTAAAAAAACAAAATGTAAAATGGAGCAGAAAGAGGGCTAAGAAAAAAAATTGGGGAGATCCTTTCTTGAGGTGAGAATGTTGGGAGCCGGTGGTGACAGGATTTGCTGTGCCCTCTGAGGGAGGAGGAAGAGGAAGGTGAAAAAGTGCTGTTGGTCAGACTGCTCCTTCTTGGTTGATTTCAGGGACCCGATGAGACACTATGGTGGTAGAAACACACTGTCGGATTGGATTGGGTGAAACTGGGCTTTGTCTCTGGGTGGGTCAGTTCATTCCACATCTGTTGTTGAAAAATAATACTTCTTATGGCTGTTGGAAGATAAAATGGGACTAGGAACAGGACAGTGTTGATAAAATTTGCTGTGCAGTCCAAATGCTAGAAGGTGTTCTTGTGACTTCTGGGTGGGACGGGGTGTGGTGATCCGCTAAGCCTCCTGTACCTGCAGGGTGTGCGTACGGTGGACAGGCATAACTCAGGAGTGAATAACCTGCTGGTAATGCCGCAGGTAATGCTGATGAAGCAATCTCCTTGAGAGTCTTGGCTGCCTCTGGAGTTTAATTATAATTTATCCTTGGGCAAGTTACTTAATATCTCTGATTTTAATTTCCTTCATTTCTTCATATCTAAAATGAAAGAAGTGCTTGGATCATCCTAAGGGTCCGTTCATCTTTAGCATTCTCTACTTCTGGTATAGAGCTTTCTGGAAAAAAGGCTTCTGGGAGCCAGAATAGCAGTGGTGCAGAACGTGGTGATAGATAGCATTGTGCATACACTTACTCACTTTATTTTATTTAACAGATACAAAACACTTATTGTATTTCAGACTCCCTACGCAGGATTTAGAAAATACTCACTTTTAATTGTCATAGTACCCTATAAGGTAGGTACTACTATTACCCCATTACATAGACGAGGAAACTGAGGCTCAGAGAGGTTTGTGATTTGCCCCAAGTTATATCGAGGAAGTGGTAAATCTCGATGGAAGGTATCAGTCTGCTTCTGGGCTCTTAACCCCTTGGCCATCTCCCTGTCTGAGGTCCTAGAGAAGGTGGCATCAGGCCACATGGGACCAGGACCTTGGAGTTGGGGGCTCTTGTGGGCTTCAGGGATGAGAGTTGGTGGGGAGTGTGTCTGTGAGCAATTGGAGGAGCCTTTTTGCTGTGGCTGGGGTCATGGAAGTTTCGTTTTTGTGTTTCCTTTTTTAAACTGGGTGAGGTATGAGCATAGAAATACTGAAGATATGTGTCGGGGGTGGGACAGTGAGGGTGGTCCCTGGGGAGGTGCAGGGATGGGACTGGTGTTCACACAGGCTTCCCTTCAGGTGGGGAGTCCACCCTGACAGGATAACAGACACCTGGCTCCAACATGTGCATGGTTGTTTCAGATGAGCAGTGTTGCACTCGGGTTTGAGAGTTCTGGTGAAAGCTTTATGTTTAACATCATAACCTTTGAGGCTTTTGGTTCTCACAGTGTTTGATAATCTGAAGCTTGTGGGTTTGACATGGGCAGTGAAGTGGGATTAGTTCTGTTAGGTATCCTTATTCCCCTAGAGGCATTTTTGGTCTGGAAAGGTGAGGAAATATATAACCATTAGCTTGAGCCACTTCATGGGTAATGTGTTGAAGCAAAACCATTAGGAGGAAAACATCTCTTGCTGTAGAGAGAGCAGAGCGTCTCATTGCTGTACCTGCCACTCGTTAGGAACGTATCCCCCGCCCTGTGTTGCTGCGTATGGCCACACTTGACTGCTGGGAGTAGGAATGAGGGTTGTTCTTTGTTCATTTCAACCATCAGGTATAAGCAGGTGAGCAAGAAAAAAAACAGTCATTTACTAACCGATAGAATGAGTATCGGAGCTTGGGCTGCCTCAAGTGAGCTAATTGTCTGAAATGGGGCAGAAAGTTATTTTGGTGGCTGTTCCCCTGTTGGTGGAGACCCAGGACAGCTGTTCTTTTCCCTGAACCCCTTCTGAGATCCTACCAGGAAGACAGAGTAGCAGTTCCATAGAACAACATGTCCAGCTTTTAAGAAAAAAGCTGCATTGGGGTGGGGAGGGATGGAAATGGGTGAGGGAGATCTCTTGTCAGAGATACTTGAGCAACCAAAATCTGAACTCCAGAAGTAAAAAGTTGTCTGGGTCTTTTAAAGCTTCTGTACGATAATTAACATTACCATGACAGTGCTCTCTGCTACTTTGAATGAATAAAAAGCTGATGGTATGTCAGCTACATTGTGAGTTAAATAGACATTTGCGGACTAGCTTTGGAAACTCATTTGTGTTTGGGAAAATGAATTCCAAGTTTCAAACAACTAGCTTACCAGTGAAATTTTGGAACAGAACCCATTTTCAGGCAAGGAATTTATTGTTATTTGCACAAAAGGACTTTTGGACACGTGGAAATCTGGACGCTGGAATTAACTTAGTCAAAACAAAATAAAACACAAATGAACTCTCATATCTTCCCCTGCTCTGATGCTGATCCACAGCGTTTGTTTCTGTTTTCCCACCCTTGCTTCTGAACCTGTGTGGTGCAGGTTGAATCCTTGCTCCTGCTTCAGAGCTCTTACCTTAATTATTATAGAAAAGATGAAGAGTTGGTTGACTCTGTGCTGAACTTCCTGGTTTTTCCAGGCAATTTCTTAATAAATGTGTTGGGTGTAGAATTCAAGTTGACTATTTCCCCAGTGGCATCTTTGTCATAGTTAGTGGTAACTACCTAATCTAGTAATCTCTTATTGTATTGGACAGGACTATTTACTATATTTTACAGTGAAATGATGCGTTTCTGTCACTTTAGAAAGGAGATGGTACTGTTCATGCGTTTTTTACACTGCTTTTCTATTTAATAAAATCAGCATTTTCTTTTTTGAAAAAGCTTTAATAAACAAATGATCACAAAATATTCTACTTGTGTGGATGTTCACTTAATTACTTGTCTGATACATATTCTTAGAATCTTGGTTTCTGATATTTCCATATTACAAGTAAAGCTATGAGAAGCATTTTTCTTCATCAAGGTCTTTCTTTTTAAATATTCCTTACTATCAGTTTCACTTAATGAGTCAAAAAGCATATGCATCTTTAGGAGGAACTTAAATTCTAAGTAGAAGTCTTAACAGGTTAGGATTTATAAGGGTAAATAGGTACCAGTTTTGTACATAGATCTAGCATTGTGCCTTCGTATGGTAGAGGCTCAATAATTGTTTATTGATTGAGTGAATGAACATAAAAAGACAATGGTCATAAAGGAAGGTCCAGTTAGTGGTATATAGACAGGCAGTGCTGCGATGGTTTGTAGTAATTAAGATAATAATAGCTAATGCTTATTGTGTAATAATTTGATACTAGGTGTTATCTAAATGATTTTTGTGATGTCTCATGGGATTTTGGAAGTGGAGAGAGTCTACCATTAATGCTCATGCTTTGGGATGGAAGTAAGGCTGGTTCCTTGGCCAAGAGGTGGTTGGGATTTCTACTAATTATTATTTTGAGTTTTACTTTGTTTATGACTATTAAGAGCATAGGGCTGTAATACTTAGTTTGGGTAGATTTGCTTATAGATATTGAAGTGTGAATTGTTGCATTTCATACATATTTTATTTTGGCTTTTAATCCTTTAAAACATTTGTCTCTAAATTCATTGAGCTCTGTAGGACATCCATTATCCAGAGCTTTGTGAGAGAATGGAGCCAGCTAATGTAAAGCTTCCTAAAATAGAGTAGTGTGTAAAATATGCTACCTGTTGTGTCAGAAGGGAAGAAAATAAGATGAGATTTTCATATTTGCTTGTATCTGCAAAAAGAAACTGCGAGAATTCCCAAGTAAGGAGCAATAGTGGTTCCTTGTGGTGGGGTTTGTGGGGAGGGAGGGTGACTGGCAGGACAAGGGTCAGGGTGAGAGAAATGTTTTTATGATATACCTTCTGATGTATTTTTTGAACTATTTGAACGTATTACTCATTTAGGAAAACAAGACTTTACCTTCTAAAAATGTTAAGGAAAAACTCTTGAGTCTCTGGTTTTTAGCCTTTTTTGTTTGTTCGTTATTCTGCCATATCACACAGGACACAACGTCACCTGCCTGATATGTTTTAAGTATAATCAAGGCTGTAAGTTGGCTTACTTTTCTCTACTCTTTTCTAATAAAGAAAGTATTTTTGAATCCAAGGGAGTTAGAATCTTCACTCTATGTTTTGGGGAAAAAGTATATTAACATATGAGTTATCTAATCCTGTGTAACAAATAATCTTGAAATTTAGCATCTTAAAACAATAAGCATTTATTATGTCACAAATTGTTACTTTTGATGAAAGTTAACCTATATATCCAACTGAATAGATTTCTGTGCGCTTCTTGCCAATAGAATTTCATTTTGTACTGTCTTGTTGCTGTTCAAGTCCAAGCTGAGGTTCTACTGGTATAATTCTTTTAAAAACGTTGTGGGTGTTCTGTGAATCTCACTGGGGTTCATGTTATTAGACAAAAGCCACACCCACAGAACGCCTCAAGATAAGCCATTCTGTGCATTGAACTTCTTCTGAGACCTCCGAGGGACAAAACCCTTACTTCTTAGAAGCCTTTTTGTTTGCCTGAATAGTACTCCAAGGCACTGCCTTGGCTTTTCCCCCCAAGTTCTAAACAAAGGATTTTATAGGTGACACCTTCAACACTCTGTCTGGAAATTGCCTTATCTAGATAATCCATCTCATTAGGTACACTTTCCACCTTACACATAATAACAGGCAACTGTGTTGCCAAACTTTCTGTCATGAAGTAACAAGGGTCCCCTTTTTCAGTTTCCAGTAATGTTTTGTTCACTTTACACTGTCACTCACAGCCTCCTGAAAGGCCATCAGGATTCTACTAGGCGTTTTCAGGACTCTTCAGGGTTTTGCTAATAACACTCTTAAAGTTTTTCCAGCTTCTGCCCACTGCCTGGTTTCAAAGCCACTCACACATTTCAGGTTCTCTTTCTTTTCTTTCTTTATTTCCTTCCTTTTTCTTTCTTTCTCCCCCCCCCCTTTCTTTCTCTTCCTTCCTTCCCTCCCTCTCTCTCCCTCCTTCTTCCTTTTTACATCAGCATACCAATTTCAGTTACCAAAATGTGTTTTAGTTATTTGTTGCTGCAGTACAGATTGCCCCAAACTTTGTGGTCTACAGTAATGAACATTTATTATCTCCCTGTGGGCCAGGGATCCTAGAGTGGCCCAGCTGGGTGAATGTGGCTCAGGGTCTCTCACAAGGCTGTATGTAGTTGTCAACATATGGGCCAGGACAGCTGTCACCAGAGGCTTGAATGGGGCTGGAGGAACTGCTTCCAAGTTGCCTCACTCACATGCCTGGCAAGTTAGTGCCATTGTTGGCTGGAAGCCTCAGTTTCTTTCCAGGTGGACCGCTCTGTGGGGCTGCTCGAATGTCTTCACTACATGGCAGCTAGCTTCCCTCAGAACACATGATTCAAGGGGCTAGTGAATGATGCAGTGCGTTTTGTCACCTGATCTCAGAAGTCTCACTCTCTCATTTCTGCAGTATCCTATTGGTTATACATCAGCACTATTCAGTGTGCAAGTGTCTACATGAGGGTGTGAATCCAGGAGGCAAGAATTACTGGGGCCATTATGGAGGCAGGCTGACATAGTTCATAGGAAATTCAGCGATAGACCTCATAACTAATGGTGGTATACTGGAGTGTTCTAAAACTTGTGAGAATGGCTTGCCTTTTGAAAGATAAGCAATCCATCTAGTGTGTATGCTTCTGTTAAATTGGGATTGCAGTTTTGTTACCATTTGGCCCCTATATGCAAAGCCTCTCATAGAATAGGTCTCATTGGGTGAAGTTTAATATTTTATGAGGGGTCTTCAAATGGTTTGTGGAAAGATTTGTATTATCTTTTAATTCTATTTTTCCGCAAACTTTTAAAATTACCCTTGTATATATGCCCCCTTCTTTTATTGGTATTAATGGGTGCTACTGAAAACACCATATGAACTTCTCTTTACTGCATTTTAGTGTAAATGCAGCTGGGGACATTGTTTTCTTACTCAATGTCCATTTTATAAATGTATAGAGAAATGTTTTTCTTTCCCCCAGGAATCAGTATAAATAAAAGCCTGATTTCCATTGCTGCCTTGGCTATGAGGAAATTTGTAGTTCAAGTATGGCAATTATGTTGATCCTACTGTCATATTCATGTTATCCTTTACTTGACATTTTGCTATGAGATGTTCCAATTTATTAGTGGGAATAACGGCGAGGTATTTTTGGACTCAGTAGATATTTATTGAACTCCACGTGCTTGCTGGACACTGTTCCAGGTGCCACAGATATAGCAATGGACAGATATTTACGCTCCATGTCCCGTACAGCTTGTGATCTAGTAATTAGAAAATACCTTGGCCTTTGCTCCAGTACGTGGAAGGTTTGGCCTCAGAAAAAGCCTAATTCATATATACTGCCTTCCTTTCCATTCAGGTTATATTTCATTATAGTCTGTTCATAGAAAAAATGGCTGGAGAAAATATAACTAATGTGAATTACTGATTTTGGGAAAGCTTTTGGAAGTGGTTGGTAGGCATTGAATGAGATGGGATGGTGGGAGGTTTAAAATAACAATTGAATTTTTGGAGGCTCCAGATTCGATTGGGTTTAAAATGCATCTCAGAAAGGTGAATGGGAGATGCTGCATCCATTGACAGCAGGAGCCCACTAAAAGTGTCTTAGTCTGCTCTGGCTGCCATAACAAAGTGTCGCAGACTGGGTGGCTTCAACAGCAGACATTGATTTCCTCACAATTCTTTTTATTTTTTTGGTGGCTGGCAGGGATACAGAGATCAAACCCTCACAATTCCAGAGGCTAGAAGCCCAAGATCAAGGCATCAGCAGGATTGATTTCTTCTGAGGCCTCTCTCCTTGGCTTGCAGACCGCCGTCGTCGTCTTGTGTCTTCTCTGGTCTACCCTCTGTGTGTTCTGTGTCCAAATTTTCTCTTCCTATATAGACACCAGTTGTATTGGATTAGGGCTCACTCTAATGACCTCATCTTAACTTAATTCCCTCTCTAAGGATCCCTGTCTCTGGATGCAGTTACATTTTGAGGTAATGGGGACTGGCTTCAACTATCTGAATTTTGGGAGGGACACAGTTCAGCCTATAACAAGGAGTTTCTAGCCTTTTGGACACAACTTGAAACCCCTTGGGTGTGTGTGCTTTAGTTTGGGCTGTAACTCTGGCTATGGTTCTCAGTCAGCATTGCTTTTCATTCTTCCTCCTTTTGGTGTTGTGTTTGTACCTGCTGGTCATTGCTCACCGCTCTTAGGGCGGACTTGAAACTCTTGAGTAGTTTAGGGGCCCAGTGGAAGGCTGATAATGGATTGAATTGTGTCTCCCAAGTTTTATGTATTAGAAGCTTGATCTTTACTGTGACTGTTAGGAGGGTGGAAAATCCTATTATGGTAATTGAAAGGTGGGGCCTTGAAGAGGTGATTAAGTTAATGGTTTAATGGTGGTTGTGGGTATGGTTTGGAAGGCTTTATAAAAGAAGAGCACGGTAGAGTCTTTCTCTCTGCTCCACCATTTCTGCCATGTGAGACCCATAGGTCATTGTTGCCACTATCAAGGCCTTCACCACATGTGTTCCCTGGACTTTGCACTTCCTAGCCTCAGAAACTGTAAGCAATAAATTTTGTTTTCTTACAGATTACCCAGTTCCAGGTATTTTGTTATAAGCAACAGAAATGGACTAAGACAATGATTTTGGTATAAGTGTAAGTTATTTATGGGAGTGAGGGAGAGGGGACCTAAAAGTCCTTGTCACTGGATCATGAGATCTATTGAGCACAACTGGCAGAACCTCTTTGTTTTCTTTGGCACGTGAACTCCTGAGCTTTGGTTGGTTCCTTCATTTTCTCGGGTGAATTACTTTTTCTCATCATGGTGGTATTATCTGGATAACACTTGTAATTTATTTTATTGCATTTGAGATTTCAGACTGTCGTTTTTTCTTCCTATAGAATTTGTTTCACAGAGGTATGGCATTTCAAAACAGCCATCTAATAGTAGACTCCTAGTTTGGATGAGAGCTTGCAGGTCTTTGAGCCCCATGTGCATGCAGGTAACCTCTCCAGGAAGTCCTTATCTGGCTGATGCTTTAGTATCCTGACAACCGGGAACTCCCTACTCTTGAAATACCTTACTTTGTCCACCCTTGAGATACTAACATAGATGAAAAAGTTCTTCCTTATTTTGAGTGAAATGTGTCATCAGTTTTCCACACTGATCTTCATTCCACCACACAGGCTGGGAAAGAACCAGGTTGAGCCTGTGTCCCCACAGTGGCCTTTCCAAGACCCTCTTGCTGCCCCCACACTGTTCCACATCGCAGTCAGGCCCTTTCCCATCCTCACTGCTCTTCACTGACTAGGTACCAGTTGGTCTGTGTCTTTCTTACAATGTGGTAGCTAGAATTTAGCACAGTGATGGAGTTTGGATGTATTGCCCCCTCCAGAACTCGTGGAAATTTGATCCCCAATGTAGCAGTGTTGGAAACTGATTGAGTCATGGGGGTGGATCCCTCATGAATGGATTCATGCTCTCCCTGGGGGACAGGGGGTAGTGAGTGAGTTCTCACTCTATTAGTTCCTGTGAGAGCTGATTGTTTAAAGGATGCTGGCACCTTCTCTGTCTCTCTTGCTTCCTCTCACCATGTGATCTGCTTGTACCCACCGGCTGCCTGCCACTTTCCGCCACGAGTAGAAGCAGCCTGAGGCCCGTGCCAGATGCAGCTGTCCCAGAATTGTAAGCCAAATAAATCTCTGTTCTTTATAAATTACCCAGTCTCAGGTAATTCTGTTTTAGCAACACAAAACGGACTAATACACTCAGTGAAAGAAAGTTCCAGAGCTTTCTAGTGTAATGGTGTGGACAGAGTTCGGGCTTGGGAGTCCCTTAAAGTTTTGAGTTGATTGCACTTCTTTGTCCTTGGGCAAATTATTGAATCTGCTTGGACCCCCATTTCCTCATTAGTAAAATGAGGATGAAACATAATGAGATAGGATGTGTAAATTACCCAAGGGGGGGGGTATGTGGTTGGGTCCAGTAACTGCTCCCTTCATCGAGTGCTTCCTCTGTGCCAGTCACCATGGCTCAGGGCTTTATACAGACTTACTCATTTAATTTTCACTCTAGCCCAGAGTGTATTTGCTTCATTCCCATTGTACAGATGAGGCATTTGAGTCTCAGAGAGGTTAGGTAACTCGCCAGTGTGCAGCTAGTGAAAGGAGGAGCCGGGGTTTTCACCTAAGTTGGGGGTCCTCCAGACTCTGCTTTCGTAACTGCTCTGTCATATTCTGCTGACACACTATGGCATGAGATTTTGTCTTACTGTAGATACGCAAACGTGTATGATCGATGTTGCCCGAGACCGTAGATGCTCCTTCCACAACTACATACTGCTGTGGGCTCATTTCATGCTTTTAGAGGAGTCGAGCCCCCCACACGCCCTGGGAGCTGTGTTGTTCCTCCACTGTCCCTCCACTCTAGCTTTTTGGCTCTGAATATGGGATGTGGCATTCATCTGTTGAATGTCATCTCTGGAACTCATGATTCTGTCATTCCATGTATTAGGTAGCTTTGTGTAAGTTCCATGCATGGTAAACAAAACCTCCAAGAACAGAGATGTGGGTAAAAGGTGGGATGAACCTGGCAGAAGTCGGGACATGCCCTGTGACCTGCCACCAGCATCACCCTTTTAGGTTGGGATATGTTAATTTGGATTCTAGCAGAAGGGGATTGGCAATGCAGGGGATAAAAATGTGGACATACCACATGAATATCCTGCCCTTTCTCCCATTTCCCATGTATGATGGATGGGAAGATGTCAGATTCAGATCTGTGTGTAATTCATAGGTTGTGGATGGGGGGGGTGGTGTGTAGAATGCAAGAAAGATCACTGAGCAACTCTAATTTGGAATTGAAGGTGGAGATGTGTCTGGTGGGGTACCGTATGCCAAGGCCTGGGGCATCCAAGAGGCATTGCAGAAATCACAGGTGGTGAAAGGGCAGGTGAGGACCAGTAGGCAGGGGGTTTCTGATACGACTCTGATATGGTAGGTATCACAGTTTTATGAGGAATGTTACCAAACTGCTTAGAATAATTGGAGGTGAGCAGTAATCACTGTTCATTTACTGACTCTGTGTCAGCTGTTATGAGAAGACAAGTAGAAAAGTCTTGATGTAGAAGAGTTTGTTCTAGAAGTTCTAGAAGAGTTAACTGAAAAACATAAAAGCAGTAGCATTTGAGATGTGGTACAAATGGCCAAAATTTCAATTTATATGGAATTAAAGATTCACAGGCTAAAAAAAAAAAAAAAAAAATCCTCTCCATGGTATCAAAGGAAAAAGATCTCTATTCTTTCTTTTGAATGGTGTTTCAGCAGTATGGAAAAGGATTCTTTTTTAAAATGGATAGCTAGGGTTCACAATATGAGTGTCAATTATGCAAAAGAACATTTCATTGAAACGGTGTTGGTGGTAGGTTCTTTTATAAGTTGTGAGCTCTTGGGAGCATGGATTTTGCTGAACGTGGTGATTTTTTATTTCATGACATCTAGCATGGTGCTTCTCACATAGGAACTTTTCAAGAAGTGTTCATTTCACAGGCATTTTGAATGACAGATGTTTTGTAAGAAATGCATAAGACAGTGTATTAAACACTCATTCTTACTCAGCTTCCCAATCTATCATAGTTGGTTAGTAATAACATTTCAAAATGATCTTTGTTCCTTAGGATAGCTGGGATTATAGTTTAGCAGGTTTTTCTTGAAAAGCAGGAATAGCAAACTAGAATTATCTCCAGGCAGGGTAAAAAAAATCCACCACCACACCCAAAATGAAGCTGGGTGCCCTCAAGTCACTACAATTCTAATGGTGAGCAGCTCATTGAAGAAACTTTCTCCTGTGAAGATGTGCCATCCAGTGGTGGCACTGCCCTGCTATGGCGTGTGCTGTCATGTTGTCTGACAATGTAATGCAGGGGACAAACATAGCAACAACTTGTGCCTGATGAGGAGGAGGATTTCCATCAACTCGCCAAACATAGTGAATACTTTGTTCAGCACATAAAGGAAATGGAATTTTTTAGGAGAGTGATATAGATGATCTAAAATAGTTAAAAATTATAGGAATTATGAAATTGGAGCCATTCTTTAAAAATTGCTTCACACCCGCCGAATGTTAGAGAAAGGCACGCAGTCCCAGCCCCAGCTGCTTCCAGGGTGGTTGGGGCAGGACTGTGTGAGGGTTCCTGAAACCTGACTCCCTCCTGTCACCGTTCCTCGTGCTGCTGGGACAGAGGCAGACACATACACATTGGCACAAGTCACTCTGCTTCCTGCAGAATAAAGGCCTGGTTTCCTTTATTTATTTGCAGCTTGCAAAGTCCTTCTCATGTGCAGCCCTCCCTGCCTTGCTGACTCACCTCCTGTGATTCCTGCACTCTTATCTCTGGCCACTCTGGTCTGCCGGATGATTGCGCCCGTTTGCCTGGCACTCTTGTGCCCGGCTGTGTTCTGGCTGTTCCCTCTGCCTGGAACACCCCCGCTGTCCCTTGCCTTTCTTGTGTTCCCCTTCTCCGTGGACTCCATCCCCGCAGTTGATCGCTCCATCATCATCTTGCTGAGTGGTGTGCCAGTGTAAGGGGTCGCATGGCAGAAGGCCAGACTGGACAGGGTGACCGCATCTTGAGGGCCTCGGGAACCTGGCAGTTGGGGGGTTCAGAAGACAGATGTGTCCAAGTTATGTGTGAGAAATGTGTCGGCTGCATGGCTCTGTCTTCTGCCTCTTCTGTGAATGCCTGGAAAGAACGCTTAGAAAAAACCAAACACGAAGAAGGGATGTCTCTGTCCATGGCCTGTGAGTTAAAAACTAACGCCCAGTGTCATTTCATTTAGGTGTCATTAGCACTTCCCTGACTGCTGTGTTGACAGGTTAGAGGGACATAGGTGCGTCTCTTAAGATTTCAGATGCCCATTGATTGTACTCGTATATTCACACAGACCTGAGCATTTTTCTAGATGTTTTACAAGCTAAGGTGTTGTTATGAGGTTCTCATATTTTATTCCCCGTGTTCTTCCCTATCACGCACACTGGTGGCACTCATCCGAGTTCTCTGCTCCTGAGCGGCCCATTGTCCACCAGTATTTATTGAGCTCCCAGCCGTGTGTGGCACCCAGGGCCATGGAGGCGGGTAACATAGGGCCCAGTTCTACAGCAGGTTCTCACCAAGGGCCTGGGTGCCGTCGCCTGCTCGGCCCCTCCCCTCTTGGAGTCTGGGAGGGACAGAGGGCTGAGGTGGCCTTTAAGGGTGGGTAGGAATTTGAGAGATGAACAGATGGGGGAAGCTAATTCCAGGCAGAGGGAACAGCACGGGTATGAAGTCGGAAAGCTGATGCTCCCACCCTGTGGTGACTAATTGGATTTGCCTGTGACAGAGGGCGGGCACTGGGAGATGAGCTGAGAATGGGTGACCACAGGACACCCTGGGCTGTCCTCGTTAAGCCTTAGGTCTTGAGAATGCCCGATGTTTACATTTTGGGACTCCTATTGAGATGAGCTTGCTTTTTTCTAATGAACTTTTTGGTTGAACTTAACATTGGTATATGGCTCTTACTTTTCATTTACATTATTTCCATTTTTGTATGGGTATTTTGTAGCCAATAGCTATGTTTCTGAAAATGTGGGAGAATTATTTTTGGATATTGAATCACCTTTTCAAGGTGGTTTGATGATAAAAGTCATTCTATGGTCATCCTTATCTAAAACTAATCCACCTGGCTTTAGTGGAACTCTAGATTTCATATTGTGACTTTCCCTTAAAACAGGGAACATCAGTATGTTCAGAAATGAGCTCCATGCTTCTGTTTGCAGTACTAGGTTTTTTTCTTTGCAGTGGAAAAATACAATTGATCTGTGCTAAAGGCCCATAGATAATGGAATGCAGTGTGTCTGGGTGTGAATTCTTTTTAGCTTTGCAAAATCTTTATCATTGTGGTAAGTTGACATGTGGAAGAATAGAAGGTGGCAGTTATAACATTGGGGTTTTTCTTCTCTACGGATTTCACATTTAAGGTTCTAATCTTCAGAACATTAGAGTCAGTGCTTCATAAAATTTCAAATCGAACTGTGGCACCTCAAGAGGCAAACCATTTGGAATTCTTCCTTAAATTACAAAAAGAAAAAGAAATAAAGTGAATGCATGAGGACTGTTTTGTTCCCAAGTCTTATGACACAGCCCTCCAGCTCTGTGGCTTTTTATTCTGATGGGAGGGACATGAGACCATTGTAAATTACTGTTCAGAATAATA
Source organism: Cynocephalus volans (assembly GCF_027409185.1). Lineage (NCBI taxonomy): Eukaryota > Metazoa > Chordata > Mammalia > Dermoptera > Cynocephalidae > Cynocephalus > Cynocephalus volans. Next base: position 53,062,468 of record NC_084472.1, read on the forward strand.
TTTTAATGCCAGCTCTGCGCCAAGTGCTGCTAAAGAACACAGAGAAAGCAATTGAGTGTCTGCTTCTGAATCCTTGCCCAGGCCACAGTTTGCAGTCTGCAAGCAGGCTGCGGGGGCCATTCCAAGTGGGAGAAGCATTCCCTTCCCAGGATGAGTAAACAGAGAACCTAAAACTACACGTGCTTGACTGTTCTTTTAACTGGTGAAGGACATCAGAAGGTCAGAGTCCCACATTGCATCCTCTGCTGTTTCTAGCACAATAACAGCAGGAATCCTCAGCCCTTTATCTGGAGTGAGTCAGAGAGTTTGTGAGGGGTTATCTAAGTTAATTGAGCCCAGGGACCTTAACTTCTAAATAGGCACACACTGAAATCAGATATGCAGATGAAGCAGGAAGAGATAAGTGGTTTCATAACGAACCTGGTGTAGTTGCACTCTGGAGGGCGTTTAAAGGAAGCATTTAGAAGTAATAAAAAACTATCGTTGGAGAGTTGCTTTTTTTCCCTTAGTTTTATCCAGAAAATTGTCATGATAATGGGGAGGAATCTGATAAATGGCAGGGTGCAGAGCCATGAGAAGGGAGGAGAGTTTGTGTTCGAAGTCAGGGCTGGGTGGAGAACTTGAAGAGAACTGAAAGGGGATCTCTTTCTCGGGTTTGTTGGGAGGGCTAGTGGCAAGGGACAGCTGTGGGGGTCAGACACTGCCGCACCGGCCTGCAGTTGTGGGAAGGACAGAAATGGTGGCCATGCATACATGCCAGCCATGTACTTGCCAGAGGTCACTCTGGTTGCTTCCTTCAGGCCCCACGTTGCCTGATGAGGTTCAGACTCCGGGTCCTACAAGGGCTAATAAGGCTCTGTGTTCCCCTTTTCATGTTCCATTTCCTGTCATTTCCTAAGCATCCTCAGCTTCCAGGCCTTTGGTTGTGGAGTGTGGGGAATACAGAGACATTGTCCTGAGTGGTTAGGAAAATGGATTCTCAAGGCCAGCTGTCTGAGTTTAAGACCTGGCTCTGCCACTTTCCAGCTATGTGACCTCTCTGTGCCTCAGTTTCCTCATCTGTAAAATCGGAATAGGAATAGTACCTATCTTATAGTGTTATTGAGCTGTATCAATGTTAGCTGCTGCTATCACATAATCAACATCACCTTTTCATCTTTTAGGCCCAAACTCTCACACTATCTGTGAATCATTTCTGGAGCCCCCACAAAGGGAATTGGTTTCCTTTATTCTAGATTCCCTGCAGAGGCACAGAGGGGTAGTAGGTCAGAAGATGGTGATTCACAGTCATCACTCTGTACTTACGAGGTTTGAGAATGTATCATATCACATTACTCAAACCCCTGAGCATCAGTTTCGTGATGTGTAAAAGAAGGATGGTAGTACCCTATCCGTGTTACAGGATTTGCCAGTAAATGCCAAACCGAAGTGTAAGCAGATGTTCTTGACACGCGCCAGGTCACTATCATTATGTTCCTTGCCCTGATGGGTTTTGCTGCCACCTTGTATTATAGCTGTGGCGACTGTCTTTTTTCCAGCTGCAAATTGGGACACATGACATGATGGCATCAAATGAACTTATTTGTAGCTATTTGAAATTATGATTGTCTTTGAATATCTGATACCTATTTGTGTCCAGATTCTGGTTATTTTGACTTTGTTATACCCCAGTGCTTTATACGGAGGCTTGGTCAAGGCCAGCACCTATGTTGTCTCATTCTTTATTTCCCTCGTAGCACCCAGCACAGTGCTTGGCTCACGACAGGCATTTGGCAAATTCTTGTTGAAAAGTGTTTATTATTACTTAGTAATAAGTAGTAAACTATTTTCGAATGGAAAAATCCGTAGAGTTCCTTGTGTATGTGACTCACATTTGTTGGACATCTGCTGTGTTCCAGCCAGTAGCTTTCTTCTTTTAGTCTTACTCTTCATTATAGTGGAATAGTGATATTTCTAGTCACCAGGTGAATGTTTAGGACAATCCCATGTTAAAGGAAATTTAATGTATGCATTAAACAAGGCCACCACTTTGCACAACATTATAATCAGGAGGCCTGCTAGGTGGTATTTGGTATTTTAAAAGAGTTGGAGACTCTGACCTGGGCATTTCAGGTGGACCCTAAAGGATGGGAGGATGGCCCTTTGGTTTTGAGATTTAGGAGCGGTGTGAGTGACTGGCAGGGACTACTTTAGTGCTCAGACCTTTAGTAGCACACACACAATGTAGGAAAAACTGTAAGGAAAACCAGCCTCAGGTAAGATAGACAGTGTTCCATTCCAGTTGCTTTATTTATATTCTACCTGCTTTACAAAATAATCTCAGACAGCTTGTAATAAAAGTGCAGCCCCAGTAAAATGAAAATGATAACATAGAAAACCAGGAAGGAAGGGATAAAAGTGGATTTCAAGGCCTCTTGAGACAGATGGTAGCACTGGGTGACCTAGTAGCCAAGACAAAGAGAGAAGCTTGCAGGGACGGTGTGCTCCCAGGCTTTGTTAAAGGAAGCAAGGGCCCCATGTCCTGCTGAGGGTTAATGGAAATGGACGCTGGGGTGTTTTCCCTTCCTGGAGCTGGTAGGGACATCTGTCTGGTGTAGGGTCCTTGGGCTGTCATCAGTTAGGCCCCTTAGCATCATGGCTGGTTCTGAAATTACCCTCTAAAAGTGGAGGATTATAATGTGAGACTGTAGCTTTCTGAAGCCAGTTGGGCCAGAGTAATGACTGAGTGTAATGAAAATTATCTGTCACCTTCTTGTGAGAGATAATTGGCACTTAAGGGACTTTCCCAAGGTGATAAATTGTTGCTTTAGTGAACAGACCCAGGAGGACTGTTCTTATCTCCTGACCTGTGTATGGGCTTCCCACGCCAAGTTATCCTAAACTAGTTTTATGAGTAGGATGAAAATACTTTTGGGGGATCCTGAGAACCTTGTTACTCCAGTACCGAGTACTTCCCTAGCTAGGCCGGGCTGCAGCTTGGCTAAAATATTTCATCTGTCTTCTGGGGGAGAGATTTTGACTCTTTTGGAAACTAGACTCTCCTTGATAGTGGGAAAGGCCTAAAAAACCCCTTTTTGGGGGCTTGCTTTTCCTGTGAAACATGAAGTAAATATCTGTTTCTACTCTCTTTGCTGATATAGGAGTTAATGGAAATGGATCTTGGAGTATGAGGCTCCTGTTAGGTAGCAGAAAAGAAACAATTGATTCTAGGTTGAAGAAGTTTAGATTTCACCTTAGAAAATGACAGCAGGAAATGCACGTCTTACTCCTTTGGATGAAATTTCAATTTTCGGTGTGATAGAGCCAACCAGGAGAAGGAAAAGTACTCAGCAGAAAGAATTTGCTAAGTGGATGGAACAGCTCTGGGCTGAAAAGGAGCGCTGCTCATGCCTTCGGCGTGGCCCAGCTGTGTTTCTGTGAGAGTGATGTCCTCCTCAGGGCCTGTGAATGGCCAAACTTATAACAAGGCTTTTGCAATCCGTGCCTTCTGAATGCAGTTTTTGTTCAGTTGGTTTAATTTGCATTTGGTGTCTGGAGTGCCCGGTCATGGAAAGAGCCCATTCTTTGTTTTGGGTAATGAGGGCTGAGTTTCCAAAAAGTATTTCTCGGTTTAGTCAGTGTCGAGTGTCATTTGAGTAACAAGCAACTGTGGTTCTTTGAGCCTGTATTTTGCACATTAGATTGTTGCATACGCCCCATCAATAGATTACAAAATGACATCATGAGGAAGAAAACTATATTCACAGATGGAAGTTCTGTTGTACGCATTTTTCTTCTAGGGTAGATGCCTTTGAAACCCCTTCAGATGGTTAGTTCTGCCTTTATTGATTACTTTATAGCAAGTGTCAGTCCTAAACCAAGGGAAAGTAAAGAGCCAGTCAGTATAGGGAATTTTTTTTCTGTTTAATTGTATTGTGTTGGTTGCTTCTTGGAAAGTGGGTGAATTATTCATGATGCAATGAATGGGGGTATTATTTTAAATTAGTATAGAAGCAAATGGTTAACCCATTTATTAAGCTCCTAATGTTGATCTGGTTACCAGGAAGCATTAGAACCAACAAAAGCCAAAGTCTTGTGTTCCTCCGTTGGTTGAACTCAACTCCCAGTTTAATTTTATTCTTTTCTCTATTTCTTTTCCTAAACTGTTTTTATTTTCAAGCTCTGATAATTCGTTTTGAGATAAGGTTGCGTATATACAGTAGTTTTCTTTCTCCTCCTCCTTCTCCTCCCCTCCATCACCACCGGCACCCTGATCTGTGCCCACTGTGTGAGAGGCAGTCGTAGTATGAAGGAGGACCGGTCGCTTGTGGCCCCGTGTTTCCAGAGATATAAGCCCTGGGAAGTCTGAGTAACTGCTGCAACAGCTCACCTACCTGAAACTTGTTATTTTGTAACTCCACATATTGAAGAGGTGATTGGAACTGGGAAGGAAAAGGAAACAAAATTGACCCTTTTAGCAAATTCTCTTAGAGCACTCTCTTAGGGTTACTTTTTTTTTTTTTTTTTGGCGACTGGTTGGTACAGGGATCTGAACCCTTGACCTTGGTGTTATCAGCACCATGCTCTAACCAACTGAGCTAACTGACCAGCTCTTAGGATTAATTTTGATATCAAATTTTCTTCCTTTTAGAATATATAGTATAAAATGTAATATAAAAACATGTTGAAAGTTTGATCGTGGCAGTTGCTGTTTTCAGTCAACTCAACCTTTATTCACATGCTCAAAACCAGCTTGTGATTTGGTTTCTGAGGTCCCAACGAATGAGAAAGGGTGAAGATGCTGCTTCTTGAGGCTAGGCCTGTGCAGGCTTATGATGGCACTGGCCCAGAATTATGTACACAATGAGCAGTCAGTGATGATGCTTCCAGAATGAGCTGTATGTAATGGACAGAAGACTGCACCTGTGTATTTCTCTGTTGTACAGCCATGGTGGCACTGACTTGTTACAATGCTATTTATCCTAAAACTATTTACTATATGTAGTAATATACATACTGTATATATATATGTATGCATATTTATATTACTACATGTCCACATATGTAAATGGTCCTCACTTTGCACAGTTCTGATATGATACAAATTTTGATTGCCCTTTTAAGTGATACCAATTCCCCAACAGCACGATTCAAATTTCAGTTACCCCAATGTGTTAACTGAATAATTGCACGAAGTTACACGAACTTCCCGCTAGTGCTTCAGAACACAAATCACTGTGTAAATAACAGATGCACGTGAGGATCCATGACCAGTCACAGCACTTCTTTCAGAGTCTGTCACTGATTAGTCACTCCACATGTTCCTCAGTCATGCACAGACAGCAAAGTGTGTAGTTATGTGGCATTCTTGTCTACCAGGGATAAACCAATGTGACATTTTACAAAAATGTCAGAAATTGAGAGGGAATTGCCAACAGTGATAAAAGTGCAGCAAAGAAGCTAAAAGTGATAATGCTGGAAGTGAAGTCAAAACCTGAATGGAGTTATAGAAGAGATAGCTGACCGTGGGAATGTTGATGGCACGTGAACCTGGGGAGTGTAATGAAGGTGAACTTATCTACCCAAAGAAAGTGGTTGTGAAGGGAAGAATAATGATGTCTGTCATCATCCATTTGCTGCTGCTATAATGGAATATCACAGACTGGGTAATTTAAAAAGAATAGAAATTTATTTGGCTCATGGTTCTGGAGGCTGGGAAGTCCAAGAGCATGACAGCAGCATCTGGTGAGGGTCATCCCATGGTGGAAGGAGACACAGAAGTGTGAGTGACAGAGAAATGGGGCCAAACTTACTCTTTTATCAGGAGCCCACTCCCATGATAACTAACCTGCTCCTGTGGTAAGGGCATTATACACACATTCACGTGGGCAGAGCCCTCATTATGTAATCACCTCTTAAAGGCCCCACGTCTTAATACTGTGACAGTGGCCATTAAATTTCAACATCAGTTTTGTAAGGGACATTCAAGCCATAGCAGTGTCCTAGAGGAAGTGACACTGGCAAAACAAACTTTACATTAAAGGAACTCTCAGAGCTATTTTAGCATAGAGAGTGCAAAGAATAAAATGTTGTATTCTTATTCAGACTTAAGGCTCGTAGCAGCACTATTCATAATATCCAAAACAACCCAGATGTCCATCAGTGGGTAAATGGATAGGTAAGTAGATAACCAAATGGATAAATAAATTAAAATAATAGATTGCAGCCTATATATAAAGGAATATTAGTTATAAAAAGGAATATTTTTATATTCCTGCCTGATACATGCTACAGTATGGATGACCCTCAAAAGTATTATGCTAAGTCAAAGAAACCAGACACAAAATGTCACATATTGTAATATCTCATATATACGAAATATCCAGAATAGGTAAATTCAGAGACACAGAATACAGAATGGTGGTTGTCAGGGGGTGGGCTGGGGTGAGGAAATGAGGAATAACTGCTTAGAGGGTACAAGGTTTCTTTCTGTGATGATGAGAGTGTTTTGAACTAGATAGTGGTGGTTGCATGACATTGTGAATGTACTAAATGTTCACTTTAAAATGTTAGTGTTATATGAATTTCACCTCCCCAAAAAAAAAAAAAAAAAAGCATGACATTTCACCAAGGCATAGAAAGAATGCTTTCTTTGTATTGCTGGTTATGTGACAAGAAGGCAGCAAGCTCTTTTAAACTGTTCTTGATAAGTTTTTTATAAAGAAATGCTTCAATCCTCAGCTTTGCAATGTTTCAAATGGCAGTGTGCTAAGTATTTTATGGTTTTTAAAATTTCTCTGTATATTTATAACTGACAGTAAGAGTTTTTAATGCTTTGAACAGTTTTTTTAAAGGTCATGTAACGATTGCAATTTTTTACTTTGATGACGAAGATTGCTTTGCATGGTTTCAGTTTGTATGGTCATTTCTATGGTCTTGTACTACTCTACAAATTAAAGACTGCTTGTACACATGCATTTATATCAATGAGGTACTTAAAGTTTGTGGAAAAATGGAAATAAAAGGTAATATGCATCTTCCATGAACTTTTTGAACACCTCTCACATACATACACACACATACACATTGTATATATACACACACACACACACATATATACCTACATATCCATTACAGAACCAGAATATTGTTGCAGTGTATACCATTTACTCTATCAATGAGAATTCTGAGATGCATCTTCTACAGTAGAAAAAGGTGTGTTGGGCTTGCTGTAAAAAAGCAGAGGAAATTATAGGTGGGATGTTAACTGCTGGTGGAACCCCAGTTCCTTCTAGGAAAGAGAAGGTGAAGATCAGCAAGCATTAGGGACCAGTTTAAAGTCTGTGACTTACAAGGTAAGGTAAACATCAGAGCATCTTGTGGGGATTGGCCAGCACCTGGAAGAAACGGTGGCCTTGGCCATGTCTTAGCACTGACAGGGTGTAATAGTCTGTTTCTGTTGCTTATAACAAAATACTTGAAACTGGGTGATTTATAAAGAAAACGAGATTTATTGCTTATAGTTTCAGAGGCTAGGAAGTCCAAAGTCCAGAGAACACATCTGGTGAAGGCTTTCTTTAGTGGTGACTTCAGTGATGGCAGGGTATCACATTGTGAAATGGCAGAACAGAGAGAGAGAACAGAGAGTAACCTCATTCACTCTCTTTTCAAAGCCCTCAGAACCACACCCCTGATCACCATTATTAATCCATTCACTACTGCAGGGTCCTGTAATCCAATCACCTCTCCTGAGAAAGGGATTGATGCATTTTTGGTTGTACACAGGATAGTTGTATCATGTTAGGTGAAACTATTATGTTATACCTCTTGAAGATTAAGTATGATTTCAGGAGATAGTGTGGACACTTTGTTGACAAGGGGTGGACTTGTGAAGATTAATTCTAGGTGTCAACTTGATTAGATTAAGGAATGCCAAGCAACCTGGTAAGGCTATCTTTAAGGTGTGTCCATGAGGGTGTTTCCAGCAGAGATTAGCGTGGGAGTCTGAGTGGACTGGGTGGGAAAGACTCAATGTGGGCGGGAACCATCCAATCCGCCAGGGGTCCCGAGAGAACAAAAGACAGGGGAAAAAGGTGAAGCTCTCTTTATCTGCGGGAGCTGGGATACACCCTTCTCTCCTGTCTGTGGACTTCAGAGCTCGAGATTTTTCAGCTTTTGGATTCCAGGACTTACACCAAGGACACCACCTGCTTCCCCGGCTTTGAGGCCTTTGGACTTGGACTGAGCCACGCTACCGGCGTCCATTTTGCAGATGGCCCATCGTGGTACTTCTCTTCACAATTGCATGAGCTAATTCCCCTAATAAATCCCCTCTTATATATTTATAATCTGTCCTATTGATTTTGTCCCTCTAGAGAACCCCAATACACAGGGTAAGGTGCCTGATGCCCAGGAACGAGTGATGGGCCATGCTGATACTGTTTAGCATGAATTCACTGGTTGCTCTCAAGGGTTCATCCCGCATGTCCCTGCATGAAGCTGCAGCCTGTGCTTGCATTACAGTTGGGTCAGCACGTTACCCTCCCCACCAGATGGAGACTGCAGAGGGGAAGGGCAATGTGCTTTAGTCATTCTGGAGACTCCTGTCTGTGCCTGGCAGTGCATAGCGGTGGCTTAATAAATGTTTGTTAATAAACATAACATAATAGAAAATTGAGATTTTAATCTAAATCTTTTAAATTACCGAGGGAATCTGTTTATTTTTGCTTGGGATCATTGGTAATGTTTTCTGGCCAAAGCTGCTTTTTTTTTTTTTTTGAGCTGTGTGTTTATTTTTCACTCCCATCTCTTATTTATATTGTGAAAATGGTTAAGAAAAATGGGCTGGCTGGTTAGCTCAGTTGGTTAGAGCACAGCCTTGTAACACAAGGGTCATGGGTTTGGATCCCTGTCCTGTCCATTCACCAAAAAAAAAGAAAAAAGTGTTACATATCATGGCCTGCTTCTATAAGTCACGGTATTATTGTGAAACCAGCTCCACACATAATGGCTCAAACCTCTGACTACCTCCTGTTTTTTTTAATTAAACTAAAATTTATTGACTCCACTTCTTCTCCGTCAATATTGCTTGCATATTTTCAAGTGGTGCTTTTGGGAAGGAGAAAATACAAAAGCAGACCCATAAAAAATCATGTAGTAGGGGTGTCAGTCTGTGATGTTGACTGAATTGTCTTGTAAAGTATGTTTTTTGCCTTTTCCAGGGGCCAGCCTTCCAGAGTTTAGATTTCAGGAACTGTCTTGAAAAAAAGAAACCTTAGAATACCCAGCAACTGAAAGACTGCATCAGCTAGCAGCTCAGCTAGGGCCATTTTGCCCTGTAGAAAGAAAATCATTCTTAGGCAGGTTGTTGAGGTGTCTAGTGAGAGGAGAGACCTTCCTTTCACCTGAGGCCTGATGCAAATATCAGGTGGCCCTGATCTAGGCACAGCTACTGCGTGAGGACGTCCCTTCTGTGGAGGTGGCCCAGGATCTGGGGACACTGCCCAGATCAACTTTCAGGCTGGGAGCTGGTATCCAATTTATTCAAATTGGTCCCCAATTTATTCTGGGGTTGTGGAAGTTCCTTTGTATTCACACTTAAATCTTGCCCCTCCAACCCAGCTCAGGCTTTTTAACCCTAGCAGAAGCCTAATTTATCTGTAGATACTTAATGATAATTTACTGCTCTGTAGGAAGATACCAAAAAAACCTAAAAGCTGCAGCTCTTGGGAGCCTACAGGCTCCCCATTGTCATTTGTCTCCTGAGTGCCAGGAAGGTGGATTTCAGGGAGAGCAAGACATAGACTCTGTGCTCTGGGGCGGATGAGTCTCGTGTAGTGGTCACAAGCACAGGCAGGAGCCAGGCTGCCTGGTTATTGGACAGTTCCCTCACTTCTCAGATGTGACTTACCTCCTGGTGCTTTTCTTTCCTCATCTGTAAAATGGGCTAATGAAGGACCCATCTCACGGGATTGTTGTAAAGATTATATGATTTAATGCATACAAGGTGCTGAGAGCAGTGCCTGGCAGATAGTAAGTTTGTAAAAAGATATAATTATTACAGAAATATAGCACAATAAAATCCCTAGCCACATTTAATCCTCAAAATAGTCATACCTTGTGGGTGGTAAACTCAACCACTTGCCTTAAGTCATAGTGCTAGAAAGGAGTTGAGGCAGGATCTGAACTTGTCCCCTAAATCCTTCACTCTCTTGTCTTTTTCACAGACATGGCAGGAGAATGATTAGGACATATATTGGTTGTAGGGCTGCCATGAAGTACCACAGACTGGGTGACTTAGACAACAATGATTTTCTCATAATTCTGTTTTTAGTTTGTTTTTTGTTGTGGTTTTTTGATTTTCTCATAATTCTGGAGGCTGGAAGTCCAAGATCAAGGTCTCACAGGGTTGGTGTCTTCTGAGGCATCTCCCCTTGACTTGTGGATGACTGACTTCTCCCTGTGTCTTCACATGCATCCAAATTTCTTCTTCTTAAAAGGACATCAGTCATAATTGGGTTAGGGTCTACCCTAATGACCTCATTTGGACTTAGTTACCTCTTCAGAGACCTTGTCTACAAATACAGTCATATTCTGAGGTACTTGGGGTCAGAACTTCAACAGATGAATCTTGAAGGGAACACAATTCAACCAGTAATGGGAAAGGGCTAGTAGTCAAAACAGAGGCCTTGACATTAAGGGTTGGAGTGAAGGCAGGATAGGAAGCAGCAGAACAGGGAGGCAGATGCTTGATCCAGGTGATCTTTGGAAATGGTTTTCAAAGGAGTCAGTCATGGACAAAGAGGAAAGGACTTTTTATATGGTGAGAAGAGCATCCCCAGAATGAGATCTCCCCGCAGAGATCTGGGATTAGCAGATCTGTTGTAGGATCCGCAGGCACACTGATTTGGTTAGAGCTTGGATGGGTTAGAAGAGGCACTGAGTAGCTGACTGGGTGATAGAACTTAGCCTGAGAAATCAGTATTTTATTTTGATAGGCATTTGAGTCACTTACTGAGCAAATAAATATGGATTACCTAGTGAGACAGGCACTGGATCAGGAGAGAGATAATATGGGTCTCAGATCCCCTAAAATAGCTTCTAACTCCAAAATTGTTTCAGTCTGTGTTTGTAGAGAAACAAATTATGGAAATCTTTTAGGGAGATAATTTGGGTCTCATATCAGCTCCCCCAAAATAGCTTCTAACTGCAAAATTGTTTTAATCTATGTTTGAAGAGAAACAGATTATGCAAATGATTTAAAATTAAATTTCTTAAGTATGCCTTAATTTTTTAATCAGCAAATTGTGGTGCAGTAGAGATTGGGTTTTGACTTAAGACTATCTGGGTTTAAATTCTGGCTTTGTCACTTATTGGTCTTGTCAGATTTATCATATGACATAAATAGGGCTTCAATGTTCTCAGCTGTAAAAAGTGGATAATTATATATATCTACTTAGGTTGATGCATGAAGTAATGTATATGAAGATTCTATAGCACTGACTCTTCTGGGGTAGGCCCTTATGATAATGCTATTCAGGAAGGTAGAAAGTTAAAAGAGGATAAATATATTGTGGGCAAATTAGGGATTTTAAGAAGATTTTTTCATTTTTTTAATAGAGGAAAAGAAATAGCAAAGAATTCTGGATCAGTTCTTTCATTCAACAACAACCACAATAAAGTCGGAGAACCAGGCAGTGCTTAAGTGCTCTGGATTAGAATAAGGCAAAGCCCCTGCCCTCTGTGAGCTTCCAGGCCAGGTGGGGAAGCCCATGAGGTTGTGATAAGTGCTGCCATCCAGCTATGCTCAGGTGGTCAAGCAGGCAGTGAAGAGGGCTGCTTTAGGAGAAAGGATTTATATGGAAAGAGTTTCACAGGGGAGCAAGCACTTATATTAAAATATGAGTCATCACCCAAAGAAGAGTAGAAAAGTCGTTTCAGATAGTGGTAGTAGCACGTGCACAGGTTCAGAGGGATGGGAAAGGGTGCATGGCATGGTTGGAAAATAGCACTTTAGGAATCAGTGTGACGTGGAGGATGTGAGTAGAGGAAGACGAGACTAGATTTGCAAAGAGGGACAGATCGCACGGGTAGTGAGGAGCCACTGGAAGATTTTTAAGCTGGGAAGAGACGTGATATTTACAGATTAGAAAGACTAACCTGATGGCATGGAGGGTGACTCAGAGAGGAGGCAGAGTGGAAGATGGGGAAAGAGTTTTTGAGAGATTTTTGCAGTGGTCCTGCTGGGACCAAGGTCCTCAACTTGGGCCGCAGCTATGGCAGTCCAGGGAGAGGACAGATTGCAGAGCTGTTGAGATGGTTGGTGTCAAGGTGGATGTGGGTGGGGTGGGTTGGGGTTGTGTGACTTGGGGCTTTTAGCTTGGGTGTCCATGAGGATAACAGTGCTATTCATACAGAGGTAGGATAGCGGGGTTGGGTGAGTAGAGACCCCAGGATCTTACATTGGTTGAATTGGAGATGTCTGAGGGACAGTCCATGCCCTTCCCTTCTTTCCCCTGGGTGGCTGGCCAGCTGCAGGGGCCAGTTCTATGTGCAAATCAAAGGACAGTGAACACAGCTTCTCTTCAGAGTCTTGGCCCTGAAGAATAGAACTTGAGATTTGATGTGTAGGGTAGTTGTTAAGACTGTTTGGACCTTTCTCCAGAATACATGGAGGGATTCTCCCTGCCTGACTGAGTCCAGGTCTGGTCACATGACCACCTTTGACTAACAGACAGTGAGCCAATGAGACTGTCGGTTTTGATCCAAGCATTCTCAGTCAGGCAGGACTCTGGAGCGCATGTTCTCGCAGCCCTGGTGCTTGGCGTGTTCATCTGGAGGGCAGCTGTGCTGTTGGCCTGGGTCTCCCAGTGAGGGCCGTGCCAAGTCTACCCATGATAGACCCTGCACTGAGAAAGAAACCATGGTTTTAAGCTTTTAAGATGATATAGAGATTTTGGTGACATTTTTCTAGCATAATCTAGTCACTCCTGACTTAAGCTTTTATGTAAGAGGTCAAACCTTGCTAATAATCTTCCTTTTCTAAACTGTAAATCAGTTTTGAGCTTATTTTTATCAGTATATGCCTGTATGTGTGTGTGTGCACATCGCAGGTAGATAAATATAGCTGGGACCAAAAGCATTTCCTTTGTCACCTTTATACTTTTGTCAGAGGTATTTTTTAATGAATTAAATGTCAGAAATGCACATGCGATTTTTTTAAAAAAGCTTTATTGAGGTATAATTAACATACCTATAGTTCACCCATTTAAAGTGTACAATTCAATGGCTTTTATTCATAGAGTTGTATAACCATGTTATGATTTTCGAATATTTTCATTACCCTGAAGGAACCGATGCCATACAGCCATAACCCCCCAATTCTCCCACACACTTCTCTCCCCATCCCTAGGCAGCTTCTGATCTACTTTGTGTCTCTATAGATTTGCCTGTTCTGGACATTTCATATAAATTAAATCATGCAATATATGGTCCTTTGTGCAAAGGAATGTTAAGGGCCATCCATGTTGTAGCATGTGTCAGTACTGCATTCCTTTCTATTGTTGAATAATATTCCATTGTATGGATTTCAATGTATTGTAAAACCATCTGGGTCCTAAAGATAAAAGCCATGCTGACCAGTTTTGTTTATTCATTTATCATGGACATTTGGGTTGTTTCCACTTTTTGACTATTAAGAATAATGCTGCCATGAGCACTTGTGTACATTCTTGTACAGGTTTTTGTGTGAACATGTTTTCTCTTGAGTTTATACCGAGGAGTGGAATTGCTGGGTCATGTGCAAACTCTGTTTAACCATTTGAGGAACTGCCACACTGTTTTCCAAAGCAGCGGCACCATTTCAACCCACTAGCAGTGTATGAGGGTTCCAGTTCCTCCATGTCCTTGCTGACACACGTTGTTGTCTGTTTGATTATAGCCATCCTCCTGGGTTGTCACATGCTGTTTTATACCATTTAACACAAACTTAGATTGTGTGTCTGCTTTGCTGACTGTGCATGTGCCTTCTTTCACTTGCATCTCATAGCTTTATCAGTGCTTGGTTGTTAGAGGAATTGTCTGTGTCAGCCTGTGTGTCTTTTAAGGCAATAGTTACCTCCCATTACCAGACCCACATTCACAGTTTAAAATTTGATAATTTTTCAGTGGTTTGTTCTTCAGTTTAATCAGCTGGCAAGTCCAATGGCTTTTATTTGAGAAAACTTTCAAGCTTAAACTGAAATGAGAATTAGTCATGTGTCAGCACAAAAATCATATCCTGTCACTTCTCTTAATTGAAGAACTTAGGTGGAGATTTCTGTTTGTCTTTATTTTTTAGCCTACTTCAGTTTGGTTGGTAAAAATCAAATGTATTTTTAATATATACATTTAAATATTCATGTTATAAAGACAGGCTTTCTGCTATGGACCGAATGTGTCTCTCTCAAAACTCATGCTGAAATCCTAACCCCCAAGGTCATCGTATTTGGAGTTGGAGCCTTTGGGAGGTGATTAGGTCCTGAGGATGGAGCCCTCATGAATGAGATGAGTGCCTTATAAAAAAGAGCCCAGAGAGCTTGTTTGCCTCTGCACCGTGTGAGGACACAGCAAAGAAGGCGTGCTTGTGAACCAGGAAGCGGGCCCTAGTCAGACGCTGCTGAATCTGCCAGCTCCTTGATCTTGGACTTCCCAACTTCCAGAAATGTGAGCAATAAGTTTCTGTTGTTTCTGAGTTACCCAGTCTATGGTAGTTTATCAGTGCCCACACAGACTAAGGCTGTTTCTAAGGTTGGGAGCCATGCTGACCACTCTGGAGTTTATGTATCTGGCTAACACGCTTTATTGAGTGACAGGTCTTTGCTTCATGCTTGATTGCGTTCAGTGGTGATGGAGCAGATGGGGCCCCTTCCTTCATGGAATATGTGGTGTAGTTGGGGAGATGGACCTTAAATGAACACAGGTAGATTTGGTTACAGAGTGGATAGGGCTGTGGAAGGAAAGGGTTTTCTGAGGGAGAGTGATGGGGGCTCCCAAGTTGAGTTTTACTTTCTCTTTGGTGGGGGATGTGTCAGTGGTATAAAACTTTCTCTTTGGTGGGAGATGTTTCTCTCTGGGAGGAAGGAGAGAACTTCCTCTGAGACTCAAAGCTGGAGAAGGACACTGTGGCTGCTGTGGGGGATTTCTGAGTCAGGGAAGCTCTGGCAGGTTAGAGGAACTGAAAGAAAGTGTGTGTGGTTGGAGTGTAGAGACTGTGGGAAGAGAGGAGGCCCAAGACATGTCGGGGCAGGGAGGGCTTATGGACCCGCGAGTCATTTGGACCTTACTCAAGGTGCAGTGAGATGTCACTGAAGAGGTTTAGCAGAGGGGTAGCATCAGCCAATTAAAAAAAACATTACTCTGGCCAACTGTGTGGTGATGAGATTGTAGTTGGGGGTTAGGGGTGGTGGCAAAAATGGATGCAAGGGGAGAAGTTATAAACTGAGATGGGGCGTAAGGGGTCCGCCTGCCCAAGAGCCCAGCTGGAGGGAGGCATGGGAGGCACTTGGGCTTCCTTCTTTGTCCTGCGTGAGGGCACGTGCTCTCTCGTGCCAGCACCAAGACACTTCTGCTGGCTTGCCATGCTGGCAGATAGCTCCTGGAATGTTTTTTTAAAAACCACATCCACTGGCCAGGACAAGGCAGAAACCATTTTTGAGCTTTTAGGGCTGTGCTTTCTTAAATAACTATTTGAATGACTCCTCCATAGTGAAAATTCGTCAACTAAATGAGAGAGCATGTTTTCACAAGTTTCTAATACTCAGGCAACTTTGTTATTTATTTACATTGGAAGCTGAAGTGTTGCTTCTAGTGATAGTTTTGCTGTTGGGTGGCATATTTGTAGGGTAAAGGTGTTTTATTTTTTTAATTGCAATCCATTGGGAGATTTTTAAAAGCCTTTGTCTTTTTCTTCCTTTTAAAAAATCCAGTAAGTCTTTTTGTACAGCACTTGACAGATTAGCAGGAGTCATTCAGGTCTCTGGAGAAAGGAGTCATAGACATTCGATGGTGTCCAAGATGGGTTTCCTGTGGCTGCTGTAACAAATTACCGCAAACATAGTGGCTTAAAACAACCCAGATATATTCTCTCGTGGGTTCTGTAGGTTAGAAATCCAACACAGGTCTCACTGGGTTAGACTCACGGGGCCGCCAGGGCTGCGTTTCTTCTGGAGCTTCTAGGAAGGCACCCACACTCTCTGCACTGTGGCTCCCTTCTGCATTTTCAAAGCCCGCGATGCAGCATCTCTCTGACCATTCTTCCGTAGGCACATCTCTACCTCTCTTCCTCTGCCTCTCTTTCCCACTTTTAAGAGCCCTTGTGATTACATTGTGCCCATCTGGATAACCCAGGGTAATCTCCCTGTTTTAAGTCAGCTGATTAGCAACTTTAATTCCTGCTGCAACCTTAATTCCCCTTGTCCACGTAACCGAACATAGTCACAGGTTCTGCAGGATAGAACGTAGACATCTTTGGGGACCATTATTCTGTCTACTGCAGTGGTAAACTTAATCTTATGTGTCTGACAGTATCAACTTGGCTCATTGGCCTTTATCTTCTCATTGATCCCTATTGGTATTTACCTGAGATTTTTTTTCCCCTCCCCTCCTCTGAGCACACAACAGGTGCTTTAAAATCTAGGAGCTGAATTGCCCTCTGAGAATGTGTATAAGCCCCCATCAGAATTCAATGTAGCAAATGGTAGAGGTTTTAAAAGTAGTCTTAGGGGAGATGGCAGTTACCTGCTTAGGTTTGGGTTTTTCATGAAGACTAATTTGTTTAGGAAACATTGATGGTTAGCTTTGTTTTTCTTATTATGCAGGATATTAAAATATTAAGGGGATGCCCAGGAGTCCTCCCAAGATGAATTTAAAGGTTTCTCATAATTGTAGAAGCTGTTGAGAAACATTGGGTTCTAACTTCTAGTGCTTGGTAGAGAAGGAGGCTGTGAACACAGTCCAAATTGCGAAAGGGGAATCAGGATTTTTGAAAGAATGACTTGCATCTTCCTTCTTAGTTCTGTTTAATAGCTGTTTCAGTGGAGAGAATGTATGTCCTGGATGTGTTGTATAAGAATGCAGTAGGGACATTTGGGAAATGAGCCAAGCTTTGACAAATGGGGGCACTTCATGGATATTATTAATACGATACAAAGTTAGTTTTTTTTTTTTTTTTATAAAGATGACTGGTAAGGGGATTTTAACCCTTGACTTGGTGTTGTCAGCACCACGCTCTCCCAAGTGAGCCATGGGCTGGCCCCCTCAAAGTTAGTAAGTTTTAACTTCACGTTTTGTGCAATCTTGACAAAGATCTTGGAATAGGATTCTTCTCCTCCTGCAGAGAGGTTAGAAAAATCAACGCAGTGTGCCTATTCGGTAGGCCCTAGAGAACATCCTACATTTATTAACTTTAAATTTGGGTAGGAGATGGGGTTGCTGGAGGAGAAATGTATATTTAGGCCTAATAAGTTTTAGATAACGACCATTCCAAATACTGACAAATTTCCCCCAAAACTACTGTGTCCCCTCTCAGTGGTCACTGTACTGCAGGGACAGGTACACTCCATAGTGCATCTGCCTGGGCTGTGGGTAACTTAGGCTGGCATCCTGACTGAACACAGTGACCAGTTGTTTGGTTATGATGCCTCTTTCAGACAACATACTCAGAATTGCATTTCTCCCTTGCAGGCTTCTCACCCTGTGAGCATTTTCTGTAGATCACCAAGTCGACAGTAAATCATTTGATTTTATGGAAATAAAATATCAGAATTATTATTAAAATACTATTTTTTATCTGTTTGCTTTGTTTTTTTTTAAGCTCAGAGGTACAGAGAACTATGAGTTTTTTCCATGCCTTTTCAAAGGGTGATTTTGGTTTAGCTGTGGTTGTCCCAGGTTCAGATTTCTGAGCCCTCCCAGACTCTGCATCAGAATTTATGGGCCTGGGATTCAGGAATTTGCACTTTAAAATAGTCTCTCTAGGTGAGTCTTATACACTCTAAATGTGGAGTGGCCTGTGAACTCCTCTGCTCTGTATACAGCAGCAGCAGCACAGTGCTAGGCATTGGGGGTCAAGGGGGTCCAGCAAATATACCCCTCCAGAGAAATAGCAGAAGAGTTTGCAGAGGGAGATCAAAGCCTCATCTTCATTAGTGCTAAAGCCTGATGTAGGAGAATGTGGCTTACACGGCTAGGCAGCGGACTTGTAATGCAGAATGTGGAATTAGGCAGATTTAACACTCCCTTATGTCCACTCTGGTTAATGCCAGTATGGGGCTGGGCTGCCTTCCCAAGCAGAGTGTCTGTCCTTGGACAGATTTGTATACGGAGGATAAAGTGGAACAAGAAGAAGGGGCTTGACTTGGCACAGCCAGCTCTTTATCCAAACTCGTGCCAAGGCTTGCTGTCCTTAGCCTGGGTAGAATGAGTGAGGGTGGGAGAGGCAGGAGGAAGGTGCTGGCCAGAGCCTCTCCATCCGGAAGGGAATTTCAGGAGTAGGAAAGAAGCACTGCCCAGCTCCCATACCCAGGAGAAAGCAAGTGCTTAGTAAATAGTTGAGGAATGAACGAAAATTTTAAAACTTTTTTTTTTTTTTTTTTAATTTTCCTAGGGCAAAGCATTTACAGAATTGTCTCTTCTTTTTTGAGTGCTCTGTTTTCTCTGGATACATGTACGATCATGGTTCCAGACACTAATTTAAGTCAGCACATATATTATTGAGGATGTAAAAATATATCTAGTCCCAGTTGCCTTGGAGCCGGAAAAACAGCCCATCCTTATTACCATCTAGAATAATTTATGTTCAAGATAATATGCAATCAATTTATTTTTTTATCATGTTCAAATTTGATTTGAGTACATTTTTGAGTGTGGATGTCAGCCACATTGCTCCTGTGCATTCATCTTTATTTACGGAAATAAATGGGAAGCATTCAACCATTTTCCCCTCTTTATTGGGAAGCGTATGGTAGTGGAAAAGATAAAATTAGCTGGTGAGATTGGGTCTGTAAATATGAAAAGCCATTCATTTACTTTATAGTTACCTGTGGATGTTTCCCTAGGATTGTTTGAAATGACACCAGCATGGCTCATGGTTACCCTCACACACTTGCCTGTGACATATATATATGAAATGTCCCTTCTTCCTTGTTAACACTGTTGGTAGAGCCTTCTCTGTCTTAACTTCTGGTTAAAGCCTCTGCTTTATTTAGGTGTTTCTTTCATTTTTTAGAACAGCTGCTCCGAATGGAGAGTCAGTGTGGAGGTCTTCCCAGCGGAAGGAGTGCAGAGGGGGCTGTCCGTATCTGGGGGCTGTCCGCATCTGTGGATTCAACCACCTGTGGGTCGGAAATATTCAGGAGAAAAAATGGTGTCTGTACTTAATGTGCACAAGCTTTATTCCTTGTCATTATTCCCTAAACAATACAGCAGAACAACTATTTACATAGTATTTACATTGTGTTAGGTGTAGAATAAGTAATCTAGAGATGATTTAAAGTATACAAGAGGATGTGGTAGGCCATATGCAAATACTGCTTCATTTTATATGAAGGGATTTGAGCATCCGAGGATTTTGGAGTCTTCAAGGGTCCTGCAGCCAATCCCCCATGGATACCAAGGGACAGTTATACTTGACACTTGAGTCTGCACAACCCCCCAAAGAGCATTAAACTTTATGTGACTCATAATTCACATCTGCTCTGTTGGTGAACACACAAATTTGCACACGAACGTGTTATCAATATGCATGCACTGTTACGTGTTCTGCCAGCTTCCGTGAACATGGCATGCATATTAACCACTGCTTTTCAAGTACTTATGATGCGTGTGACGTGAGGTAGTTCACCCACAGTTTGTGGTCTAAACATTTATGAACAGATAAAAACGGAAATTGAGTAGGTGAAGCAAACTTGTGGTTTTTCGTGTTTTGTTGTTTTTCTTTTAAACTCCTTTTACTGGTATAACTAGAAGTTCTGCTTCATCAATGATTGTTAAAACAACAATTTGTTTACAAAACAAATTGATTTAAAAAAGAAAATCAGTCCTAAGAGCCACCTTGCTGCTTTCAAGGCCTGTTCCCCCCTCTAGGAACTTGTATTCTTTCTTCATTGTCTTTGCTCTCTCTTTTTGTTGTTGCTTGTTTTTTGGCCAAATAATCTTTTGTACCAAATCTTTGAAAGTGTCATGAAATATATATATATATGTGTATATGTCAAGCCATAAGCCATAGGCCATTAGAGCTGAAGGGAAGCCTGTCTGATTTCTTCATTTCCCAGCTGAAGAAGTGGCTGCCATGTCCACCTAAGATGACTGTCACCTGAGGACAGTGCTCCCTCCCTCTCTCCAGCAAAGGCCTTGGGGGAGCTGCCATCACATTGGTGCTGACGTAGTTCTTGTTCTCCTGAGTGGGTTCCAGATCACCCTCAGCCCCCCAACCCGAGCAGGGTTTCTCTTGAAGATCCTGACCTCAGCTCCCACCACCTGCTGTCCCTTTCCTGGGGCCATACCTCAGTTTTACCCAGGTCCTGGCGCCATCTATCCTAAAGGGCTTTGATATGCCTGCGGATATACTTTCTAATGCACTGGCTCATCATTTCTCATGGAAGTAAATCCGATGGTATTTCTTTCTCTTCAGTCCAAACCACTGTCTCAGTTGAAAATGCTCTTAAAACTCAGCCAGCAGTCTTCCCTCTCTGACCTTATTCCTGTCTGTCACCTTTCTGTTGTCCACACCTTCCCCTTCTGTTCTAATGGTTCTCCTGGGCCAGGGGTATTAGAAGCACCTGGGAGGTTCTGCCAAACTCCAGTTGCCTGCTTGCTCTTCCCAGGTACAGAACAGTGGGGCAGGCAGAAGGAAGGTGAGGACACCTGTGTACATCTGTATGTGGAAAAAGGTGCCCAGGCCACTCTGATGCCCCCCCCCCCCACCCCGCACCGGTCCCTTGGCTTCCCTGGATTCTCCCAGTCTGGCAGATGAATTCTGGAATCACTTGTCCCCATAATCAGCCTGAAGTCCTTCAGCTGCTGCCACAGTGCCTTTGCATGTGTGCCACACACTTTTACCCCTGATTCACTGACCTCCTGTCCTGGATGACCCTGGTGTGTGCTTTGCTCTGCTCCTAGCTGCAGAAAATTGCTGGTGAATGTCATCAAGCTAGGCTGTGTGGCCTTATAACAAGTGGGTGGTGCCAGCTTTGGCTGGATGACTGCTGAGATTTTGCGGTCCTGCCCCTGACCCTTTGGTACTGTCTAGTCCACCTAGCTGTTGGTTTGGCTGGGTGGTTCTCAGTTTTGGTAGCACGCTAGAATTTACCGGGGGAGGCTTGAAATTTTACCTGTGCCCTGCTGCCCTGGGGCTCATATGCAGAGGTCTAATCTCATGGTCTAGGGCAGACAGACCTGGGCATTAGTGGGTTTGTTTAAAAGCTACCCAGGTGGTTCTAATAAGCAGCCGGAGTTGGGAGCCAGTGTCTGTTCTTCTCTGGCTCCCCAGTCCTCTCAATTTCTCCTTACAGCAGAGTGTCATGCATGGCATCATCGAGCGGGCCATCTGGCAGTCTTCCTTAATCAGTCTTTGAAGATCTTCCATCTATCTACCTGCTGATGCTTTGAGGAAGAAATCTTCTTGCCATGGTCTGCCCCTCCCTGTATCTGGTTCTGCCCCGCCTCTGCTCTCTTCAGCACTCTGGGCCCATGAACCATCTTTCTGTCTGTCTTGATGTCAGTCAGATTAGATAGCCAAAATAAAAACGTCAGGATCACGTCAAGGCTTGGAGTAAGACACTCTGATATGCTGAGCCAAGGACTGTGATCAGAGAAGGCGTGGATTAGGTAGATCCGAGTTTGAGTCCTGACTCTGCTCTTCTCTGGCCCACTGTATTTTCCCTCCCTCTATAATGAGGCCAATTATAGTTACCGACCGCATCGGGTTTTGTGAGGATGCAGTGTGGTAACATAAAATATTCTTAGGGCCATGCCCAGCTCATTGTGAGCATTCAACACATGTTGGCCCCGTGAAAAGGTTCTCTTACTTTCGAATTCAGGAGAGTTTCCTTTATTTCAACAGATGTAATCCCCCACCCCCACCCCCATTTGAATCTTTTTGTACTTGGGGGGTCATCACCATATTCTGCTTGGGTTGTTTTTATAAACTGCAGATATCTGGAACACATGGACTTGGTAGGATTTTAGTGTTATATTTGCTAATTGAGTGATTATGATGTTTTCTATCAAGGGATGAAGATGTCAACAGATATTTGTTAAAATTGAGTTTAACCTAAGAAAGACATGTGGTTTCAGGTACATGATGTCTTAGAGTCCGCTCCTCCCTTTTTAGAGGGGAGTGAAGGGGAGAGAAGAGAGTAGAATAATGTTAGAAAAAGGTCGAGAACCGAAGACTGAAAACATTGAATGCTAACGTTTCATTAGAGGACAAAACAAAGAGAGAATTTCTGCATATTAGGATCCTGGATGAGAGTTGGGTGTTATTTTAATTTAGCCCCTGTTATTTGAGCAAATTAATCTTTGGGGGCTTTGTTTTCCTCAGGGACAACATATAGAATTAGATGAGATGGATTTAGACCCCTTCTGAACACTGCTGTTTGGAGATTCTGTCTGTAGGGAGTGGTATCCTCTGTTTACTTCTTCAAGTTTTGTTCAGTGACACATTATCTATGTATCTTCTACTTTTTAATGTATTTTAGAATCATGCTGTTAATAGGTGAACATATTCATGAAAAATCCTCAACACAGCACATGGGCTGTAAAATGAAAGTGTGCCTTTTTTTGTTGCTTCTCCCCCTCCCCATATCTTATTTTCCCAGAGATGAGCCAACGTTCCCAGTTTGGTGTGAAGCCTTTGAGACCTTTTTCTCTGCATACCCGTGCACATGATTTTTTCTGTATTTTTATAGTATTATTTCATCATAAAGAATGAAGTAAGTTTTTGAGTTGAGAGAAATTTCAGCCTGTGTCTGCTCCTGCTTAGACCTTTATTAAAATCAGTGCCCGGGAGTTGGTACAGGCTTTGGGCTGTGTCGCCCTCCAGTGGTGGCCTGCTCCGGTGTACACCTACCACCAGGCCCGCAGGTGGGAGTGCAAGTGATGGTGTGTGCTAACAAGCTGCTGACAGGGTTGGTTGGCTGTCTTCAGTTGCTGACAAATGTCCGAAACACAATTTAGCGAGCCCCAGAGTTGCTATTGGCTTTATACGTCCAGCTTGTCCTGCATAAGAGACTTAAAATTTGTGATGACTTCAAAGGCGGCCTGTTTAGGTACTGCTCATTAATGAGGCTATTTCTGGTTGATTTATTTCTTGCCACCAAAGCAGTTGTAAATGTGTCCACTCATTACAATAACTGTTTGCGTTGGCCATACCATTCCTTCCCCTGTGCCCGCTGGGTCCCCTGCCTGTGCCTCCTCTGAATGGTCCTTCACTTTCTTGCTGTGATGGGAACCTGGCTGGCTGGCCCCTGAAGACCCTGCTTCCCTTACAGTCTCCTCGAGAAGTTATTCGTTTCTATCATTTCCAGCTCACCTGTTTTTCCCTCTCTTTTAAGACCTCAGCTCCCTTGGAACCTTATGCCATCAACTCCTTATTGATGTCATCTGTCTCCAGGTCACTCATGACTTCCTCCCCTGTCCCACTCTCTTGGTCAACATTTGTGGAAACGTCAGAGTGCATTGATCCACCACCTGGCCCCTCCATTCTTGGTCCTCTTCAGCTGCACCCCATTGTCGTGATGCTTTTTGGCTCTTGTTGTCCTGGTTATCTTCCAGAATTTTAATTTAAAGCATTCTGCTCCATGACCTTTCATTTCCCTCCTTCCTGTTTGAGCCTCTCACTTCCCGCCCTGGTTAAACCCATTTTCCCGATTATTCCACAGGTGTGGCCCTGGCACATCACGTGACCACATCCCTCAGGTGGGCTCTCATTATTCCATCAGGCATCTTATGCTTTTTGGTCATTTCACCAGTTCAGGGAGAACTTTCCACACCTTCTGCTCTCTCATCGTTCTCCCACTCCTCCTTTCCTTAGCAATGACTTTGCTTTTATCTCATTGAGAAAGAGAAAAGAAGCCCTTCAGTCTGACTACCTCATCTTCTTACCACCTTTCCAGCTCCGCCCTCCGCCTTTCTGCCTACTACAGTGACGGAGGCTGTCTCAGCGCCTGTCCCAGGCCACTCCCTCCTCCCAAAGCAACTCCTTGCTGCTTCCCGAGGACATCTCTCCTACAATTAACCCTTTTTTCTCCTGTATGATTAGTTCTTTTCTTCCGGATCACTCCACATGGCATAAAAACAGGCCTTATGGCACTTCTCTTGAAAAGTTTCCTTCACAATGCTGTGTCCGTCCGTCTGCAGCCACTGTGCCCTTCTGGCCTCACCCGGAGAAAGTGACCTATAGGAAACAGACTCCACCCTCTCCTCTGTCTACTTCTTACCGCCTCTTTTCAGTCTTGTAACTGTGTCTTTACCTTCAATGACTGGGGTCACCAGTTGTCCCTTCTAAAAGTGTCAGAGGGTGTTCTCCAGATGGTACACCAGACATCAGTGCCCACCCACGCTGCCCTGGGCAGGCCTGGCAGTGACCCACATCTGGTCAGACCCCCGTGTGATCTGCCCTCATCTTCCTCACCCTTTGGCTGTATTTGAGATGATTGACTGTCCTCCTTGAAACCCTCTCTCTGTCTCCCGTGTTGCTCACTGTCTGCCCTCCCCCGCCTCTCCCGTCATTCCTTAGCACCCCCGGCTCCTCCTTTGCTTCTGGGCCTACATGTGCTGTGGGGTTCTGCTGCGCCCTCTCTTTGCCTTTTACATGGTGGCCCATGATGTTTCTTCCGGCCCAATGTTTGAAGCACTCTCTGTACGCCGATGGGTCTCAAGTTGGTATTGCCAGCCTGGCTCTCTAACCCTGAACTCCCACATTTAGAGAGTCAGCTGCCTATCTGACATTTCCACATGATGACCCGTAAGAATCCCAAACTCAACATGGTGGAAGGAGAACTACTTCCATTCCTTCCCAAATTCACCCCCACCACCAAGTCTTGCCTACCATCACTAGACGACACTCACTCTTACCCAGTTTCTTAGTAAAAAAAACCTGATTTGTCTTCTTCCTTTACATTCCTCATCCAATATTAATAATCACAAAACATTTATTGAGTGCTTACTATGTGCTAGGCACTACTCTAAGCATTTGAAAAAAGTGTATTAAATAAACTGTATAAAGAAGCCTATTATTAATACCTATTTTATACATGAGAAAACTCAGGCATAGAGAGGTGAAGTAATTTGCCCACAGTCACAGGTCTCGTAAGTGTTGGATCTGATATTTAAATCCAAGCAATGTGATTCTAAGTCTGGGCTCTTAACTACAGCATTGTCCTGTCCTCCCCTCATCGAGAGAGAGAGAGAGAGAGAGAGTGTGTGTGTGTGTGTGTGTGTGTGTGTGTTCGTTCTCCCGACTCTCACCAGTTGTTGCCAGCTGAGCCCTGTGTTTTTCTGCCTCCCTCCCCATCTACCCCACCCTCAGTCCTTCTCCACGGAGCAGAGTCCTTTCTCCACAGTGTAATTTGAAATGCAAATGCCAGTGTATAGCGGGCCCTTCAAAAAGTTGTGGAAAAATGGAATTAAAAGGTAGTAAGAATCTTTCCATGAACTTTTTTTTTTTTTTTTTTTTAAAATAAAAGATGACCGCTGTGGGGATCTTAACCCTTGTCTTTGTGTTGTCAGCACCACACTCTCCCAAGTGAGCCACAGGCTGGCCTTTTTCCATGAACTTTTTTTTTTTTTTTAAAATAAAAGATGACCGCTGTGGGGATCTTAACCCTTGTCTTTGTGTTGTCAGCACCACACTCTCCCAAGTGAGCCACAGGCTGGCCCTTTTCCATGAACTTTTTTTTTTTTTTTAAATAAAAGATGACCGGTAAGGGGATCTTAACCCTTGACTTGGTGTTGTCAGCACCACGCTCTCCCAAGTGAGCTAACTGGCCATCTCTATATAGGGATCCAAACCCATGGCCTTGGTGTTATCAGCAACACACTCTCCCAAGTGAGCCACTGGCCAGCCCTTTTCCATGAACTTTTTTAAAGGACTCCCATATGTACTGTAACTTTGCTAGTAATCCCATTAAAAAGTAAGCGGTAGGTGAAATGAGTTTTAATAGATTTTAGTTAACCCATTATATCAAAAATTTTATTTCAAAATGTAATCAATATGAACACAAATATTAATGAAATAGCTTACAATTTTTTCTTTTTATCCTGGGTCTTTGAAGTGCAGTGAGTATTTGACACAGCACATGTCAGTTCTGGCTGGCCACCTTTCCTGTGCTTGTAGCACAGCACAGGTCTCACCTGGCATCCTTCTGCCTCACAGACATGCCAGGCCAGCTCCGGCCTCAGGACCTTGGCACCTGCTGTTGCTTTTGTTCAGCATGTGCTCCTGCATCTTCATGGGCTGCCTCCCCTTAGCCTTGAAGAGTTCTGTTGCTCTGTGAGGCCTTCCCTGGAAACCTCAGCTGCAGCCTCCTCAGTACTTGTTGAGATGGAATTCACCCATTTAATGTATACATTTCAGTGGCTTTTAGTATATTCAGACATGTGCAACCGTCACTACAGTTGATTTTAGAACATTTTCATTGCTTCAAAAACAAAAAACACCTGTACCCTTTAGTGGAGACCCCACTGTTCCCCATTCCCCCCAGCCCCAGGCAACCCCCATCTACTTTCAGTCCGTATGGATTCTGAGTATCTCATACAAATGGAAGCATACAGTCTGTGGTCTTTCATTACTGGCTGCTTTCACTGAGCAGTAATGTTTGCAAGATTTGTCTGTATAGCAGCACGAGAGAGTACTTCATTCCTTTTTGTGACTGAGTAATAGTCCATTGTATGGATATCACACCTTTAAAAAAAAAAATTCATCAATTCATGGTGTCAGACTGGAACCCCAAATCTACAAAAGCACTAGCATGATGTTTGCCTATTCCAAAGAACTCACCTGGTGGCCCAATGGGTAGACATTGGTTTGTTAGATTTACTAGAGGTACTGAGGCAGCCATCGGTAAGAATATCTGCTCTGCTGTGGGTTACCTACAACAGTCATATAGTTATATAGATCAGAGTATGGGTGTCATCATTTTCAGGCTTATGTGCAGACCTTCCCCCAACTTACATATCTCAGAGCATGCAAGAGATCGGGCTAAGCAGATAAGTTAATCTACTCGCTACTCTCCTGGTGCCAGAGTGCTTGTTCATTTACTTAGGGTCCCTGTTCCCTCCAGCTGTCTGTTTTAGAGGAGACGTGCCTTTCCTTGGATAACTACCTTGGCCGGGGGTATTCTCCTGAGGGGAGGAGGAACTTTGGTGTGCACGGGGAGGGGAGAATAGGGCTATGTCCAGCATTTACCCTACACACGGACATTTGGGTTGTTGGTACTTTTTGGCTATTATGAATGATGCTGCTGTGAACATTCATGCACAGGTTTTTGTGTGGACATAGGTTCACTTCTTTGGGTATATACATAACAGTGGAATAACTGGGCCATATGGTAGCTCTAATTTAACCATCTATGGAACTGCTGGACTGTTTTCCATCTGCTCCATTTTACATTCACATCAGCATCAAATGAGTTCTGATCTCTCTGTCCTTCCCAACACTCAGTTACTCATTTTAGTCTTCTGTGTAGCACTTACCAGGACCTGAAATTAGCTTATTTCCTTGCTGGTGTCTGTTGCCCCTTCAGGAATGTTAGCTCCCTGAGGACTCACACCTGGTTGTCTTGGTCACCTCCACGCCTGCAGTGAGGGCGGTGCCTGCCCATGTGACTGTCCTACCTTTGTGCTGACCTACTAGAGGATATTTGTGATTCTGTGTGTGTTTATTCGCTTCCCTTCCTGGGTAGGTGGGACCTGGGACGACGACTTCTTGCTACTTGTGCGACCTTTTCTCTGCGCACCTGTGGATGTTGTGTGCCTTTCTCTGATAACGAACCTTGTATTCTGGCATCCTCTGCTCCCTGTGGACTACAGCTGCACTAGCCAATAAAGAAGCACTAGACACAAAGGGCTGTTCAAGTTGAGATTCAATAAAATTAAATAAAATTAAAAATTCAGGTCCTCGTATTAGCTGCATTGTAGGTACTCAGTAGCCACATGTGGCTTAGTAGCCGCCATATAGGACAGGGCAGATGTAGAACGTTCCCATCATCATAGAAAGTTCTACTGGGCAGCGCTGTATTAGCTTTAAAATACAGTTATTTGGCTGTGTGATGGCTCAAGGTGATGCCTTTTCCATTGTAATTCATTTATCCATTTTAACATCCCTTGTTGTGGCTGGTTGTAAAATTCTTCTTATCCCAGGAAACTTAATAGTCAGAAGAACTCTACCTTTGAAATGGTTTTGTTGGGGCCGATGGCAATTTATACATCTAGCTACCCATATTATGTCCTCTAAGTAAGTACTACAGGCATCTTGGCAACTTAAAATTTTGAGTGCAAAAATGACAGATTCTGTACGGTAAACAACAAAATGCAACTTAAATCCTGTTCCTTTTCCCTCTCCCACTGGATAGCCTATTTATGTTCTCTCAGGTTACTACTTGGAGTAAGGATGGGTGCCGGAAATCCTGGCTGTGCCTTTTCTTTCTAGGTTTCATAGGCAGGTATGGCCAGATTGTACTTGCTGTGTTGGCTAGATAGTCCTTGCTGTGTTACCATTATATAATGTTGAGATTTTTAAAACCCCTTCCCTGCTTAATGCACCATGGCTGCACAGCACATTTAAATAAATGCCTGAAGCATCAGATGAAGCCTCTCCAATGTTGAGGGCAGCGGAGGCTTTTATTTTTCCTGGTTGAGCTTTGGCCTTGGGGTTGCCCAGGGCGATTTCACTGTACTGTTAATGATTGCCCACATACAGTACCTGCTCTGCTGAGTGCATCAAATACAGTGCACTTAGTTCCAAGCTATGAAGTGCCTGTCACGCATGCATAACAGATTTCTCTTATTGGAAGAGGGGATTGGCTGGGGGTAAGATTTTCTAGTGTTTGTTTTTAAAACAGTCAAAAACCCAGATATGCAGATGGGACTTAAAAAAAAAATGTGGACTTGTGCTTTATCATCTCATTGAACATGTATACATGTTGTTGGTTCAGCCCAGATTGCTGATAGAGAACGTGCGAAGAAAGTTCCCCAGCTGGTCGCTTGGGATTCGTTACACAAAAGTCTAACTGAGGCATTTATGACAAGCCTTGGCTGAAGCAGCTCAGCCTGCTCAGGTCTGGTCAGTTCTCAGTTTTCAACAGTGAGAGGGAAACAGGACAGTGGATTCACAAGAGTAACAGTCATCTGCATTTGGCTTCAGTGTGTACTGCCCTGAAATTTGAGTGTGGCTGTGTCCCTCATGACCTGGGCTCAGAGAGAAGAATGGAAACAATGTGAATCCATCCTGTTCATCCTCTCCCATGATCATCTTCTGCTGCTCCATTCTGGAAGCTTTGCCGCTGAAATAGAGCACTAAGCCTCATTTCTGTTTTCTTTCTGGCCCATCTGAGTTGGGAAATTAAGTGTTACAGTTTGAAAACTTGCTGGGGTTGGGGGGAGGATCAACAGATGATTTCATTAAACTGCACGTGTATGTGTTCTTAGTAGACTCTTGAAAGATTTGTCACATACGCCCTATTATGGCTCTGG